>NC_050443.1:158708393-159011576 GCF_903995425.1 Onychomys torridus
AGAATCCAGAGGAAGGGTTCCCAGGATCCCAGGAAACCCCTCAAGCCCTCTTGCCACAAAGGGGAAATGGCCAGATCTTCCCGTTCCACTGGCAAGACAGCAGAGGCTATTGAACTCATGAGCTCACAACTGCTTGTATGAGGTCAGACCGGTCAAAAAATTCAGCATAGATAGGGGAGGGCTACACCCCTACCCGAGGGAACTTTGGCTTTTGAAGACTGCTAGGGTAGGGCAAGGTTCCTTGGTAGCTCATCCATGATCCAGTGAACAGCCCTACACTTTTGGACAACACTGACTGAATCAGTGGATGATTTTAAAATAAATAAATAAATAAACATGTGATGGAGGGGTATGTGGTATGTGGTGTATCTGGGAGGAGTTGGTAGGGGAGAATTGGGCTGATATGATCAAAATACATTCTGTATTTGTATGAAGTTCTCAAATAATAATTTTGTTTTAAATATGAGCAAAAGTGCCAGGCGGTGGTAATGTACACTTTTACTCCCAGCACTTGGGAGGCAGAGGCAGGTGTATCTCTGTGAGTTTGAGGCCAGCCTGGTCTACTGAGGTAGTTCTAGGACAGCCAGAGCTACACAAAGAAACCCTGTCTCTTGTCTCAAATATATATATATATATATACATATATATATATATATATACATATACATATATATATATGTATATATATCCATGTATACACACACACACACACACACACACACACACACGTGTGTGTGAGAGAGAGAGAGAGAGCAAAAGCATGGGATGGGAGAGATGGCTCAGTGGTTAAGATCACCTTTGCTCTTCCAGAAGGTTTTGATTCCTGGCACCCACATAGCAGCTCACAACTATCTCCAGTTCCAGGAGATCCAACATCCTCTTCTGGATTCTGTCAACACTAGACATACATAGACATACATGCAAGCAAAACATACATACACATAAAATAAAAATAAATCTAAAATATAAAAAATTTTAATCTCCTAAAGTATAAGCAAAAGCAAACTAGCCATTCTAGGCAACAAACAGAATAAACAAGGTCATAAGAGGGGTAGGAAGGGTCTGCTCAAATAACATTGTTGGAGCAGCCTAGATATTCTGGTAGGAGGGCTCCAAATGCCAGTGAGCCAATGGGTCATGCAGTGGGAACATGCAATGGCTTTCCTTCATTCCCTTCCCATCCCACCCATGCACTCTTTGTGAATCCATTCTTTCCAGCCAAGTCCATTTCCTTTCCATGCTGGCCTGTGCCACTGGCCTGGTCTGGCCATAGCTGATACTGAAGCTGACTATTTTTAGAGGCTGAGGACAGATAGAGGACACTAGGGGAGTTTCCATGAGGTCAGGGCTCCTAGAGGGTGGTTTCCTCTTCGCTATGACCTACCTACTCTCTGTGGGTCCACCTTTTCTCTGTTACTTCCCAACCTCAGCTCCTTTGTGACTGGCCAGTCCTTGGGTAACACCAGCACTGCTTCTGGATGAGAGTAGAGCCAGAGGCCAACAGGCAGTGACAATACTGACTCCAGGTACTGAGACCTATTTCCCTCATCCAAACCACATCCCAGGAAGGAGAGAAGGTTCAGCCATCATTATTGAGTAATGTGCCCTTGGGTTGTCTACTCAACTCCCAGTTCTAGCCACTTAACCTCTACCGTTAGCCATGTACCCACTGGCTACGTGAATTTATGAAGCCCAGAGGTGGGAAAAGAGGACTCGGACAGAGGTCAGAGATAAAGAAGACAGATTACAGTGGGATGAGGCCTGTGCAGATCGCTACAATCCTGGCTAAACTTTAGCTCCCTAAGAGCATGATATACAGACAATTGTGCTATAGCCTTGCATGGTGGCATAGGCTTGTGATTCCAACACTTGGAATGTGGAGGCAAACGGACCAGGAGCTAAAGGCCAGCCTGGGGTACGTGAGAGTTTGAAAAAGAAAGAAGGTGAGGGAGGAAGAAAAGAAGAAGGGAGGGAGAGGATTTTGATACTGTCCAGGATATTTCTTTTTCTTTTTTGTCTCAGTCAATAGCTATTTATTGAATGATTCTCACTTTTTTATTTGTTTGTTTTAATGCATTCTGCCTATCAAACCAAAACAAGAGTGGGAATTACTATGTTTTTCAAAACAACAATGTCATAAAATAAAGAAATACTAAGATTAAATAGAGCAGTTGAGCTGTGGTGGCGCATGCCTTTAATCCCAGCACTTGGGAGGCAGAGGCAGGTGGATCTCTGTGAGTTCAAGGCCAGCCTGGTCTACACAGAAAAATCCCATCTCTAAAAAAACAAAACAAAACAAAACAACAACAAAATGTAGAAAAAGATTGAGGAGAGTAGTGACAACACACAGGTGACAGCTGATGCTAAACTCAGTCCTGTACTGGAAGTGAAGACTGCTGTCAAGGATGGTATTGAATCCACTGACAAAATCAGGGACAACTGGTAGATTAAAGGTATCATATCAGTGTCTAATTTGTTGGTTGATATAGGACTATGGCTATGAACAAGAATATTCCTAAGCCTTAGGAAATATATACGGTTGTAGTTAAAGACAAAAAGGATATATATGTGTGTGTGTGTGTGTGTGTGTGTGTGTGTGTGTGTGTGTACTTGCTGAGTTGGGGTGGGAGACAAAAGAAAGAATGAGGCAAGTAGACAAAGCATTAACAGTAGCATGAGAGTTAATCTTAGCTGTCCACTGGACTTGGAATCAGTAGGAGACTCACCTCTGGCTATGTCTGTGAGCGTCTCTGAAGAGGTTTGACTGAGGAGGAGGAAAGATCTACCTTGAATGGGGCTCCACAGGATAGGGTCTGGGGCTCAGTGGAGTGGACAGCGGGAGGAAGAAGCCAGCTGAGCATCAACATTCATCCTGTCATGGCTTCCTGACAGGACACAGAGTGACCGCTCACGCTCCTGCTGCCCTGCCTTCCCCATCATGGTGGGCTGTCTTCCTCTGAACTGTGAGTCAAAACAAACTGCCCTCCTTCAGTCACCGAGAAAAATAAAAAAATAAAATAATAAAAATAAAATCAAATAAAAATAAAACATGCAACCAGTGAGCCTGGGGGAGGAAGCACGGGTGTATTTTCTTCTTACAACTTTTCTGCAATCTTGGATTTATTTACAAATACTTCCTTTTAAAGAAAAGATATGTTATGACCAATGGTGTTATGTTCCATAGAGAAAAATACAAGAGGGCTGCAAATGTCACAAGAGGGACGAGAAAAGTCACAAGAGGGACGAGAAGAGCCATCTCCTGACAACTGGTTTGAGTGAAGACCTGTGCAAGGCAGGCAAGGACTCCATCTACCATCCGGAGGGAGAGAGAGCACTCCAGGTGAGGCGATAGTGAGTCAAAGGAGAGAAGAAGATTGGCCTGGTAACCAGCAAGAAGACCAAGGGGCTGGAACTGAGTAAGGGAAAAAGCAGAGGGAGTTGAAGGCAGAGAGATCGTAGCCCAGGGGGACAATCCTGAGGAAGCATCTGAGACCCATGGGGACAGATGGATGCCCTGAGGGCTTCGTATAGAGGATTAATAGGATGGGGTGTGTTCTCCGCCGTCTGGTTATTAAATGGGAAACAGATGGAAGAGGTTGCATAGTTCAGTTAATAAAGTGATTGACTAGCAAGCATGAAGACCTGAGTTCAAGCCCCAGAATCCACATGAAAAAGGCAGGGGTGATGGCATGCCCTCTTAATCTCAGCTCTGGAGAGAGAGAGACAGGTAGATCCTTGGCTCACTCAAAAGTCAGCCTAACCTGCTAAGTAAGAGACCATGTCTCAAAAACCAAGGTAGGTAGCTCCTGAGGAATGATGCCTAAAGTTGTCTTGGCCTTCGTACATAACCACACACATGTTCACCTGCATGAGCGCGCGCGCGCGCGCGCGCACACACACACACACACACACAAAAGCAAAAGCAAAAGCAAAAGCAAAGAAAATGGATGGATGAGCAGGCAAGACACCAAAGCTAGGGATCAGTGAGTGAGCTGTCAGAGCGGTGTTTCTCAACCTGTGAGTTGCGACCCCTTTGGAGGTCAAATGACCCTTTCACAGGGTCAGCTAAAGCCATCAGAAAACACAGATAGTTACATTATGGTTCACAACCATAGCAAAATTACAGTTAAGAAGTAGCAATGAAAATAATTTTATGGTTGGGGGTCACCACAGCATGAGGAACTGTAGTAAAGGGTCGCATCATTAGGAAGGTTAAGAAGCACTGTGTTAGAGTAACCCAGCTGAGAGACCACCGTTGGTTTGGGCCCAGGGCAGGGGCAGAGGCATCTGAACAGCGCCTAGATTCAGCCTGTATTTTAAAGTACTTGCTGATGGTTAGGAGGTAAGGCACAGGAGGCTCATCAAGAATGGCTCAGAGTCTTTGACCTGAACAGCAGCAACAGGACAGAACTGCCACTAACTGAAAGAGTAGGTGGGTGGATGTGAGAGATGCAACTTTTGAAAATGTATATTCTTAGGGGAATTTAGTTACAGAGATGTTGAAGTCTCAGACACTCATTAAATACTTCAGCTGAGATGTAGAGCAGGCAGTTATAAGTAAGAGTTTGGACTGGCCTGGGCAAGGGACCAGCACATAGGGGAAATTAAAAGACCAGAGATAAGAAGACAGTGGATGTGGGGAATGAGGAGCAGCTAACAAAGGAAGCTGAGAAGGAACCGAGGAACCAGAGAGGGCCTTTCTGTAAGTCAGTGAAGAGCATGCATGGATGAGGAAGCAACCGTGGTGTGTTCAGTGCTCCCAAAGACAGGTGCAACCATAAGACTTAATGCTATGCAGTCACTGGGGTCTTGAAGGGAGCCCTCACTGCACAGGGCTCAGGAGAGAGTGAGAAGGAGGAATTGTAGATAGCAAGCGTAGACTGCTCTTTGGAGGAGTTCTTCTGTGAAGGAATGTACAAAATGAGAATGAGGTAATAGCTGTGGAGAAACAGATGTTTTTGTTGTGTTTTGTTTCCCCTTTAAGTGAAAAGGGGGTCCAGCCACCTCTGCAGGGTCATGCAAGGTTGTGGTAATTGTCTAGGGGCCACTTCATTGTTCCTAGGCAAACAGGACACCATTGTTACTCTTCTTTCTCTGCTCTGACCTTGCTCTGGGTTGACCCTTTAATGCCCCTGTGTTGGAGCATAACTTCCTGTCTATCACATGGCTTAGTGCAACTGCCTTGAAAGCTCTATTCTATCTCCCCAGAGTCCTTTCTCCTGGTCTCATCTGTCCTTCTTATCCTTTAATTTCCTAGATGTCCATTTTAGTTCAGTACCTACTGTGAACCCGCTTGCCCTCCTTTCCTCCCTCTTCCCCATCCCCCCTCTCTTTCTCCCTCTCACACACACGCTCATCCCATAGCCCCATCCTTGACTCCTGAACACTTTCTTCTTGACACCTTGGAAAGTCTCAAGACAATACTCAAGCTCATTCAGTTATAACCAGACTCCCAGGCTGAAGGGGAGGAGGGCACCTCTCTAAATCCACAGTGATTTTATAGGTTGGAAACATTTTATCATAGGATAGTTCAGAGGGTGCATTCAGTTGAAGCAGGGCATAAGTTCTTTCAGGGAGCAAGGAGCAAACCAAAGTAATTCTAAAGGACTGACAGGTCCCATATTGGCTGACTGGCAGGAATGTCTGTTTCAAAATCCTTGACTTCACCTTAGGCTTTGATCTAGCAACTCTATTTCTAGAAATTTAGGGAAATGTAGCCATTCAGGAACTACAGTATGTCAAAAGGTATTTATCACAGTTCCCCATAATTACAAAATCCTGGAAACGCAGCAAGTGTCACTAATAGACAATTATTAAATATACCATGGCCTATTTATTCCAAAGAATATCAGTCATCATCAACCTGGGGACACAAAGATCCAGTGATTGAATAATGTCAAAAAGGAGTTTATGACACAGTTGGTGAATAAAAATCACTGCATACAGGCATTGCATCTGTATAAAACACATACTGAAGCTATACCATAATTATAATTACATTTCCCACTCCTTTCTTAAAAATATTAACTAATAACATTGTGTTTCTTAATTTTTATTTATTTGTTTTTCATCAGGGTTTCTTATATAGTTCTGGCTTGTCTCAAACTCACTATTTTTTACATTTTTGTTTGGTTCGGTTAGGTTTTTGGTTTTTTGAGACTGTCTCATATGGCCCTGGTTGGTCTTGAACTGCTAATCCTCCAATTTCAACCTCTTACATGCTGGGATTATAGGCAAGTTCTACCACCCTTGGCTTATTTTTATTATTTGATTCTATTCAGTATTTCAGTCTATAGCCTAGAATAGCCAGAAACTCACTATGTGGCCCAAGCTGGTCTTGTGGCAATCCTCTACTTTTTAAATTATAGGACTGGGCTGTATTGTTTAATTTAGAAAATACAAACAAGTAATTTGCCAAGGAGTACAGTTCAAATAAAGAGATTAGATAGAGTTGCCCAGGCAACAGATGGAGGGAGGAGATCTCAATCCTCTCACATTGTTTACCTCCGGGAAGCAAACGTCTTGGCAGCTAGGAGCAAGCACAAGACTACTTCTAGCCAATAAGATGCCGGGGAGAACTTCTGGAAATGATTTTTCTTTCTCAAGCTGGGGAAGCACACAAAGAAAAACTGTATGTCCCATGTTGTATCCTGCTTCATCTTCTAGATGTCAGTATACCAGATGTGATGCTTAAAATTGCCATGGCATCCAGATTGTCATCATGAGAGAATGGCCAAAGAAATCAGAAGTATTATCCAGAGCCCTGTCATCTGTGAAGCAATGATACCCACCCATCAGAGTCACATAAGCTATCATCTGTTGGGTCATTTGTTACTGGTTACTCTAGGTAAAGTCATTTTTTTCAAACATAATTCTTTGAGAATTTCAAATCATATACCCCAGTTCCACTCACTTCCCAGTATCTCCATATCTTCCCCTTACCCCTGCAGCTTGTTCTTCTGTCTTTCTAACACCTCTTCATTCATCCTAGTGGCATTGGGGGCTGCAGTGTATCACACAGTATACTCTTTTGTCCAATCAGCCCCACCTACAAAACGTTCATTACAATGAGTCTTTGGTCTGGTGCAAGACCTCTGGCACACCATCATCACTGGACCCTCACTGAAACTCCTCAGATAGCCTGCTATTGCCCAAGGCATGAAGATCGTGCAGTTATCATTCCTCAGGATTGGTCTCGTCACACACTTCAGCAGGTCACAGATGGGATAGATGTTAGGGTGGGCCAACTCAAGGCCCAGGATGTGGGTCTGAGTGACAGCTGAGCTGGTCAGTCCAGGCCACTGGGACCACCCACTCTGGCAAGGGCAGAGCCAGCTCTCCTAGGCCCATGCCATCAGGGTCTACAACCGTGGTGAAGGGTGGAACCATCTCTCCCGAGTAGGGGGGAGAGGAGGGGCAGCCCTCCTGCTGCAGTGTCCAGCAAGGGGCAGAGCCAGCTATCCCAGGCCCTGAGAAGGTCAGGGCCGGCTCAGCATGGCACTTGGATTTCAACACTCATGGTTCCTATTACTCCCTGTGGTAACATGGACCATGAACATCATCACAGACCCCAGCTGCAGCAGCAAGACTTTGGACACCAACACAGTCTTGAATGGCTATCTAGACCCTGGGCATCTGCTCAGCCCCAGTGACAACAGGAGCCATGAACCTATGACCCCATGAACTCAGACATGGCCCACAGCAGCAGCCTAGGCCTAGATGACAACATGGCCCCTTGTGGCAGGCAGACCACCCAGATTGTCATGGCCCTGGTGGCAGCATGGCCCTCAGACACCCAACAGGTTGCATCCCAGACCCCAGGCATCCATATGACTTTTGGTGGTACCATGGCCATAGATATCAACACAGAACCTGGCTGTGGTAGGACCACAGACCTAGACATGGTCCTTGGTAGCAACCAGGGCTTAGATGTCACCATGACCCCAGCTGTCAATGCAGGTTACTCAGGCTGGCATGGCCCCCATGGCAGCATGGCCCTTGGACACCATCATGACCCCAGGTCAATAAAAGATATTTTATTAACTTTTACGTGTATGAGTATTTTTGCCTGCATGTATGTAAGTGTGCTATGTGTACGCAGTGTTTCCAGTGGCCACAAAAAGGCATCTGATCCCTTGGGACAGCAGTTATAGATGGTTGTGAGGCACTATGTGGGTACTGGGACCCAGGTCCTCTGGAAAAGCAGTCAGTGCTCTTAACCACTGAGTCATTTCTCTAGTCCCTAAAATCCCTTTTACCTGATTAAGAAAATAGGAGTAAAAGTTCTTGGTGACCTTCTTAGACTATAGCACTGCACGAGGGGACCCAGGCACAAGGTGATAAAGAATTAGTGTGGTGGCAAGAAAGGAGAGGCGTGCAGCTGAACCACACCCCTGAGAGGCTGTGGTAGCAAAGATGGCAGGGAATCAATGGAGGTACAGAAGATTTCTTCTGTGCCAGTACTGTTGTGCCAGCCCCAGCAGGAGAGTGACAAGGACCTTTTATCAAATTTTCAATGCTTAAGCCATGGTAGGCACTCAGCGAAGTGTCATCCCTCTTATGACTATTTCATGGTGTATTGGAGATGCTGTAGTCTTTCAGTAAACAGACGATGCAGGTGCATGCTGCTCTTGTCTCAGCTGTTCCATGGAGGCTCAAAGGAAAGGATGCCAGCTCTGCAGTCAGACATAATCTACCTATTCTTGCATATCACATTCCACTGGGCTGAAATTCTCTGAGTCTGATAAAGATAAGGACACCTACCTACAATGCTGCAGTGAGAGGTAGGTGGTGCAGAAAGCGCTGTAGGCACTGGGAAGACTGCAGGGCTGTTGGGGACCTTCCAAGTTGACTTCCAGATAGCCCCTTTTCCCCTCCTTCCTAAGAAGCTCACTTGGGTCTAGCCACCTTCGCCCTCTACAAGAGGAAATGAGACCCAGAGAGCTGAGTGGCATTTCTGAGGTCTCATAACAAGGGAGGCTCAGAGACACTCATCATTTGAACTCAACATTTTATCTGATTCCTAGTAGATAGTTCTTTGTTTCTTTATTTTTTCTTTTCTTTTCTTTCTTTTTTTTTTGATTTTTTGTTTTTTGTTTTTTGTTTTTTGAGAGAGGGTTTCTCTTTATAGCTCCGGCTGCCCTAGAACTAGCTCTGTAGACCAGGCTGGCCTCCAATTCACAGAGATCTGCCTGCCTCTGCTTCCCAAGTGCTGAGATTAAAGGTGTGCACCACCACCACCTGACTGTAGAGGACTTTTTTTTTTATGACCTTTTTTGTGGAGGTATATAGCACACTTATCTATCACAGCAAGGTATCTGAAATCCTGAAGTTCTCAACTGTCTGATGCTCCTCGAGGGAGTGATCCACAAGACAGTAACTACAAGTTTTTATGATCTTACCTCAGAAGTCATATATCATCATTTCTGCTACATTCTGTTAGTCACACAGACCAAACAACAGATGGGAAAGAGGAACCACACAGCTGAGGATGACGGCAATGGTCTTGGAGGCTGAAGCACCCTTACCATTAGTGTGTAAGTCACCTGACATTATGCATCCCCCAAAAGATTGGGATGGCACACTCTAGAATCATGGGAAAAGGAATCTCAATGGGGGGGGCGGTTATTTTGATAATGCTCATGGAAGTGGGAAAACCTACTCACTGTGGGTGGTACCATTCTCTATGCCAGCTTTTGGAATGTTGTAGGAGTGGAAAAAAGGAAGCTGAGCACTAGCACACATACATTAAGTCATTGCTCTTTGCTCTTCATTGGATGTGCTGGAACCAGAAACTTCAATGTCCTGCCATCTTGACTTTCTTGCTGTAGTGTGAATCTAATTAGTCTTATCAATCAAAATCGGGAGTCAAATATCAGGGCAATAACCTGAAAGTTCAGAGAAGCAGAGCAGCCATCAGTAACTTCTTACCTCTCTGGATCTGTGGAGGCCCACAGAAGCTCCCTAGTAAGGCCTTACACAGGTCAGAAAGTCTGAGCATGCTTTGCCCAAGAGGGCTGCATAATAGGATGATTTGGCCAAAGGCATGGGTACCAGATGTTTTTGTTGGTACTTTATACCTCAACCTTGGAAGGGGGAGGTCTTTTGTTCCTCCCCTTGCTGATGTATAAAAAGCCCATCATGATTAAACTTGGGGTGACTGGGTATTGACTCAGGGCCCTCCCGAAGCTATCCTGTGTCTCTGTCTATCCTGTCATCTCTGTCTATATTTCTATCTAATGCTTCCTCATTCCTCACTCCTTCCCCCACCCCCAAGAACCCTTTGGCAGGTGAGAGCTGGTCTTCTACACAGATCCTCAGACCAAAAGGGTGCTGAGATCCTATCTCCACCTCCCAATTGTGCTGGGACTAAAGGTGTGTGCTACCACTGCCTGGCCTCTATGGTTAATTAGTGGCTAACTCTACCCTCTGAGCTCCAAGCAAGTTTTATTTGACAGAACACAAACAAAATATCATAAACACGCTGCAATGATGTAAATTACAAACAGGAGACAAATAAACCCTTCTGCTTTAAGTTGCCTTTGTCAGTTTGTTTTATCACAGCGACAGGAAATGAAGCTAAGACAAGGGCCTCAGGGGACCACAGATCATGCTTCAAGGTCATCACACCACATAATTTAGAAGGCTATTGGAGCTGATTCATGGGTCTACCTCCCTTCTGCAGTTCTGCCTGTCAGATCTTTTTAGAAACAAGTCAGAAGGGACCAGACTATCTGAACCTACTCACTCTATTGGGTCAGATAATGTCAGAGGCAGAGTCTCAGAAGAGCAGATATGCATGAAGACAGACTCACCAAGTGCTGTGTGGTCACTCAGATCTGCTTATCCTTTCTGCCTCTATTAGATTCTCTTAAAAACTGTTTGAAAATAGCAGCCATTCTGTTATCTGTGGTTTCTCTTTCTACTGTTTCAGCTGCTTTTGGGTTAAGAAGGGAAAGTAGAATAGAAGATATTCTGAGACCACACTCATAAAACTTTATTTTTTACATGGTGTATTTCTATGGAGCCAAAGCTGGCCTTGAACTCACAATTTTCCCGCCTCAACCTGTAATTGTTCTGTTTGTATTAGCCACTCACTGTGCATAACTTATAAACTTTATCATAGGCATGTGCATATAGGTACAAACTCTTGACAGTGTAGTGCTATGGAATATTCCTTTACACTATATGAATATATGTCATTGTGGTTGGTTTAATAAAGAAGCTGACTGGTCAATAGCTGGGCAGAAAGAAACTGGGCAGGAGAGCCAGATTAGGAGAATGCTGGGAGGAAGAAGTGGGGAGAAAGGAGTCAACAGTCAGATGCAGAACGAGTAGGACACACAAAATGAGATAGAGCTAAAAGCCACAAGCCTCGGAGCAGCACTTAGATTAATAGAAGTGGGTTAAGTTGTAAGAGCTAGTTAGTTACAAGCCTGAACTATTGGCCAAACACTTATAATTAATATTAAGTCTCCAAGTTGCTTATATGGAAAGCAGTTGCTGGGATGGGAAAACTTCTGTCTACAATGTAGAACTTCTTCCAATCCAAACCATTTTCTCACTAACTCATTTTACAAATTACCTGAATCAAGCAGTTACTGTCTTTCATTTGTCTTGAAAGTCATTGACTTCTCCATGCTAAGACTTGGCAAATAAACCCATTTCTAGCTCATCCAAACATTTCTGCTCCCTTCCAGAGAGTCCGTTTATTTTTATCATGTGATGCACTTTGTGCTGTGCCTTCACGGTCACACTGGATTCATCCACTGGATGGATGTCATCATCCATTGGGTTCCTCCCAAGGTCTGGATCAAAGAGCTTCAGTATATTGTTTCCTCTCAGCCACACTGAAATTCGCATTGGAACAGGATAGTGGTGTTTCATTTTCCAAAGATTACGGAATAATTCTCCAAGGCTAGGTGCCATGAATTCCATGACTTAGGGACTGATCTAAGTGGGGTGACTGAGAATGTAGAACCCACAGATACATGTACAGAAAAGCTAGGAATGGGTGGGTCATGTGCACTGATAGAGATACATCAGAAGCAGCCTGGAAACTCAGTGTATTTTTTTCACCCAGTAGAAATCAGGAGTCTGGTGAGCTAATCTCAGTATGGGGTCTCTGTATAAAGATGCAGTCTCAGGCTGCAGTCTTGGGGGGATGAGAAAGCTGTGGTTGATACTTTACACACACCACACACACATTCAACATTAGTACTTGGACGAGGGGGACAGCCTTGACATTCCCATGGTTCTGAGACACTGGAGTTCTTGGTGGCTGTGCTGATGTCAACAAAACATATTCACTCAAGACTTTCTCTGCTCCCTACACCTAGGGGCCCATTGACATCCAGCTTTCCCCACCCTCCCAACCACCCCCACTTTTTCATTGTTATTGTTGTTGTTTTGAGACCAGGTCTATTGTGTAGCCCTGGCTGTCCTGGAACTACATAGACCAGGCTGGCTTTAAACTCATAGAGATTGGCCTACCTGCGCCTCCCAGGTGTTGGGATTAAAGACATCCTTCTTTAATGCAGTATACCAGCGTCCTGTCTCTTATCACAGGTTTTAGTGGGGCTGCCAATATATTTTGGTTTACTGCTGAGAAGAGTAAAATCCAGGAGGCAGGCTATGGATGTAGCTCAGTTGATAGAGTACTTGCTTTAGCATGTATAAAGCTCTTAGGGCTCCATCCCCAGCATAGCATAAACACAGCATGGTGGTACACCACTATACTCTCAGCACTCCGAGGTTGGTGGAAGGATTAGAAATTCAAGGTCATCCTCTCCTATACAGTGAGTCTAAGGCCAGCCTGGGATACATGGGACCATGTACCAAAAAATAAAATCCAGGAGGAGCCTACCAGAGTCTGGAATTGTTTTCAGGGAAAGTCAGACAGAAGCACCTTTGTATCTAGAGTCAGAAAACCAAAACACAAGGCTGGTGCTGCCTGCAACCCATGGCTGTACTCAGTAGTCGAAAATGTAGTCAAACAGGGCCACAGAGCCAAGAAGAAGATAAACAGAGCAGAGAAAGTTTGAGTTCCAGGGTTCACTCCTGCCGGAGGCTACTTCCAACTCTCTTCGGAATGTCTCCACACAAGCCAATAGTGTTGGGTTTCTCACCAAAAGGGCCTTCAAAGGAGTGACTCTCTGGCCCATACTTATACTGTGAAGAATCAGTCCCTGGGGCAGCATGTGCTGAGAGAAAGCAACAAAAGGATGGGAAAGCCAGCGGAGATCCAGAAAGAGTGCTGAGAAGCGGCTAGCCAAAGCCAAGCAACAGCACTTCAGGGAGGCTGGCGGTGGTTTTGATTGGAAGGTGGGAAACACACTCGCTTGGACTTGGAAGGAGTAGAAGTTGGTACCTTAGGAAGGCAGTCTGACATTCTCCAAAGGTTTGAAATGTTCCTTTAGAGTCAACAGCTCTACTCCAAAGAGCATTGTTCTTTCACTGTGGTAAAAAGCTGGCAAGAATCTCACATGCTTGTATCAACAACAGAGAACTGGATACATACATTTTGGATCTATGTGCAAGCTCTATTAAAGGAAAAATGTAAGACTATATGAAGCCATGCATGTTTAGTATGTACATTCATTAACAAAAAGAGGACAGAAGGCCTGAGTCGGGACAATAGCTCCTGTCCTATATAAGGTGACCAGAGAAAGTCTCACACAGAATGAAATGAAGGACCAAAGGAAGAGAGGAAGGAAGCCAACTGCTTTTGGGGAAAGGGTCTTCCAAACACAAGAACTAGTAAGCCTGATGCTCTAAAGCTGAAAAGTGCTGGATGATTTGAGGACCTTAGGGATACTAGGGTGGGAATAAGCCACCAGAAATCAGCAGATGGGATTATGGGTCACCAAGTAGAGGTAAGGGCAGTGCTTATGGCTTCAGTCCACAAACAACAGAGCATATGGTCAATTTCACAATTATCGCTTTGGCTGCTCCGTCATGGCTTGGGGAGAGGAGGCAAGGGAGAAACCAGCAGGCCAGCTACAGTTATGGCAATGGTCTGGGCAAGAGAAAACAGCTTGATCACATAAGTAGAAGTGGCTGGGTTCTAAATGCAGTCTGAAGTTGAAGGACTTGGACAGGATAGAGGCACAAGAGGAAGGTTAGCAGTTCGTGTGAGCCTGGCCCAGGCTGGAGCCCAGCAGACCCTGGAAAGCAATCCTCTCCTGGCCTGTCTGAGGCCCCAGCTCGCTGCATAGCAGCTGCAAACTACTACTTAGAGGAAGCAGAAGACAAGGCAAGGGAGGAGGGGGTCTGAGGCTTTTCTCTTTGAGGACCCCACTATATATGCACAGCATTGCCACCTGAGTAAGGTGGGAGCTCACAGCCATGGGGTGGCTGCAGGGGTGGTCATGGAAGGGGAAAGGGAATGGGATGGATGAGGGTTCAGTGTTTTGATATACTTGATGTGGGGAGAAAAACCAAGCAACTCGCCACAGCAGAAAACTCACAGCCACACTTGATATTCAAATACTAAACACCGTTGTTTTCCCATGTTTTGAGGAGCAAACTGAGACTTAACATATATTTCATAATGTTTCACTTTGGCTCTTAAAGACACAGAATCACCATTTTTGTTATCAGAACAAATAACATACTTTAATCAACGTACTGATGATCAGAGTTACACCATTGAGATAAAGGAAACCTGGCGGCCAGGGATTAAGAACGGAGAGGCAGGCATGAAAATCTGAAGCAGAGTGGGACCTCCCTCACAGGAAGAAAGAACCAAAAGCCGGGTGGTGGTGGTGCATGCCTTTAATCCCAGCACTTGGGAGGCAGAGCCAGGAGGATCTCTGTGAGTTCGAGGCCAGCCTGGGCTACAAAGCGAGTTCCAGGAAAGGCGCAAAGCTATACAGAGAAACCCTGTCTCAGAAAAAAAAAAAAAAAAAGAAGTGGGGATTTAGCACAGAGGTAGAACACTTGCCTAGCAATCGCAAGGCCCTGGGTTCGATCCTCAGCTCTGACAAAAAAAGAAAGAAAAAAAAAAAAGAACCAATGAAGGGCAAGAACACAAAGGTGCCACACAATTCTGAATAAAGTTTATTAAATAATATGTACATCAAAGTAGTAATTCAACATGTCTATCAAATCAATCCACTGCAATAAGGAAAAATAAATGAACAGAAAAACCTGTGTCTGCGTAGTACATGCGCTTGGTGTGGAATTTAAATGCAATACCTTAATAGGTTACATATGTCAGTTATTTTTCTCTCTGAGTATAATCTTTTTTTTTGGTAGTAACCTATTCCAGCAAAAGGATTTAATACTACTGCAGATAAACAGAACTGCAAAAGAAAACTGTAAATGATATTATAGTTGTCTTCTCTTCCCCAAAGAAAAACTGTATATGTTAACAGTTTCCAATGACTATTTTTGTGCTAAAAGTCTGCAGGTGAATTATTTGAAATTCCTTCATTTAAATAAAAGTGGGGGGAAAACCCTTCATGACTTCCTTATTTTACTCCATTTCTGCTTGCGTTTTAAAAATTATTTTCTATACAAGGTAGGTACATGGGCTACACAAAGTTAAATATACATTACATATTTATAGTCCCACTTCTCAAACGTGATGTCTTTTCTTTTACCGATCCCAGAGAGACTGCAAAAGGAAGTAGTTTGGGGCGTGCCTTTACCTGGAAGCATGGCTGATATATCAAAACATGTTGTGAGGCATGCTGCCAGTTAGTTGCGCTTGCTGTTAATAAACCTGTATAAACATTTCAGCATAAAAATAGGTACTTTATATTACTAAATGTCTGAAGACAAAGGAGTAATTGGAAATCTTTGCTCTTTTTTATTTTTTTCATACGTAGGAAGCTGGAAAGATTTTTATTAAAGATGGGCATACCTGGATTTTGGAAGATACTCTGTGTGAGGTTGGCATTGGATGCAAATGTGGCTTTTACAAAATGGTTTTATTTTCTAGCTGTATTTAAAGGGGTGTTTGAAATTACCTAATTAATCAAAAAGCACCCCTCAGGAACTTTAGATACAATTGCACTATTCATGATTGGCATCTAGGAGAGAGTAAGGACTGCATTCCAAGTAGGTAAAAATGCGCATACGTGTTTATTTATTATTTATTTTTCTGCTACACTCCTCTGAGAGGGGCAAAGAGGAAAGGAAAGCGGTGCTATGACCAGTGAAGCAGGTCCAAGGCAACAGGTCACAGAGTCACTGGGTCTTTTCTGCCTCTTCAGTTCCACACCCTTTCCTCTTGGGAATGAGGGCTCTGCTCTGTCAGCTAAAAATGACGTCTCCTGAAAGAGGCAACACATTCCTCCTATCAGCCTTTTATTTTTCAGTGTGAGCCAATCAGTGGCAGTTTCTTTCCTGAGAGCCTCCTTGGAGAACTGTGGCTGACGGGTGGGTGGGGGAAGCAAGTGGGATCCTATGCTGTCTGGAACCGCAATCCAGGCAGTCAGTCACTAAAAACAAATGTTGCCAACTTGTTGACTCCTGATTCTGAACTACAGGCAGAGAGCCTGTATATACTCCTATCACCTACAATTCCTGGTATTCGTGACCTTGTACATGTATTTGTGGGTAGAATAAGAGGCTAAGACTCTGGGGAAAAAAATCCAAGTATTCCCAGACATAAACTACCCTCAGACAAAGGTTCTCCCAGCATCTTCATTGTTTAGAAGTGAGCTGAGGGAGATGAGAACCTGACAATGCTTTCTAAGGTGTCCCCCCACCCAAGGAGAAACACCCCTTCTCACACCCTCTGCACATAGCACAGTCTCTCTAGATTGGGCTCCTTTTCCTATGTCATCCACGAAGCTGAACCCCTGGCAAGCTCAGCTCTGGGAACAAGCCATACCTATCTTTGTGTCAATTGGGGATCTAACAGAGACTCAGAGTGGTGCTCAACACCCAGGTGTCACAGAGGATAGACTCTTGGTTGCCATCAGGAGGAGCAGAATTGCTGCTTCATACCCAAGACAGTGCATAATCCCTCAGCTCTGAATGGAGGCCTCACCATGTACACACTAAGACTCCCTGGCTCGGGGTGATGGGCAGGAGGGGACAAGGGTCAGGTAAGGTAACAATCCCAGTGGTCTCTGAACTCCTTCACAGGCAATACTGGGGTCCCCCCAGGTCTGAGAGTGCCTTACCACGGTGCATCCGCAACCAGCTTTCACCTACCCATGCTAAGAGAACTGTTAAAGGCCAGTCTGGATTCTATGGGCTCAGGTGTATCAAGCCCACACTAAACCAGAGAAAAAAAGGCACATCCAACCCTGCCCAGCCAGGGATAGTGACCAGGAAAGGAGTATACTTTGAGTGACTTCCAGAGCCCCAAGGTGACAACTATCCCTTAGTCATGTGGAAACACAAATGTAACCTATCTGCCTGGCCACCTGCTCCCAAGCTCAGGACAAACATGGCATGCTTTTCTGTCTGAATATCAGAGCAGTCAAGAGCAATGTCACCCAGCAGGCTGAATGCCAGGGTGCTCGGTCTGCCTCCATTTCTTTACCTGGACCTCATCAAGTCACGGTGCTGAAGGAAAAAACCTCAGCAACTCAGAGCGGCCTCTAGCAGCACTAGGGGTCTGCTGGCTGTGGGACAGCCAGGGATAGAGGCAGGGGTGGTCAGTGATGCTCAGACTTGGGGCCTGTGGAACATGGCTGGGGATTGACCTATCTGGCCCCAGGGGGCCCCTTTGAAATTCGAGTGGGTAAAGACTGTACACATTTTTGGCTAATGCTGCTCACAGGACACTGCTCCAGATCAGATTACCCAAGCAGTGGGGGCTGTAGCAGCTCCCAGAAGCAGCCACATAAATACCAATTTCCTCAGCACACAGTAAAGCCCTGATACACAGTGGGTTTTAAACACACTTCTTTGCTCCTCTTTTTGAATTCTTTGCATTCATTTTCTTACTGACTCAATATTTAAATAAAGAGACCAGTCCATGAATGATGCTCCGTCCTCTGAGAGAAATAACCTCTGTGGTTTTCAGTCTTCTTATAGATATAAAGGTTTTACATAGTTGCCCGGAAAAGTACCGAACTGCCTCGTCCTTCTCGAAGTGCCTGTAAGAAACATAACAAGCAAACAAAAACAGACACAAAATGAGAAGACACACTGAGTTCAGAGAGAATGCTGGGGATTCTGCATGGTCCCTTGTCAACAATCCCACACCGCAGTTTCCATAGCTACATCATCTGGGCTACAAAATGATGGGGTGGGGTGGGGTGGGGAGACAGGGCAAGCAAGAGACACTTTTCAGATGGAGGGACCTGGAGTTTAAGTGATACTTCTCAGGTCCCTGAGCTTAACCTGGAGGCAGAATCTTTTGACGACCAGCCCTAATGTTCTTCCCAACACTGTCCTTACTGATCAGAAATGCTGGGCTGCTAAATCTGCACTTGGCTACTTCTGAAAATAGCTAAGCTGTGCAAGGAAGAGATACTCATCCCAATGTATTCCCTTCAACCAGGGCATCAGCCTTCATGGGAGAGCTGGTGTCCCTTCCCTATGCACTGGAAATGGAAAAGCCTTATGCCCTTTATTATTCGAGCTGGTTGCTTCTGTTCAAGTTATTAAAAGCTTAGAGTAAATAAAAGGGCCTTAGGAACATCCACACATGTGCTTGAACTTCATGGTGGAGACCTAGTCTTAATCAAATGTTTCTTGTGTTGTTTCTTAGGGGCTTTAAAAATACAGTCTGTGAATGTTAAACATATACACAATAGAAATTTAAGTTGAACCCAATTAAGAGCAATGATGAATTTGATACTGCTGTCTGTGTCACAGACACTGGCCTATCTGGGCTTTAGGTCCTACTCAGTAACATTCATACTACCTTGAGAATGAGTGGCCCAGAACTCCTGCAGGGATAGCTTTCTGTGCAAAGAAGACTGCTTTTTCTATGTCCCCTCATGCCCAGTCCTTCCTTCATTAAACCACTAGGAAGAAAAGTATGACAGAACTCTTACCAACAAACCATCCATCATCACATTTTTCCATGACATCAACAATATCTCCATCTCGGAGTTCCAACTCATCATCGTTCTGTGGCACATAGCTATACAATGCTTGGTAGCTACATCTGCAAACCAGAAAAAGCACCAATGAGTGGCTCAGTTGCTGACAGGATTTAACGACCATTTATAAATCCCATTACCATGAACCCAACATTTACATAATGTTCCCCATCTGATGATGAAAACATTTTACTGATTATTTCTCTAGCAGTTTAGCATTTGAAGGAATGCATTAAATCAATTAAGACTGACAAGGGTGGGGGATTCTTAAATATCACTAATGATTAATCATTAACCTTATTTAGTTTTCTTCCATTGCGAAGGCAGACCTTTATTGTCTGCAACCCCCACTATACACTTTATTGTCTTTAAAGTCAACCCCACCCCTTTTAATAATAGGACGGAGGTAAATTATTAAGAATAATTGGCAGTTATTTAGTCCCAGGAGTTTAAATTCTAGTCATATACATTAGAGAACAAAAGGTAATTATAAAAAGAGGTAACAGACATGGACAGGCGGGAAACCGTATTAAAAAGTCCATTTCCAGCCAGATGGAATGGCTCATGTTTGTGATCTGAGCATGTAGGATCCTGGCTGGGGCAGGAAGACTGTCAGTGAGCCCAAGGACACTCTGTGCTACATACTGAGCTCCTGGCCTACAGAGTAAGACTTTGTCTTAAAAACAAAAACAATACTAATTACTGGTAATAATATAGCACATTTCCACTGTCTTGCTGTTTAACAAAACTTCCTGAGTGTTTCAAAGTGTGGGGCTCCTTTTCTGAAGACCCCGAAAGCTTTCTGCTTCTGCTCTGCCCCAATGATAGTTGGAGATAGGGACACTTGCTGTGACAAGGCTTTTATTGACTTGCTCTTTGGCCTAGGACATCTGGTTTGCACTGCTCTGTGTTCTGATTACAGTGGGGCTGTTGGGAAACTGACATCAGCTTTAGCGTCAAGGGAGAGCTTTGTTTCATTCACTCCCTTACCAAAGGCTTCCAGAGCCTGCTCTAATACGCACCAATGCCACAATTCAGAATATTCATTATTTTAAACACCACAGGAGCACCAGAATTTTGTCAATGAGCCAATCAAATGCCATTTGCGGTAAAGTCAGTGACTTCCAATGCGGAGTAAGAGAGACAAGAAATAATGTGTGGTGCTGGCTTCCAGAACCGAGTACTTGTACTGACTGCCACACATAAGACACTTGTTTTCACTACTTTCCCCAGTGTGTTGAGACTTTGGTGGAAGGACCTGGCTGACAGAGGGAAGGTCTCTAGTGAGGAATTAAGAGACGGAGACAGATTTCAAGGTGGTCAGTGGACACCTTTTCTCGCATTTCTGTATTTATTTCCTACCTAACTTGGATTCCTACAGCTTAGCTGTCTAATACATATCCTCACTAACGTCTTAAACTGCCCGTCCCCTTAATTTCCACCATGGCTGTTTTGCTAGTCCATGTTCTGGAAAATTACTCTGCTTGTCTGTAGGCAAATGGTGGAGACAAACTGGAGAAAATCTATAGAGGCCCTTGTGGCCTTGGTCCCACTCAGCTCTACTGTCCCCAGCAGCTTAGAATCTCTCCAGGTGAATTCCTCTGCTGGTTCAGTGCTTCGTATTCTTGCCCCCACTTTCCAAGATGGATACTTGCTGTGACAAAACCTCAATCTTCTTCCCTGCCAGACTGGAGTCTGCAGAGACAGACTGTCTGCCTCTCCTTGCTGTCCTGTTCCTGTTCCTGTGTGCAAGAACCCTTTCTCCTGGCCATGCTAAACCCTCTTCTTCCACTTACAGCTTCTTACTTGTACCTTTCAATTCTGTCACCCCTTTCTTTGGCACAAACATGCCTAAGACTCTGCTGTCTCCTGTGTCTCTCGATCTACAGTCCCCCACCCCACCCCACCCCACCCCACCCCACGCATCATCAAACGTTCCTCTTCAGCCCTTTCTAATGGAACATTCCCCATTGTTACATAATCACCAGTCACCTTTCAAGTTGTCAGAGACTGCCTGGTGACCCTTTCTCATTGTCTACACCTGGTCTCTAAGAGGCCAGCTGTTATGGGCTTTGCTTCATAAAAGTGGGCATTCCTAGACCTGTGCCTGTTCCTGCAGCCCTTTCTTACTCTCCTTCACTACCGATTACTCTTTACCCCATCTCTCTGTTGATAATCCTACATATTTCTATGGTTACAAAAGGCTCACTCTGTTCCTGCTAAGACCACCATGACTGACTTCACAGCTCCTAACCAACATCCTTGTCCCTTGTTTCTGAATGCCATCCTTCATCTGTTGCCAGAGTTATCTCCCTAGAACAGACATGATCAATATGAGCCTCCCTTTAGAAACTTTCAGCGGCTTCCTGGTGCTGCAGAATAAAATCCAAACCTAGTTCATTCAGCTCCAGTCTAGAATCTTGTCCCACCCTAACATCTTAACTTTTACCTTCATCCTCACCTCCGTGAATCTGCTAGTCACACAAGCCTTCTTCAGGCTCTCCAAACACTACCCACTCCATACCTTTTTCTCAAAGCCTCATTCAATCACTTTTCTTCTTCTATGAATGGAATCTTCTCATGTGTATAAGCCATAGGGCATACATATCCAATAAATTTTTTGAATGAATAAGTAAATCAACACTGTTCATTCATTTCAGCTCAGAATTGTCCCTTTCCCTCTGTTCTCCATAGCACTGATATTGAAACTGGTTAGCACAACTCTCATTTCCCCTTGTATGGCCATTAATTCTTTACCCATCTCTCTCTCAGGAGCCCATGACCTCTTTTATTCATCCACCACCTGTCTTCATTGGCTGACAGGAAATATGGCCTTCCCTAGAAATTCCCAGAGGCGGGAAGTAATTAACTCATTCCCCCCAAACAGCCCATCATTTTCCAAAGTGGAGAGTACAACATAGGAACCAAAGTTCTCAGACTGTACTTACAAATCCTGTGAGGTCTGACTCCTGTCTGGGGTGACTCTCCGCTGCTGGGCTTGAGGTTGCTGAGAAACGATTAAAGATGGTTTACTGTCAGAGGGGGGTACCTTGTGATGGAAGTCAAGGGGCTGAGAGACTGTGCTGCAGTAATGAACAGATTTCTCGGCAATGTTTATGATCTCATTGCAAACCGCTTCCTGTGAGGTGGCCCCACGATATCCAGAAACCCCCATAAAACAGTCAATGTGGGGACAAAAAAAAAGAGAGAGGAAGAGATGTAACATTCCAGACGAAGCACGTAAGTCCAGGGAGAAAACAGAGTTGAAGATCCAGGTTAAAAAAAAAAAAAAAAAAAAAAAAAAACAGAGATTCCAGTAGTGGAGTGCAGGAGGGATCCAGGTAAGCATGGAAAGACAGGTAAGATACAGAGGAATTTGACATTTAGTATGACTGTTTTTAAGAAGCAGCAGCATAAAAGCCTGTAATTAGCGAGTAACTGTTAGAGCTGGAATAATCTCAGGCTAGAAATACATGAATGAATACCCCAGTCATGCACTGGCACATCACTCAATCCCACCTGCAGGCAGAGTAGAACCGTCTCTAAATTCCTCTGCTCTCTTAGAGGCGTAGAGGGTGGCCTAATCCTTGGCCCTACTACATCAGCCGTGGACTCTTGAAAACCACAGCAGGATATTTACCAGGCGTTACTCTGGTCTACACGCTGCAGTAAGGGTTCTCTTTAGGAAAGCCACAGTCTTATTCAACAGGCATCTTACCACATAGTTCTTTTCAGATTCTGTGAGATCAGGTCCTGCGCTCAATGAATGATGAGAAGGCGGCTGTGATCACCAAGCAAATCATAAGGGAGACATTTTAGCAGATGTCACATTGGAAAGGATTCAAAATAAAAGTGTGAGCAAATACACATACCACACCACCACATTCAGATGACACCAGATATTTGTGGCCCGTGGCCACTGAGTTTCCATGACAACGTGGCAGAAGCACAGGAGAAAATGCAGATGTAGAGTTAGAAGCAAGCATCCAGCAATGAAATGGGAAATGGGAGACGTGGCCGCAGTGAGGTGAGAAGGACAACCCAGGGCCCTCAGACTGGCAGGAGAGACACAGAGAAGGACTGGCTGCTGTTAGGAACAGACCTGCTAGCCCCACCCCACCCCACCCCATACCATTTTGAACCCTTCGATCTGCTGTGTTAAAGGTGGTTTCAGGATTTTGTTGATGGGGAGCCAATGGTGGAACCATGGGGCATTCACAAAGACTACACTACTACTGAGATAGTCCTGGGTAATAGATGAAGTCTCAAACAAGACCATATGCCTCAGAAGAATGTGCACATGACCTAGTCTGGTGAGGTATGAAATAAGTTTCCAGCTTGCTTCTAGACGTGTCCTGAGAGAGATACAGCAAGGACCCGTCATTCATCACCAGCCCAGGCTACATATGTTGATATGGAACTGGGGCCATGCAGACCTTCCTTTTAAGCTGGGCTTGCATGAGGAGGTCAAGCCTCTGTTGAAAGACAGTTTGGAATCACTTTCTCCAGGAGGATTCAATGGCAAACTCTAGGAAGTCTCTTTGGATAAACTTGGAAGTCCACCTTTGGAGACACCCTCAAGGTAACCTGTAAAACTGCAAAAGGCCACTGTGGCCACCGTCTTCCAAAAGGGCACTTAGAAGTCTTCTGTGCAGCACACACTTGTTTCAGAGAGCGGGCCAGAGAGAGAGAGAGAGAGAGAGAGTGAGGTCACACAGGCAGTGCAGTGGTCTCCTGGCCTCTGCCACTGTCCTGTTTGGCTTCTTTAACCTTCACACCACCACCTTCCACCTATCCTTATCAGGTGTGCTAACGGACAGAATCACCAGTGGTTACATCCCCAAACCAGGAGACAGGCAGGGTGTGTGGACCATACTGTTCTCCTAGAAGAGCACGCTCGGAGGGGAGTAGTACCATGCATCAGTACCACAGCTGGTGAGAAGTAAATTGCTAAACACATCACTTCTCTTGCTCACCTCCACTATAGATGTCCTCACCCTGGAGAGCGCCCAGCAGAACAACAGCTACACCAGGCATCACTTTCCTACACCTGGGGTTTTTTGTTTGTTTTAGCTTTTTTTTTTTTTTTTTAGTTTATTTTTATTTTATGTATATGGGTGTTTTACCTGCATGTATGTCTGTGTACCATGTACATTCAATGGCTGTGGCACCCAGAAAAGGTCATCAGATTTCCTTAGAATCAGAGTTAGAGGCAGTTGTTAGCTGTGATGCAGGTGCTGGGAATTGGGCCAAGGTTCCCTGGAAGAGCAGTTGGTGTTCTTAACTGCTGAGTCAGCTCTCCAGCCCCCCTGATTGTTTTGAGAAGCCCCTTCAAGTTCTCTAAAACCCCTCCTGGCCTCAACCACTCGAACCCACCCCCTTGGCCTCCATCCTGGCAGCAGAGAAGGGGAAGACAAAACTGAGGGCCCTTCATGATGCTCCTTGGATGTCTTGGGAGCCACTGGCCTTTGCCAGGGGCTGGAGCTGGCTTTGAGCTTCACCTACCATCTGCCCTGCCTCTGGACCAAGGCTTCCATGTACCAGAGAAGAGAAATGGGCATTTCCAAGCATCTGCTCTGTGGGCTTCAGAACAATGATGCTAACTCTGGACACCTTGTATGGGGGATACTGACAGATCGTGACTTGATTCTAAAGCAAGTGCTGTCCCAACGGCAGAAATGGCTGTCTGAGAGATGGTGGTATCATCTCCATTAGGTAGTCAGGGTGCTGACACGCACTGTGTCTAAAATCCTGCTGGATGTTGGTATCACCCAGGATCCTACTGAAGCACAGTAGGACTTTGCTATCTGGGCTGTGCCAGACACTGGCCACTGCTGGCTGCTGGTACTGATGCTTCTGGTTCTCAGCCTGATTTTGGAAAGCAAGGTTGCAGGGAACCTCAAGAGAGATTCTCTGGCCTCAGTGTGCCAAGACTGGTCTGGGTCACAGCTCATGAAAAACAAAAGTTCTCATTAAAAACAAAAAGTCCAAACTCCAGTTAGTGGCCTGATGACCTCAGGTCAGATGTAGACAACGCTTAGGATGGTGTCCACAGCTTATAAAAGTACCTAGCATCTTTCAACCAACTGCCAAAGCTGTGGCTGGAGTCAATCACCTGGCAAACAGTGTGCTGCTCCAAAGAGGATCTGGGAACTGAATGTGAATGGAGATGCCATTGTATAAACACACAAAGGTCCAATGGCTCACACCCCACTTCTTGATTTTACTAACTTTTGACTAGGAGAGGACAGAAGAGGGAATTTTAAGACCCAGTGAAGACTGGGGCCTTGCACAGGTGGCAAAAACTGTGAGCCCAAGAGCCCCTTTTGTGACTCTCGTGTGACACCTCCCCTCAGTCAGGCTGAGATGGCTGACATTATGTTACCAACACTCAAAGTCTACCTCTTCTAAAAATGCACATTCTGACTCCTCTTCCTGAATGCCTTACTCCAGATATGCAGAAGGCATTTCCTCCTGTAAGTGGTCAGGTGCACCATAGAAGACAGCATCTGATTTAACCCGAGGAACCACAGTACTAGAGGGCTATCAGGGGCTCCGTTAGGAGTCTCTCTTGTCTCTAGCCATACCCAAAGCAGAGGACTGTAGCCATCACTCCAGCTTTTAACATCTGGAGAGTACAGACAGCCCCATTCCTGAGAGGTGGGGTGGGTGGATGGAGTTCCCCACTTACTGTTGGAAAAATGAAGGAAGTAGTCGAGGTAAACATCATCTGATTTGGTTTCTCCCTGTTTAGATCTAGTGAAGCATCTCACACAGCTGGAATGTAAACCCGTGGTGGGGGAGGAAGCCCCCAGGTAGCTGGAAACCACTGATACCCATTACCCGGATCAGCCCTTCCCTGGGAAAGCTGTTTCCCCTCAGAGGACTTTTTCCCTCTAGGCACATGGTCTAACTTTTCCTGTTCCACTTTCCACCTTCTAACACGTGTGGGCTTCACAGTTCCTCCTCAGCCTGTGCTGTCTGTGAGGCACTAATAGCTACAAGTGGTGTGAGCACATAAGACACAAGTATGAGGTGAAGTGTGCTATGAATGAAAAAATAGACACTGGCTTCCAAAAGCCTGGTTCCAAATTAAGAATGTAAAACAGCTCATTAAATAACCTTTGAGTATATTGGGTTAAACGGTATATGTTATTAAAATTAACTCTGCTTCACTACGGCTGCTAGGAAATTTTAAACTGTGTATGCGCTTCACATCTCCTTTGTACTGGCAGTGCCCTCCTTCAGGGCTTCCAAGTCTGCCCTTCCTTAAGCCTAAGAGTAGATCCATGTTCTCATCAGGCCCCAGCTGGTGCTAAGAATACAGAGAGTATTAGCTCATGCTGCGTACATCTTGGATTCTGTAGTCACATTCCCGCTTTCCATGTGCTTGGAAAAACAGCAATCAGTCCAATATGCAAGGTGTGTGCGTGCACACACTCGAGCACGCACACACTGCACGCCCTTCACCTCCCCACCAACTGTAAGCAGGAACTAGTTGCTGATCCAGAAACTGCTTTCTCTGGACTCACACAAGCTGCCTCTGAGCGAAGGTGCTCTTTCCATTGTCCCCAAGAACACTGTGTGTGTCCTTGCTCTGCTTCCCTATAGTCTGTCTTCAGCTTGGAGTCCGTTGGAAACCTGACCTTAGCTTCCCTGGAGCTGTTAATCCCCTCTGGACCCAGAAAGCACCTGGTGCTCCTGCAGTTACTAAGCATCCTGTTCCAGTTCTGGGGGTGTGCCAAAGGCTAAAGTCCAAAATAAGCTACACACAAGCTAGAGCAGCCTGGAGGGGTAGATGGGAGAGACACACAGTTCCTGTGTGGCCCGGGCGGGCCCCCACATGAACATCAGGAATCTGCTGTTCTGTGGATAGGCCACCGGACCCGAGTCTCTGAAATGGCAATGCTCTAGCAATGTCAGGCCCTGTGCCTCCTCAGATTCCACCCCACATTATGGCCACCTGCACTGGCTTCCTAATGGGACAATGAACAACCTGAGCCCTGACACTGACCATCTTCTGAGCAAAGATTTCAAATTCCAAAATAAACAGTAGGGTTGTGCGTGGTTCATAATGTTCTTTTTTGGCCCTCGCTCTATGATTGGGGTGAGCCCATCTTATGAATTAGTAATTAGGAATGGGTGCACAGACATGGCTGGGAAGAGGCAGCTTCCTCTACTTATTAGGTCACAGCCTCTAGACACAGATGGAGAGCTCACTTCTGTAAATGTGGGAGATGAGCTGCTGCCCAAGGTCAGTGACACAAGACTGACTGACTGTTCATGGAACATGGGCAACTCTGCCAGCAGAGTAGGGAGGCCTGGATGATGCAGGCTCCTGAGTTTCTGCTTCAGGAAACCTCCAGAGAGCCAGCAAAAAGGCTTCTGGCTCCACGGAGTTCTCCAACAACATCCAACTAGAAAAAGATGGCAATTTCAATATAAAGCTAGCTACTGGCAATCCCTTGGGCTCCTCACTGCTTAGACTAACTCTCCTTGCAGACAAACCATGGGACAACACATTGACTTGATTGCCACTTGAATCTGTTTCTAATGCTCAGAACACTCAGTGTTCTCATGGCAAATAATGAGTCTACCTTCCCCATTTCTGTCATATTAGGGGAGATGGCAGGGGTATGGCTCAGGTGTGAAGAATTGGAAGGCATTCCCAGGGTACCTCATGCTTTTTTCTTCACAACAAAAGAGAATAAAGGGAGGCATTAATGTGTCAAATACAAATCCCATGTGTTCTAATTTTTTTTAAAAAATTAAGATTACACTGGTTGAGGGGACTGCACGTACCATGATATGCATGTGAAAGAGGGCAGCTGTCAGGAGCCAGTTCTCTCCTTCCACCACATGGTCCTGGGGCTCGAACTCAGCTCATCAGGCTTGGTGGCCCATGCCTTTATTACCCACTAAGGCATCTTGTTGGCCTCCAGATTCCTAAGTTCTTATTGATACAATCCAAACAAAATGAGTCTCCCATCCCTGACCTTTGCCTCCCACCCCCAGTGGCCACCTTCTTCTCATGGGTGGAAAGGCATTTTTTGTCTTCTTCCTGCTTCCTCAGCATCACACAAGAGTCACTGCCTGAGCTGAGTCCCAGTTACGTGGTCTGTGGTAAGTGTGCTATCTCCAGTCTATCTGGCCATCTGTTTCCTGGACTCTAAGTTCTGCACATTCACCCCCCTACTCCTCGATCCTGTAGGTGTCTTGCCAGAGGGCGACTTCACAACCACTGAGCTAGTCAAATGCAGGGAAGTGCTGGGGGAAAGGTCACCTCTCCAGTGCTCTGCTGCTGGCACCTGGATTTCACAGATGTGCCCCATTTCTTTGGGTAACACAGTAGGTAGGGGTGGACACTGCGGCTTCTAGTCTTGGTGAGAGAAAACTTGCAGGTTATTTTGTAAGAACAGTGTCCAGTGTCTCTTTTTCTCATAAATCATTAACATTCGCTGGGTATGATTAGAGACTTCCCTTCTGAATGAGTCAAAGGAATGTTCAAAGCATTTTCCATCTTTGAACATCTTAATATTTCTTCTGCATGTGATCTTAATGTTTCTAACTTCCCTTTTGCTCTTACATCTCATGTTTCCCGTTCATTTCTGAGTTCTATTCTCCAGGCAGTCCCCTGCCTTTGTTCTTAGCTTTCTGGGAACTGACTTAGTTAGTTCCCACATGGCTACCATAGCACATCTCTCTGTCTCCAGCTAAATTGCTCCTTTCCTCTCTGTGATCCTCCTGCCTCTACTACCTGACTTCTGGGATCACAGGGATTCAGGGGTTTAACATAGAAATTCGATGAGGTTTCTCACAAATGTCAAGCACTATTAGACACAAATCCAGATTTCAGTCAGCAAACTACTTCTCCCTTGGGGAGAGGTAGTAAATACTCGGTGGTGCTAATGACCAAGATTTCCCACATGATCTCCACCTTTACTTTCTAAATTGGTTGTTCTACAGAGTATTAGCCAACATTACACCAAACCGAAGCTAAGACCATGCCAGTTAATCCTGACCTCCTGGGTGTTTTGTGTGTACCTAGGTGTGCTTTTGTCCAGCCAACAGTTGTTACTCACAAACCAGTCAAAGCAAAGTGTCTTTCAGTGGTGAAGCTATGCAGCTCTATAGTAAAGCCCATAGTCAACATTTTATATGTTCTTTCTCATTCCAACTGAAACTCACACGGGATCCTCACCCCATTACAGAATGCCACAGCTGAAAGGAAGTTCAGTTCCCACATCTGCATCTTTTTGTTTATGGACAAGGAAGTTTGCCGGCAAGGAGATGTGACTCATCCACAGACACTCAGCCAACTGATGGCACAGCCAGAACCAGAACCTGGAGACCAATGTTCTTGCCCTGGAGACCCTGGCACTGATTTATCCCTTCTGCAGTTTAGAGAAAACAAACTAAAAACACAAGCAGCTGGCCCAAAGTGAAGACATTCTGACAGTAGAAATGACCAAGATGTCAAAGCATCTTCTGCAAGAGTTCACACATCTGGACAGTTGGGATGGGGGCAGGTGACCCAGGGGAAGGAAAGCAGCTGAGCAGGGAACTTGGGTCAAGGAACACAGGAAGATGGCTTCTGTCATGTTAAGGGGTATGGCGAATGCTGGAGGCACAGGCAGGCATAGGTCAAGCTATGTTCCCAGTCTCCCTGGCAAGATCCCACTGCTCTATGGATCTGTAGGTACATCCAAAGCTTACTGAATCCAGGAACATACCCTTCTTCATATACACTTTGTACTTCTCACCTCTGGGCCTTTGGTTATCAATCACCATCCCACTGTATCAATAGGAAAACCCCCTATTCTTTAAAACCCACAACAAATGCTACTTGCAATCACCTTCCTCCTCCTACGTTTATTATGTCTTCCCATCTTGAACTTCCAGGATAGACTGTCTGTGTTTCTCACTTCTGCATTGTAAGTACTTGTGAATAGGGCTGACTCCACAGTCAATATCATAAACTCTTCTAGTTCTGCTCAGTTGTTTTTTTCAATCTTTTCTTTCATTCGACCAATATTTACTGAGCACATTCCATATATCAGGTGTCAGGCCCTGCTGTAGGGATTCAGTGCTCTGTGGGGACACAGGCCTGCACAGGAACAAATGCATTTGAGCAAAGGTGTGCTCACAGAGGTCAGGCTCAGAGCTCTTTAACTAGTAGTGCAGAGGTTGGAGAGGTAGCTAGGAAAGGCTAGGAAAAGGAAATTGTGAAGGACAAACAGGAACATATCCAGGCACAAAAGCTGGGGAGACTTTGAAAGATGAGGCTGCCTTGTTGTCTAAATGGCCATTTTACTAGGGAGCCTTCCAGGCCTGGGAGGAAAGACTTTCCTGAGAGGTACAGGAAGTCTGCAGTGATGTCCAAGCCTCTTGGCTCCAAGGCACTTAGCTCCACGGCACTTAGCACACTGCTGGATACTAGATATTTAGAAGAAGGAGTAAATGGTCACAACATCTTGGACAGCCCTTTCACTTAATGTTCTGTTTACTGGTCAGATGCCCAACCAAGTCCCTCAGTCCTACAAAAGTACGTACGGAACTTGGGGCTCAGCAAGGGGAAGGGCGGCTGGCAAGTTCTCGATACTGGAATGCATTTACCCAAACAAGGGACATAGCCTGAGGTCATGTCCTGACAGAGCCACTAGAGATCAGATGATGAAGTAAGTCCTTTCCATCTTTAGCTGGCCTGTCAGCCAAATAGGCCCCAAGAGGACCGAGCCCTTTATGAAGGACCCATCCCCAGAGCTGCCTTGGGTGAAGTGAGAAGCTGAAAAGCATGCATGGATACATCTGCCCTTCTAGACATCATTCATTCTCAAAAGGAGTCAACCAGACCATGGCTCCTACATAGCCACAGGAAAAGGGCTTGTGCCAGGAAAGCAGGAGGAAGGGAGGAACAGGAAGTGATATACCTGGTGTCCAGAGACTCGCCAGGAAAGGAGAGCCAATCCTCAACAAGCCTGGCCTTCCAATCAGCACAGTCTCTGGTGTTGCCAGCTAGTCTGCTCTGTCCTTGGTAGGAAGCAGGAAGCAGGCACCCTGAACCTCATTGGTGCTTCAGTTCTGTGCGCACTTCCTGCACACACTGACTCCTGGAACAGACTGTGGTGATGACTCACCCCTGGCAATCAGGAGGCCTCCAGGCACCTTAGGTTGATCTGTGAACTGCTCCTTTGTCAGACATTTCATTCTTTTCAACCAGCAACTCCACAACCTCTTTCAGTGAACTATTTTTTTTTTCCCCTCTTACTCAGACAGACACTTTTCTTCAGAATTCACAGGTCAGGAGCACCTGCCCCAGAGCCCCATACTGAGAGATGGGACAACCATGTACAGCAGCCATCGCAGGAAGCCCTTGTCTAACAGAGACTGACCATGTGCCAAGTACTCTAGTGATAGCCACTATTTTATTAATCACCACAACAGCCCTTCCAGGGAGGGATGGACTGTCTGCTTCTACCCCTACTTTATACATGAGCAAGTATGGTGGGCAGATGGGGGTGGGGGTGGGGTAAGGATGTAGTGCTTGCTAACTTTCTGTTATCTAAGCCCAATTCCACATAAACTACCGCACACTTGATCACCCTCAGTGATCTCCACACCAGACACACAGGCATGTGGGGGTCTGACCTGGTATGTCTCATGCCTCTGTGTCCATTACTAGCCTGGTGACATAACTATGTCTGCCACTGTCACTGGATATGAGCTCCTCAAGAAAGGGATTTAACAACCTCTGGACCCTACCCACAGACCAAATAAATCAAGCAGCACGCCTTGAATTATACTCACAAAGCAAACAGAGCTTCCAGGGAAAACAGGACTGAAGGTTTGAGAAGGAGCACAGTGCACTGTGGGGACTATATATACAACGGATGATAAACAGCTTCAAGACAGCTCAGGAAAGCACTGGATTCTACTGAGGTTCTACAATGTCCCTGGTCCTAGAAGAAGTTTTAGAATACCTAACCTGGTAGTTCTATCATCTTCTTACAAATTGCCCGTGCCTAATACCTGCATGCATTATTTAAAAAAATTTTCTGGACCACGCTAGGAGGGAGGTTATCTTCATTTCAAAAGTCAGAAACCGAGTCTCTAAGAGGGTGAACAATTTCCATAACGGCAGTTAGACGGAGTTGGTACTCAAATTTGGTTACTATGGAAATGTTGCCCAAAGTCCTTGATTTGAGGGTACTAAATGACATAGGCAAAATTGTCTAGTTATCAAATTAATGTCCCTTCAAAACGCCCTAAGTCTACCTTGGCTTATCCACTAAAATCTTTGTAGTTCACTCAGAAGAACCATCATTCAAAACCTATGAGGCCTAGTCAGTGACCTCAAGCACATCAGAAGCCCCTCCATCCTGCATCCTCCCATCTCTGAAGAACCAAAATGTCTTTGCCCACTGTAAACATGGCCCTTTAGTTCCACACAAACACAAAACAAGACAAAGACCCGACAAAATTGAGCGCCACAAGTTATGGAAACAGTGCATCTCACAAGAAAACCACACCACATCACACCAAAGCCTGGTGTTCTCAGCTGTGTTAGTCAAAGCAAATCAAGGACAAGATCTAGGACATGAATGGCACACAAGGAAGGCATTCCTGCTTATGGGCTTTTGTACCAGGGTAGCAGATGTCAGTGGACATCTGCTTTCAACTCATCTCAAGAGGGTGGAATATGTTTCCCTGAACTATCCCCAGCCAACACCCTAGTCCTCAGCTCCTCCATTCCCTCTTGGCCACCCCTTCGTTTCCAAGGCAGGCAAACAAATCTCACAGGCACCCACTTGGCCTCAGTTACTGGACCAGGGGTGAAATATCTGGTATGTTCCACCATGGAAAGCAAGAGGCCCAGACACCGCCAGTCATGCTTGAGGCCTACCTGGCTCACACCACTCTGAGCAGCCTTTCTGTCAGCCTCGATACCTCTGTGAAGCTCTGGTGGCCCAGCCTCCCATGCTGGGAAAGGGCTACCCAGAGGCTTGAAGGACTGGCTGTGATCAGGAGTGTGGAACTCTGAGAGTCTCTGCTCAGAACTCAGGCACCTGACCACGTCTGATGGTTTCAAGCAGCTCTTCTTAGAGATCTTGGGTCCACCAGGGCATCTCTCCCCTGCCTCGCTCTCTGCTTTCCTCTCATAAGGTCCATCTTCTCGCCAGGGCTGTCTCTTGCTCTGGCTGCTAAAGGCACCACTAAGCTCTGAGATGACCCTATCAGAGTTCCCAAGTGGTGGCTGAGAGAAGCCATCTTGGTGGATGTGAACACCACCATCTCCATTGACGTGAAGAGGAGCCTGGGCACTGGGTGCCAGGGAGTAGGCTTTGTGGGGTGGAGGCAGGGCCAGCGGGGAATCCGCTGACCGACCTGAATAGGGGAGGCTGAGTGGCAGGGAGGGATGGGCCCTCGCTGACAAGGTCAAGTGGTCCGTGTCATAGACAGAAGCCTCAGGCAGAGGAGGCAAGGGTGGTGTCATGGCCAGAGAACGCCTGCCTGGGACCCCAACAGTCAGCGAGATCCACTCGGAGGTGATGGCGTGCATCTCAGGGGACAGGGCTCGGCGGGGGTGGGGTAGAGATGAAGGGGCTGGCATGATGAGCTTGCTGTGACTAGTACACTTGAAAAGAAAAGGAGAGAGAAGAAAACAAAAGAAAGAAGCAAAGATCAAAGCGTCAGCATAAAGGAGAAAGGAGGAGAATCACCACGAGGAGCATAAAGGAGAATGAAATAGAGGATGAGCAGGGCACCCTGGTGTCCAAAACAGAAACCATCTGGTGAGGCTGGGAGAGAGACCACAGTGGCTGAGGGCAAACAGGAGTGTGTGCAAGCAGGGTGGAGAGAGGAGAGGCAAGAGGCAGGGAGATGGGAGAGGCTCTCCCATCAGATAGTTGTGGGCTGTGCTGGCCTGCTTTGCAGAGTCCCATTTCAGAGGGAAACACTGGAAGTGCCCCACCCCAGCCAACTAAACCATTTCTGCAGCCGCAGCCCTGACCCAGAACGGCAGGGTCAGGGGGGACAGCCTCTGCTCAGGGCCTTTCTTCAGCTCTGCAGAGTTCTCCAGATAGAAGCATGAATTGTGTGGTCATTTTGTACTACAATTACTCTTGGCCACTGTCGAGCGAAAATTCCCTGTGCTCTTAGGGAGCAGAATGGCCAGTCCAGTCTCAGACCTTCTCGTGTGAGAAGGCAGAATGTTTTCCCCGCTGTTCAGGAGAGCCCATCTCAGGCTTTGTGTCAAGGGCTCTCTGTTGTGTCAGTGACCGGCATGGGGAGGGAAGGAAATGATAGAGGACGAGAGAAAAGAGGCCCCATGTCCGGACCGCTGAGCCCCACAGTTTCTAGCCATCCTCCTCCAATTTCATTCCACAAGATGCCATCCTACCATATTTCCCTTCAATTTGGAGTTCTCGTTTTTTCTTGGCTTTGGGAAAGTGAGCATCATTTAGAATAAGATTTTAAACAATTATTCTCATAATTAATGCTCAGAAACACAAACATGTTACTGTACTTATAAACTCCTCCCCTTTGACCCAGGAGAGACTGACACCCTCTAAGTTTCTTTTCCAACTTGGGTCCAGTGAATGCTTGCAAAAGCACTCTGAATCTGGTCCCCATGTCTAAGGATGAGAACATGAAATTATCTTCCAAGCACTGGCTTTGGGAAAGTGAGCATCATTTAGAATAAGATTTTAAACAATTATGCTCATAATTAATGCTCAGAAACACAATGTTGCAAAGAGAAACATGCTGGGCCATACAGCGGTGGCCTCCACGCCACCAGCTTCACAGGGATGCACAAAACGATAACGTCACTTGTTTTTCTGTTTGTGCTTTCCCCTCTCACCTTATCCCCACAGTAATTACCTTAAACTCTTCTTTCAGATATTTAGGGCGCTAGGAAAATGCTGTAGGTATGTATACAAATAAACCCCGGACTGCCCTGATCAAGGCAGTTCTTAATCAGAGCCATCAGAGAGCCATCCCAGAGGGGGCCCGCGTGCCATCGACACAGTTGACGATGGAAACTCCAAGCTGAGGATGAGAGCTTAGATACCTGTGGGCTCGCAGCGGCACTGCGACTCGGGGAGGAAGAATAAGGCAGGTCGATGTAACCCCCAGGGTTTTTCACCCACGGCCTCTTAAGCACGTCTACATAGGTGATGGGGAAGATGCCTTGGCGGGACGTCCCAGGGATCCTCCCTTCATACCAGTTCTCATCCACCTGGCGGAGCAGTGTGATCCTCTCACCCTGTAAGACACAGCCAAGCAAGAGTCCTTGAGCAACCACACCATAGCCTATCTGAGGTCCCTGCCTGTGTCCTGCACTGTTCTGTATCCGTCAACACACTCTATGCTCACGAGAGCCACCTCTATTGGCCATGGATGGAGTACCGGGTTGGGAACGCTAACACAGCAGAGCTTCTGTAACCAGGGAGTTAAGCATTTCAGTAAGGAGCTCAGCTGCATGCCCGCCAGCCAGAAGGCAAATGTAGTGTCTTAGGCTCCTTTAGGACAAATTGGTCACATATAGTCTTCATCTGCAAGGCAAAGGCTTTGGAGGGTTGTGTTTGGGGTTGTTCTTTTAGTATTACGTTATTTTAAACTAATTTTTATTTGTGTAAGCATTTTGCCTGCAAGTATGTAAGTGTACAATGTGCTTGCCTGGTGCCTGTGGAAGTCAGAAGAGAGCGTCTGGAGCTGGAGCTATGGATGGTGGTGAGACACCATGTGGGCGCTGAGAATCAAACCTGTATCCTCTAAAAGAACAGCAAGTGCTCTTAACCCCTGAGCCACCTCTAGAGTCTTTGAGACAGGGCCCACACTCACTTACGTAACCCAGGCTGGCTTTCAACTCTTAACAGTCCTCTTACTATAACCTACTGAGAGCTAGGATTACAGGTTTGAGCCATCACACCCAGGTCAGAAGGTTCTCTCTCCCGTGTGTGTGTGTGTGTGTGTGTGTGTGTGTGTGTGTGTGTGTGTGTTTGAGGCGTGCTGGTTATACAACACGCGGTGGAGGTCAGAACATAATTTGCTGGAGTTGGGTCCTTAGTCTTGGCAGCTAGTGCCTTTACCAGACCCTCAACAGGTTCTCTTCATTTTCCTTTCTATACTTTCGTCTTCTGTACTGTTACAGAAAAGCTAGAATAGGAATAAACATAAAACAGAAGATAATCATCCACTATTATGCTATCCCTGGGGATAATCCCTGTTAATGTTTTCGACATAGGTGCTTCCCAGCTTTACCTCTATGTGTATGAATTAGACTTGCTCAGTTTTCCTCTATGGAAATTGAGTATGTGTCATATTTTGACTTTCATACATGCTATTTATTATTACCATTGTGAGTATAGTAGGTGTGATGGGACACATGCAATAGTGCCTATGTGGAGGACAGAGGACAACTTCTGTACTTTCATGAATTCTGGGGATTGAACCCGTATTTATTTATTTATTTATTTATTTATTTATTTATTTATTTATTTATTTATTTTTGGTTTTTTTGAGGCAGGGTTTCTCCGTGCAGTTTTTGGTGCCTGTTCTAGAACTCTCTCTGCAGACCAGGCTGGCTTCGAACTCACAGAGATCTGCCTGGCTCTGCCTCCCAAGTGCTGGGATTAAAAGTGTGTGCCACCATCACCTAGTTGAACTCAAGTTTTAAGGCTTGTATGCTAAGTACTTTACCAGGTAAGCTACTGGACCCTTGCCCTACATACTTTTTGATACTTAATGATAAAGAGTAGAGTAAACTTTCTTTATCAAGGAAACACACACACACACACACACACACACACACACACTCAATCTTGCTAAGTAGCCAGGATGCCCTTGAACTCATTATCATCCTCCTGCCTCTGCCTCCCAGTGTGGTAGGATTACAAGTATATGGAACAATGCCTCACATAATTCTACATTTGTGTAGATGTTATACAACCTAATTGACTATTCTGGGGTAGTCTCTTTCCACATATATAATGATTTAATCACAGATTCCCTGTTAACTTGGGCAGTTAGGAAACTTCTAGTTTTTTGTTTGTATATAATATAAGATATTGCTTATCTTTTTTCAAGGCATGAGCTGACTTCTCTTGATCCTCAAGAAAATCAGTAATTCTAATAATTTTGGCAAGCTGGAGAATTATGACATAGAGAGAATGTCTGAATCAATGGGAAGAAGAAACGTGTCCCCCGCCCCGCCTCCTACAAGGTTGCTGTGGTCACAGTAAGCATTCTGAGCTCCTCCTCACAACAGCAACAGTGGCCGCATGGCTTCCGCCTGTGGACTGAGCACTGAGCTGATGGCCCAAGTCACACTTGCAGGTCCACACACACTGCTGCATCCAGGTCCCTACAACACCCTAGAGAGGCCTTCTCTCTCCCTGCTTTTTGATGAGGCAGTGAAGGCTTAGATCAAGTATTCAGCTCCACACAAATTACACATCTGATAACTTGAATTTTGGCTTCAAGCCTTTAAAATACCTCCTGGTGCCAATGGCCTTGTACTCCCCACTTGGGGTCTCTCTCTCTCTCTCTCTCTCTCTCTCTCTGAGATCAAGTCACCAACACAATGCTCATCACTAAAATCACTAAATGTTGGATGAACACAGTTAAAACTCGATGTCTAAGATGCTATAAATACTGGCTTTACTTGGTGAAATCAATGTGGTTAAACTCTGTAGCCACTTCAGGGCTTCACAGGGACTGCACCTATGCGGTACACATGCAGGAAAAACACCCATGCATATAAAATAAAGATAAATAAAATCTCATTTCAGAAAAGCCTCTGATTCCCCTTACTGCAAATTTTGATTAATTCATTATGTTCATAAGGCTATAAATTGGCATGCTATAGCAACATCACATTCCCCAGATAACAGCACTGTTCAAAGGCCCCAAAGCCAGGATGAGACGCACAGCTTACCTTTCGGAAGGACATTTCTACTTGTGTATCACCATTAAAGTTAAACTTAGCAACGGCTTCTCCATACTCCAAAACCTGCACAGGTGCCAACTTTCTGGGCTGAGCCTTCTCAGCTGGAGGCAGAAGCTGCGAACAGGAAGAAAGCAAAAGAGAAGGGCCAGGGGAGGAACGGAAGGGGAGAAGACACAAGGTGAGAACATGGCAGTTTAGCCATGGTTGGGCTTTCTGTGAGAAGGGAGCTGCAGGCTGCAATACCTCGATATAGGTGCGTGGGAAGATTCCCACCCGGCCATGGTGTTCACCTTCGTACCAGTTCTGATCAATCTGTTTGTAGATGTAAACAATGTCCCCTTTCTGCAGAGGCAGCTCCCTGTTGACAGAAGGTCATTGCCTTTTAGTAGATGTTTCAAACCATGCACAGGGAAGACATTTCAGTTTTTGGGAAAATAAGACTTCACACAGTCAAAGGGGATGTGGTGACTGGAATAGAAATAGCCCCCACAGATGCAGGTGTTTGAATGTTTGCCCCATAGAGGGTAGTGCTATCAGGAGGTGTGGCCTTGTTGGAGGAAGTGTATCACTGTGGGGGTGGGCTTTGAGGTCTCATATATTCAAGTTATGCCCAGTGTCACAGTCTCCTGCTGCTTGCGGATCAAGATGTAGAACTCTTAAATTACTTCTCCAGCACCATGTCTATCTTCATGCTGCCATGCTTCTTGCCATGACAATAATGAACTAAACCTCTGCAACTAAGCCAGTCCCAATTAAATATTTTCCTTTATAAAAGTTGCCATGGTCATGGTGTCTCTTCATGCCAATAAAACCCTAACTAAGAGAGAGGACAAAGTTACAGAAGGTGGGAGGCTCCATACTTGGAAATGAGAACTCCAATTGTCAGGAAATTATATCACATTTGGGCATTTTTTTCTAATCTTTTATGGGATGGATGTCAACTCACAAACTTACTAGCCTTGGAAAGTGGTCAGAGGTCTTATTACTTTGTTGTGATTTTCTTAATATATTTTTTGGAGGAATTCTGTCTTAGAGATGCACCATGGTGGAGCCCAGAAGTCTTAACTTATTCACTGGTGAAATATCTCCCTCTGGATACGTTCACTGCCCCTGGTGTGCTACAGGTAGTCATGCCTGAACTACTTCAGGTGATGACATCTTGGCATCCTCCTATCATCCACTCATTCGGCCTTCTAGCCCCTACATCACCATCCATCTCCATCAGCCTACACTAGAAAGCTCTGAAGTTCGGCAGAGCTGAGTTCAAAGATTTCCTAGTTCTGGGACTCGGACCAGAAGCTTGAGCTATCAGTGACACTGTTCCTTTATCTGACCAGGGCACCTAAACCAAAGCTGGAGAATGCAGCTGTAAACTGCAGCGGGAACACCCAGCACAGTGCATGTCCTTCCTTCTCAACATGGAAAATGGGAATTAGAAATAAAAATGAATGTCTCTTCAAAAGCTGTGTCTTCACAACTCTTCCACACCCATCTCTTGGTTTGCCTCAGCTGTGACAGTATTCACATCTAATGAGAATTCTTTTTGTTTTCAGGAGAAAAAAAAATATAAACAGAATGAAAACAGAGCAAAATTATAACTTGAAATTTTCTTGAGTTAAAAAGAAAAATGCCTAAATAATTTTCATTTTGCACCAAACCAAAACCACGAGAAGGTCTCTTGCTGGGATTTGGAAGGGATATGGCAAGTTTAAGTATGCCAGGGAGCCCCACATGAGGGATGCTAGCTAAACATCTGGAAAATGTATAAAACAGAGGAGGCTTTTGTAGATCTTATGTTGGGAGACTGGTTCTAATCCTAAATAAGTCTACAAAAAGGATCCAGGACCTTCATCTTTGTGAAAAGGAGTGTCTCTGGCTACATTTTTGTCAAAGCCCTCTCCTTGAAGTGTCCTGAATTCTCTGTCCAAGTGTCATACAGTGTGGCAGCAAGTGGGACCTGAAATGGCCCCACTGTTAAGCAGAGACCCACTACTCTGATACAGATGAACATGGGGAGATCTCTACTTGTAGCCAATAGAGATGACAGGGTTCCTATGGCTGATGTCCTTCCCATCCCACCTGCAAAGTGACAGATTCATGCTTTAAACCCAGGCACCTCGTACCAGAAACTTGGCTCTTAGGCACTGTGCCACCTGATCTCTTCCCACAGAAGGGCTCTGTTTGCTTAATTAGGAGGCAGCTTGGTCGGACCCACCCCTTCAATGGAAAGAACCAGTAACTAGTCTCGAGAAAAGTGGTTTCACCAGTATCTTCCTTCAGGCCATACTCTCAGCTCCCACGGGTCCACATACTAGGCCTAGTGTGGAGGACTGGGAATTAACAGCACAAGCTGCTCTTAGATGTGTACAATCTTTTGTTGTTACAATGCAACAACATCATCATCTGCAAACTTCCAGCCCCTCCCCCATCACACAACAGTCTCCCAAAGTCTTATGCTTGCGAACGAGAACACATTCATAACTATCTATCCTTGGTTACACAGAGAGCTCTAGGGATGGGAGACATAAAGATGTTTTCTGGAATGTTCTTATGTATGTAGCCCTGAGTACAGGGAGACGAAGCCTGGTTGACTTTGTTGAATCAAATGACCCCAGAGCACAGTTTGTTTTTTAAAGAAACACACTGTAGAAAGAGGTAAAACCACGTGGCTGGAGGGTTTAAAAATAGTCCTGTCTGTGAATCTGGAATTTACTCTTTCTACTAAGTTCTATTGATTTTATTATGAAAACAGCATATCATGACAAGAACATGAGCCAGGAGGTAGTAACTGCTCTCTGGCATTAGCAGTATTAATAAATGGCGACAATCCTAAGGACCTCAAGCCTTCTTATCTCTTCTATCTAATATGGTTACTCAAGGGGGTGGGGCACATAAACTTTTAAAATGAAATCTAAGAAAATTTATCACCCAAAGTCTCAATTTAAAGAATTTTGATTAAACTGAAAATTAATTCATCTATCCTTGTTACTCTCTGGCTGAAAAATGAGGATGGCGGATAATATACTTTGAGTATTGACTTCTGTTACATTGTACAAAACATCTTACTGGGTTTAGCCTGGCTAGTCTCTTTGCAAGGGAGGCATTTCTAGTCTCATCTCACCAATGAGGAAAACTGAGGGCAGAGACATCGAAAACTTGGCCATGGCTACAGAGATGTGAGTGGCAGAGTCAGGACCTCCAGAATCTAAAGTCCACAGGCCATCTCTTTGAGCAAACTAAGGGAATGGAGTGACACAATCAAATCCAACCACATCAGAATCATGTCTGCATTCTTGAAACTTGGTCTGGCCACTCCCTTTGTGTTGAAGGAAGTGGAAAACATGGTTGAGGAGCCTTGAGGCAGGGTTTTCCATCACTCATGAATGGAGGCTCTCCCTCCTATTCCCTGGTGCCTCCTGTCAGCCAGACAATGGGATGTGGCTGGCCACATAATCTTCAGCTGGCAAAGAAAACGCATGGTCTGTTTTAATCCATCATTTGCTAGAAGGCTCACAAGTCCCTCTGGAACCTGTCTTTGGTAGCACTTCCCACACTATGTTCCACAGAAAACAGAAAGGTGTCCAGGTCACTTAAATTTAGAGAACACTTGGGCCAAACAAGCAGATCAGCTTTTGTCTCCAAGGGAGTTCCACGGCCATGAACATGCCAACAGCAGCCTAGCTTCTCCAGGGGGAGGGGGTGTAAATATAGTACAAGGCGGTTTTCTGACTCATTTCTGCAACACTAATTTTTGTTTCCTGTTTTGTTGTTGTTGTTGTTGTTGTTGTTGTTTTTTAAAGAGCACCTTGCACGACGAACACTCCAAGGAACACATTTAGAGAAATGCTAGCATCCTGTGGGCTTTCTCTTTCAGGAACGCTATAGTAAAATGGGCCAAGTTCTATTCCTGAGACTGGTTCTGATTGCTTCCACTAAAGGCTGGGTCACACCATGCTGCAAGCTAATCAAGCAGAGCACCCATGCAGGTAGAAGGAGGAGAAGAGGCAGCTTCAGATGCCAAGATGCTGGGTGTGAATCCTGACTCTATCACCTCCTAGATGGGCTAAGTTCCTTCATATCGTTTTCCTAAGTTTTTGAAGTGGGAATAATAGTAACTACTCCACAAGACACAGGCCTTATTCATGAAAATCAAATGAGTTAATACAGGCAATGTAACACACACACACACACACATTCTACTCTTCATTATTCTGATTTCTGTCTCCGTCATTTCTCCCGACTCTGTCCTCAGCAAACAGCATTTTCAAAGACGGCAGCTGAGAAGAGAAATATGACCGGTAGCACTTACTTCAGCGTCTGGGCTTTAAAGTCAAATTTGGCTCGGGCAGGTCTCATCTAAACACAAGAAATAATGCTGAGTTAAAGATCACAATTGATGAACAATAGAAAGGACATATTTTCACAAGTTTCTAGGAAGCGAAGCAGAGAAATCCAATCTAGCCAGTTCATTTTGGCTTAGTACCTGGGCAAAATCGCAGCCCCTGACCTCATCAGAATGATAGATGGATGTTTAGTGAGCTGTGTCATGCATGAAAATTCCCTTTCAAGAAGGCCACATTTAGGTAAGAGATGGTTTGAAAAGCCCCTCAGGCATGCTGTCAGCCAGCAATCTTCTGACAAGCCTTACCCACCAACTTACTCCTTGTGGGACATCTCCTATCTGCCTGGTGTAAGTTATGAACTGAAAACAGATCAAACTCTGGTTCACCTATCATGACATCTTCTATTCCACATGCTCTTCCGGTCATGTGGAAAAAGCCAGCTAGGGGAAAGCCTGAGTATTCATCTACATACTGAAACTCCATCCTGGCTGTGGCAACCCTTTTCTCCTAGACACTCAAGCCTGGAAAGCCAGACCTGACCGTCTCCACGTTCTCATTAAGTCTGTCAGTAAGTCACGCCTGCGTCTGGTCTGCTTGTCCTCGGTCTAAAACCCTGTTGCTCTGGGTCTGACCTCTGGTTCCCACAGACACAAAGCTTCCTTTGACTTTTACCTACTGTTACCCAGGAGGACAAATAACATTCCTCAAATTCTTCCTCCCATGGGTGTGTGTATATCAGGAGGGGGGTTGCTTTGATGTTGGCTTGGACTGTCAGCAGATCAAATCTCCATCTCTAACCTGGGTGGAGGCTTGTGGGTCACATCTCCCTAAATGTCATATTCTCCTGTGCGTGTACCACATCTCAGCCTGGAACTTCTTCAGCTCCATCTCTGGCAAGAACTTCACCTTTATCGACTTGCATATCTTTCTTCTTTGCCCCTAAAAGTTTTTGTTTTGTTTTGTTTTGTTTTGTTTTTAAAAAGGGACACATGAAATTGTTAGAATCCCATGCACAAGCTATTTCTATCCGTGTTAACTCTCACCTCTTCAGCTGCTATGGCCTCTGTCTAGGGGAACAGCATACAGGAAATGAATAGAAGGCCCTCTACCACTTTAGAAGACATGGGCAGAGGGAAAGGGGAAAGTGGAACCCTCGAGGTAAGAAAAGGCACCTGAAAGCATCACCGGGCTATTCTAGTTGTTTGTCCTTTGGTCATACGCCCTATATTTCCAGGCTTCTCAGGTTGGTTTTTGTAGAGATCTTCTAGGGTTCATATTTCACCACAGGAATTTTTGTGTTTTGTTCTGTTTTTACTGGAGACGGGTTTTCCCTGGAGCCCAGGCTGGCCTTGAGCTTTGGGTCCCCCTCCCTAGCTGAAATCACAGGCATGTGCTAAGACTGGTTCTCCAGAAGAATTTTTCATGCTGTTTTTCCTGTCTATACATACACATTAAGGGGCAACTCAATAACCACCTTATATTCAAGTAAATATAATATAATACTAATGCCTATGTTTATGGCATACTTTAACAGTTGTAGGTAAATGAGCAGAATGGATGTGAGTGTAAGGATACATAACATGTTCACACTAGAAGACCCAAAGACCAAAACTATATGGATAAAGGCTTCACAGAAATCACAATAGAAAAAGGTGTGAGGAGAGAGATGGACCCTGTCACCCAGCTATGTAGCTGTGTGACATTATAAAAGCATACCACAGCCGCACATATTCATTGCTCGAATAACTTTGAACTACTAATTTCCCTAACTCCACATCCCAGGAGCTGGGATTAAGGTATGTGCCACCTTACCTGGTTGACGTAACTACATATGAAGGTGATCTTTCCATAAGACATGGATTGTGTTGTTTCTGCTCTATTCAGGGAGAGTGCTCTACGAATTAGTGGCCGCTGACTCCTACCTCTACACAGTACCACCCACATTTGCTGGCCTCACTGCCTTGTTCATCAACTAAAGGACCGTGGTGAATGTGGACCTTAATACATCAAAGTATTATACTTTGAACTTGCAAATTTTTAGAGCCCACTCCAGATCAAAATGTCATAGGTGGGATGCAGCAGTCTGCATCTTGGGTTCTGCATTTAGGGGTTCTCACACAATGTGGGAAATACCACTCTGGAGGGGATGCAGGTCCATTAAGAGTGTGCCTGCCTTGTTACAGCTACTCCAGCTGAGCAGCCCTGGCAAGCCCATGTATCCCTAAGACAGTTCTGCATGCTCCCTGCCCCCTCACATGCCAGCAGGCCTGGCTTGGAGCTAAACCATCAGCAGAGCCTTCACAGCAGGGCTGTTCTGAGAAGGAGCCATCACACTGAGTGCCAAGAGGCTGCCTGTCACTCACAGTGGACAGAGACTTGCTAACTTTTGTTTCCTCTGTTACATTTCTTTTTTTTTTTTCTCCATACTTTAAAAAATCTGCCCTGTCCCCTAAATTTGCTTAAGTCAGATTCCCCACCCCTCCCCTCTCTCTTCTTCCCTGGAACATTTCATTTCTTTAAAAAAAAAAAAAAAAAAAAAGAATAGCTAACAATGCCTCTGTCACTGAAAAGACAGAAATGTTAGCTAAACTGAAAGGTAAAAAAACAAACAAACAAATAACCTAGTTCTGGTGTCACTTCCTCTGGCCCCAGCAGGCCCAACCCATGCCATAGACACATACTCTTCTCCCCGAAGACATCAGCCTCAGCAGGGCCACATCAGGTTGTATGGCAGGGCTGAAATTCTCACTCAACAGGTAGCCTTTGATCTACCATACTGACCTGGATGTGGGAGGCAAGACCTGGATCAAATCACTACACTCTTGCTCTTCATCCCTGTATAATATTAAACTTCCATAGTCTAAGCTTAGAGATGTCAAAATTAAGGTGGCAGCTGAAGTGTCTCTTCAGAGTGCTCTTATCCTCTCCATGGCTTTATTCACAAGTCAGAGTTTCAAACTTCAGTGAAATGCTCCAGCACCACCGAGCAATCAGTATTGTTCTCTGAGTTTTCAACAGCAATGTCACTAAGTTTGGGGGCCTTTATCAAAGCTAGAAGAGGTCACTAGGTGACTTTAATAATGAAAGCTTCATTAACCATCTCTTTACAGAAGACTCTTGGGTTGTTTGTACCCAAGCTTCTGAGACACATGGCCAAGGGGACACAGTTTCTAAGCAGAACACAATGCAACGCGGTATCACGGTCAAATGCAAGATGGAGAGGACTGGACTCATGAGGCAGCCAATGCTCTAAGCATGCAGTAGGAGTGTGCACCAGCAGATCCCAGTCCCACAGCCAGGCATGCTTAACAGACAGAGCACAGGACAGAGTGGGGCTCATTCATGTCTATTCACCAGCCACAAAAGAGCCAAAGCGAGGCTAGGGAAGCCAGGACGACAGACACTGTTTGGAGAACTAAATTGGCCTATGGGGGGCAATGCCAAAGGAAGGCAAATATTGCTTTGGGTCAAGCAGCAGTTGGCGGCGACCAAAACAGACCTCTAACCCAGATTTCCTTTTTGCAGTATCATCTATATTGAGGAGGTCCCCAAAGCGCTCATTAGTGATAAACTGATGATGCGTCGGGATGACACCCGTGTGGCGTCGAGCTGCAATATCGGCCTCTTCTTGCTCGCGCTTAAGTCGTCTCTGGTCCGCTAAAAGTTTCTGCCATGAAATTGCATAAAATGGGCAGTGAATGATCTGGTCCAGCTTAATGGAAAATGGCCATATAAGCAACTAAGGAAAAAGGTATGAGTGAATAAGAAGAAGACATTAAGGGTCAGTGTCAAAGGGACCTATGGCCATAACTTATATGTTCCCATGGTAATTACCCACTATGTATTTTGTAGGAAGGAGAAAGTACTGCCCAGAAGAAACTGGGGACATTGGGGTATGGCGACACATGATTCGATATGACCCCTCTGTCTGTCTGACTATCCCTGGGCTCAGTCCAAAGCTGTGCCTTCTGGCAACAAAGGCCAGGTGACCCAAGGGTATGTACATTCAGCCTAAGCACTGGAATCTTGTTGGGCTGGTAGCTGGCATGTCTATCTGCCTTAGGCAATGAATGATACAGCCATAGTGTTTTCAAGCTAGGATTGTGGTGTGCTGTTTTCCCCTGACTACACACCAGGCCTCTCAGGCCATGGACCTTAACTACCCAGCAATTAGGTCATTTTTCTGCTGCTTTGTCAGTTACACTACCATGTGCTCCACACAGCAGAGCTGCCCCTTTCAGAGAATGTGGCACCTCTTCTCCTAGGACAGTCAACTCTTCCCCTGAGCATTAATTTCAGGACCTCAGGATATACAACAAAGGCTCTTCATGTGGCTGACAGAGGGTCTTGTTACTGTCTCACTGACTTGTGTCTACATTAGGTGAAATGAAGCTGTTTTAGGGAATGATGTAGACACAGTAGAGAAAACAATGGCATCTGGGATTAGAAGAAACAGATACCCACCTCTATTAGGAAAATTAAAAGGTTGGAGGGAAAGTTGGGGGAGGGGTATAGGATGAGTCAGAGCAAAGGGAATGGGAAGGGATTTGATACACACATGTGGTATATTTGCATGAAATTCTCAAACAATAAGGAATATATTTTTAAAAGAAAATAATCATCTATTTTTCTTCAAGACCTTTTCAAATAATCCATGTTGCCTTTCACCGAATACCACTCAAGGCCTATTCCAATGGCCCAATAGAAAAGAATTTTAATGCCTTTCCTTATACCACTGCAATTTTCATTCCTGGGATTAATATTCCTTGTGGGAAAGTATTTATTAGAACTGGTAATTCTTAACATGCTCAGTTAAACATAAGTCTTCTTCCAGCAGACAATTAAATGACTCATGTGACATTCACCTCAGCTCCAAAAGATAATGGCCCAGTTTTCCTCTGGGGTCTACAAAAAAACCAACTCAACAAATGGCTACAGGTCTTCTAGAGCTCAGAAAACTATAATAGAGTAAGCAAGATGAGAGAGTGTTTTGCAGAGCACGGTATCTTAGACAAAGTACTGTCTCAGGAAGGTGAAGCCTTAGTTTCTGGCTAAGCACCTTCAGGAGGTGTCCCTGTTCAAGCCATACCCTTGTTGAATAAAACAGACGGTTGGCTTGGTGACCACAGAAGGCCCTTCAAGAACAGATAGGCTCTCCTTTTCTGAAAGGACATTATCAACAGTGACAACCATAATGGATTTTCATAAAAGGGTGCAGACTAACACTCTCCTGGACTGTTTCTATAGCAGTGGAATGGACATGCTTGGCGTCCTGTTTAAAAGCGCTGGTGCTCTGGCTGGCAGTTCATTATCTATGGGGTAGACAGCAAATGGAAAAGACTTAAACCTAGTACTTAAATCTGACTCAGTAAATCCCCCAGGTCTATGCTTTAACCACATAAGCCCATATCCATGAGGAAAGACAAACCATTTCAAGAACTGTGCATCAGCATCCCCAAGGATGCAAGCTTCTCATGTTGAGAATGCAGCTTTCAATGGATTCACTGTTAAACCAAGTTAGCAAAATATGCCTCTTAGTAAGACTCACCCATCAAACCTTCCATACTGAATACTAGGATTTTATTACTAAAATGGAATTTTATCTTTCCTCTCATGAGAACTTTGTCTCTCTAACAGAACAAGTACAGAAAAGTCTGGAAAGGAATCTGCTCTAAGTTCTGACAGACATTAATCATTTATGAGTTGTAGATTTGATAATTTAGATAATTCTGGGCATCAAACATCTCCCCTGGCTTCTGATAGACAGGTACGGTGTCTACAGGAGGGACATGTTTGTTTCATACCACCCAACAGCAATGATTATAATCAGAGTCCTCAAAGTCAGCCTTGCCTTAAATCCTCAAGGAAACTCCACCCAAACCCTGGAACCACTCAAGCCAGACCAACATAGCAAAGGGGATGGGAACAGTTGTGACATCTGAACATCCCACTGCCAGCAGTTCAAAGTATCCATGCATCTCTTAACAAATGACAGGAAAGTGGGCACTGAACTTATCTAATCTACAGGACTCCCTGTTCCTTGGAATGTGCAGCCAGAACATGTGTATTGTAAAGCTTTATCACAACAGGAGTGAAGATTCTGCCCACTCAGCCGATACACAGGGGGAACCTTTCCCTATATTCTCAGGACAGCTCTATTTCAGGCCCTGAAAAATCATCCCACACCGAGACATTTCAGTAGCTCCAAGAAAATGTCCAGACTCGAAAGTTCTTATGTGGAGTTTGCCAGCACTAATGTGGCATCTCCTTTTTGAGTAAAGCTGGCAGAATTATAAGCAACTTCTTCAAATCATTTATAAAATATAGAGTGGCCAGTACTGTCGTCTGTTTTTCCTATGGCGATCCTCTCTAATTTGGAATATGCTTTGGCCCATTACTAGTGCCCGAGAAACAGAAGGGTGGATTTTCTTAAATAACAAGATGGGATGTACTGTTGGGGGGAAGGATGAAAATGTAAACTCTGGTTTCCAAGCTTCCAAGACATCAAGTACAATACAGGCCATGTCACCTCCCTGCGACTGTAGAGAAATCAGTCAGTCCTGCTTTCTAGGAAATTAGACTACAGGAGACTGAATGGAGCCCATATCTTTAAAAAAGTTGCCCATGAAAAGCCACCATTGCTTCTGGTCATGGCACATCACCTTCTAGTGTCTGGACAGTTCAGATCCTTTTTTTTTTTTTTTCTCCCTGAAGAAAAGCAACAAGATGAAGACAGGAGAGTTACCTCTTTATCATCATGTCGTCTCCGGATAAATTCTTCTGTGGACTCCAAGTAATCAGCTGGTATAAAATGTCGTGGTGACTCCGAATCTTCAAAACAACACAGCAGAGTTAAAATGGGCCATGGTTTAGTGGGAAGCCAGGTTTTTCCTATTATTAAGCTCAAGTTGAAAAACATTGCTGAGTAATCTCAATGACAAATTCTGAAGGAAAAACCCCCAAGCCCCATCCCACCCCACCTGCTTTTTGGATTTACTTGCAAACCAGTTTAATACAAAGACAACTCACCAGAAGGCCAAAGGTGAGCAAAGAAAGGGACATTCTTTTAAGCGTCCCCACAAAGAGGCGTGCAGGCTCTAACAGGAACAGACCATACACTCACACACACGGGCCACGGAGAGAGGCTGCCTCTCAAAAAACCACAGGGAAGCCTGGGACTGATGGGAACAGGGTGTGAGTTCAAATGAACCCGGTTCTTGGGTATGAGCTAAACGGCCAATTTTTCTTTCGAAACAGTTTGGTGGTTAGTCTAAATGAAGTGGGGGGATTTGTTTTTTAAAGAAGTGCAGCCACTACAAGCCATGGTTAATTGCCAAGCAAAACAAACAGAAGCAAAAGACGAGGCAGAAGATGAGCACCATGAGCACACAGAGGGAGAGACAGAGCAAGCCAAGTGGAGACAGGGGAGGCGAGACTGGTCAAACACACAAAATGCCACCTCCACAGGCCGCTGCCAGTTCACTTTGTGGGTTGTTGTTCCTGTCCAAGCCATGGTCTGAGTAGGGCACAGGATTTCCATTATTAATGGTCCCTGTGCAATCCTCCAGGCCTGCTGATCTGTCCAGAGAGGGCTCTGAGTTGTGGCTAAGCCTTGCCATGGTGTGTCGGGAAGACAGACGGGTGGGGACCAAGGGTTTCCCCGCTGAGTGGGGCTGGTCCTGAGGGCCCTGGCTGGGGAGGTCTGCCTTCTGGCTGGCAGGGGGCCCTGAGGAGTCACTGGGGGCAGGCTGTCTGGGGTAGTGTTGGAGGGGCTTTTTCAACCGAAAAGGGAGGGGGCTCATCAGGTAGATGTTTCTGAGGAGACTGTTCCTGTCCCCTCTGAAATCAGAGCGCCAGTCTGGCTGCCTGGAGGACTGTTGTTGCTCATGCTTCCGGATAGTAGTGAAGCGGGTGTATGAAGCCGGGCAGGTGCCCTTGCACTTGTTGAGGCGATGTTTGGGGAAGTCTCCATGAACACTGCCCCCGCTGCCCTCCCTGCTGTCATTAGAAACATTTGAACAGTGGTCTAACTCATCTGAACAGATAGAAAGGGGCTCAGAAGGCACAAGGCTCCTGAAGCTCAAGGCATGGTCCGCCATATTACTACATGTGGGGGACGCATAGACCCCTCCAGAGTTCATCCCGTCCATCTCTCTGGGACGGAGCTTGGTAGACTCAAGGAGGGACTCGGCTGAACGAGCTGAAGTCAGGCCGCTTCTAGACAGCACAGGTGTAGGGGACTTGCTCAGCCTGCCCGAGAAGTCCAGGGATGGCATGGACCGAGACCGCTGAATAAGCTGCTCAAAGGCCGTGATACGGGAAGACACAGTGTGCTTGGGGATATGCTCTGAGCCCTCTTGGCTAGCGCCCAGCTCACCCCTGGCTAATGCCAGTCTGCTCCTTTCAAAGTGGGAGGCAAGGTCCCGCACACTTGAGGAGGAGATGGAGCCTAAGGAGAGGCCAGCTCGGTTGATCTGGTGCATGTCCCGGTAGAACATGGAGAAGTGCAGTCCGGCCTTTCTGGAAAGAGGGCAGGGCCTCCTGGCGCTGGTGCCATATTCCTGTAGGCTCATAGTGCTACTGGACCTGCTGTCGTAATCCCGCCGCGAGCGCATGAGCAGGTTCTCGATGCTCCCCCCAACCCGGAGCGGGAGGCCTCTTTTGGAATCATTCAAAGAAACACAAAGGTTCTCACAGCTCTGAGCCTTCTCTGAGGGCAACAGGACACTCTTCTGTTCCTGCAAAAGAGCGCTGGGAGCAGAGAGCCTGGGTTTGAATTTAGAAGGAAGGATCTCCGAAATGCAGGCTTTCGCAGCCGACAGGGGTTTCTTGTGCTTACACCCAGGGCCTAAAGCATTGCTATTGTGAAACGTTCGGCTATGGACTGATGATGAAGAAATCATGTGAGCATTCCCGCCTTTACGATCCACTGGTAAGCATGCAGAATAAAATAAACACACCCATTAGGTTAAAGCTGAAAGCTGCCTTTAAGGAAAAAAAAAAAAAAAAAAAGGAGAGGTAACATGCTCATTTGTCATAAGGGCTTTAAAAAGTCTCCAGTTGATGTCCAGAAGCAAAATAATTTGTGCAGCAAAGCTGGTACAAAGATGCAACAAAAGAAATGGCCACCCTGCCAGTTAGGAAAGGCTGAAGCTCAGCTAACTCTAGGAAACGGGTATTAGAACAACAAGAAAGAAATGTTTCAGAGAGAACAAGGCTGGGGTTAGGGGTGGGGACCATTAATACCAGAAAGAAAAATGGCCGGCAAGAAAATAGGTGAGGGGACAAGAAGGCTCCGAGGCCTACACCCGGACCTGGACAGGCAGAGCTGTCCCTGTTGCTGGAGGTCCAGCCGCTGCCAACACTCAGGGACAGGCATAAGGAGACAGATGGCTGCAGTCTTCAGCCTGACGGTTACCTTTAGTGGAAGCTGAGCTGGAGGGTCGCTTGAGCCCACTCAGGCCCTGAAGAGGGATGTCACCACCTTCCAAGACACTTTTATAAATCTGCCTCTCATTCTCCAAGCTAGCAAGAACCCCGGGGGTCCCATCTGGTTCTCTCTTCACTGCATGGAAGTTAGAAGAGTATATACTACGAACAAGGTAATTTTAAGAGAAAAGGAGAGGGAGAGAAAAAAAATACAAAGTTAGCTTGTTCAACATTCTTCTAAAAAGCCTGCTTGTCAACAACAGAGAAGAGAACTGCGTTCTGGTTTCCTGCTCAAGCCCTGGGCTTTCTCAGGGCTTGTTCATTTAAACACAGGTCTGCAGACGGGCAGGCTACCATGCTCTGGGTGCACAGGAACACCACCTAAGCAACAAAGCTCCCAAGTTGTAATGACATTTGTGCTCTAAAGAATAAATAAGGACCTGTGATCCTAGTCCCTGGGAAGCTGGGGCAAGAGGACTTTAAGTTTGAGGCCAGCCTGAGCTACACAGTGAGATCCCATCTTAAAAATTAAAAAAGGATGGGAGGGTAACAAGGAGCTGAGTGGCTACACAGGAGATGGCAGGCACATCCAGGGACATGAGCAGAGGACACAGAGGTCTGAGGTGTGGCCAGCAAACTGAAGTCCATGACCTAGATTATGTTTCTCTAGGTTACTTTGCATGAGACCTTTAGCTGACAGAAACATCAAAATCACCAGCAAAGGAAGAGAGCCCTAGCTACCTGTGGCCTCGGGGAAATCGGCAACTGAGCAAAGTCAGAACCTGGAACTCTATGTGCCCTTACCACAGCTAGAATTTTGTTTTGAGCTTTTGGCTCAGGTGATCTTCCTGTCTTAGCCTCCTCCTCATAGTGGCATACACCACCATGCCCAACATCACAGCCACACCTTGCATTCACTTCTTTCAAACCTTTGCCAGAACCTGACAGCATGTATCATTCACACACTGTTGCCCATTTATTGGCTTCATTATTTTTAAAGTATCAACTTTTTTAAAAAACTTATGTTCTACATATGGATATTTTGCCCACATGTCTGTATGTGCACCACATATGTGCCTGGTACCCACAAAGGTTAGAAGAAAGCACTAGACACCTAGGAACTGGAGTTATGAATGGTTGTGATCCTCCATATGGGTGCTAAGAACTGAACCTGGGTCCTCTGCAAGACCTACACATGCTCTTAACTGCTGAGTCATCTCTCTAGCTTCTGACTCATTTATGCTTTTAAAGGTCTATTTTTATGTGCCTATATGTACCACATGGGTGCAGTGCCCAGAGACTCCAGAAGAGGGCATCAGATTCCCTGGAGCCAGAGTTACAGACAGTTGTGAGCTGCTAGAAACCAACTTGGATCCTCAGCAAGAGCAGTAAGAGCTCCCAACTACTGAGCCATTTTTCTAGGCCTTCATGTATTTTATCTTCTTTGAAATCTAGGTATTTTTAAAGTTATTACAAGTTCTTTTTGGAATGAGGTGTGGCACAGGAAAAAAAAACGAAAGCATTTATCCACTAACCTCTTTCCTTTGCACACCTGCTTTTCATGTGGCCTAACCTGCTGAAGCATTAACATGACACATATTCCTTCTCCGACTCCCTCGACTCCAAATACCTCCTCATTCCCCAGGAAGAGGAGAATGTCTTTTTGTAAAAGTATTTAGGCTTCTGCTATATACTTTTGATCCTAATGTGATCAGTTTACTATTATCATTATAGGATTTGTCAACTTTAAAGACTAATGGAATTCATTCACCTCAATATTTTATTGTATTATTAAATTATAGAAAAGTTTAAAGAATGGTAAGAGTGGCCACCAATATCAATTCCACCTAGATTCTCCAGGGAACATTGAAAAGTACTTTCTTATCACACATCTATCTCTCCATGTCTTCGTGTCTACCCACTGATGGAACTTTTCATATTCCACAAACTGAGCCCTTCATTTTGTGCAAAGCCTCAGCCTCTGAGTCCTCATAATTATAGATAATGTCAAAAAAAGTATAACATAAAAGGTGTGCGCGCGCACACACACACACACACACACACACACACACACACACACACGCCTCTTCCCTCAGTTTTTAGATAAGGAAATGAAGCACTGTAGATTGGACACCCTGTCAAAGGAGGCAGGATCAATCAACAGACTGCAGAGCCAGAACCCCAGTCACACCACTGGATGCCATGTAGATTGTATTCTCTGACGGTGTCTTAGAATACCTCCCTCTGGCCCATGAGGCAGTGGTTCACACATTGCAGGAGTCAAGGATATTTGAGTTTCATTATCATTTATTACCAAGCATCAACTGCCAAGACTCCATCCCTGGAACAAGTGGTACCAGAACCGAGGAATCAGGGATGAAGGGAGTCCCTGAGATGCAGTGGTGCCTGCCCGCATCTTTCAGTCCCTAAGTGCCTCCAGCATTAGTAACAGCTCTCATAGCTACTGCCACTAACTAGCCCTACCTCAGGCTCACAAGTTAAGAGCTTTACAACAACTATTTCAGGGGACCCGCCTGAGGCTACAGGTCCTTCTTATTCTCTACTGCCTGGATGATGAAAACAAACAGAAAAAAAAAAATCACTGGAACCCCAAACACAAGAAATCTAAGTCTCAAGGCTGAAGAACACGCAAATGAAGCAAGCGCCAAACAGTCTTCTGGGTTCATCTCTCAGTAGGAGAAAACTCAGAGAGAATCAGGCCAGGTTGACCTTCCCCCCAAGGCTTTGCCTTGATTTCCAAGAGCCCCCTGGACTATACCACCCATGAGGACACCCAGGGAAGGTTCTGAATGAATAAAAGGCTATGCTTTCTAAATGCAAGACTTGGCATACTTGGGCTGGGTAATGATGTCTTAGCATGTAAAGCCATGAATTTAGAAATTTTTCCTTCCTTTTATTTATTTATTTATTTATTTATTTATTTAAAAGGTGATTTCAAGATACTGACCTCTGACATCAGTGACCAGGAACCATAACTATGGTGGAAGGAGTTTCACTGCAAGTAACCAGGACAACCCAGGGTGGCTATCATCACAGGTACCTCACAAACCTGCCTGCAGGTACCACCCATACCCCCAGAGGAAAGAGTTTGGCTTTCCTACACTCAGGAGTCAGCCTGGAGACCCTGACTTTGCCCATGTAGCTTTTGGCCTATAGGGTTTGCTAAAAGACACTTCACCCTCCCAAACCAAGATTCTGATGAAAGAACCGTGGGCTGCTGTTAAAAAGGGGGTCCCAAAGCGTGGTTCTATAGATGCCACCTCCAAAAGAGTGGAAGTTCATCCATATTGGCTTTCAAACTTGTTTGGGTTTCCTAATTAAAAATGAAGAAAACACCTCATTTTCTCCCTTTTGTACAAACCCCACTGCAAAACTACCCCCACACAGCTGACCTTTGATTTTGCCAACTCCCAGCTATGGGGACTGAGGACTCTGGTGTGAGGGCCCTGCCTAGCCCTTGGCGTTGGAGAGCAACTTGGACAACTTCCTGCCACCGGGATGATCTGAATCACCTCACCCTCAGTCAGACCGCCAACCCACCTTTATTTTCTCACAGCTGCCTGGCCTGACGTAGGGCCTCTACCTGGGCAGCTCTCAGTACTCCCCCACGCAGCCTGCCTGCTCTGTGCCCCACCCATTTCTTCCTGCTTCCCACAGAACCACAGAACGACAAGCCAGAACTCAGGAAACCTCTGGGAATGCTGTTGTTACAGCCACATGTTTTCTTTCTGATACCAAAGCTAACAAAAGAATGTTTTTCCCAGATGTCCAAGGTACAACCGAGGCACCTTATTTAAATGCACAATCCAGGAGCCACAGCACATATTTTAAAAGACATCATTGCCAACGGCTCCCCCAATGTTGGGTCATTTGTTCCATTGCTCAAAAGAGGAAACTGAGGCTTTTGCTTAGGGTCACAGAGTTCCTGGGACTTTGCTATATCCAAAAAGACCAGAGCTGAGAGAGGTCGTGCTGGCTCATTGGTTGAGTGGAAGCTACAGCCAGAATTAGCAGCTACTGACATTACACAAAACCAGTCAAGTTCGGAAGCTCAGCCCCGAGAAGCCGGTGCTGAGTCAGATCTGGGTTCAGACTGAGCGAGCCAGGAGACAGGGCAGAGAACTGAGCCTCTGGCTGAGATGCAGAGCTGGCTATGGGATTTAAAGAAGTTTCAACAAAAACACATTCACTGGAAGAATAAAGTGAGAGAGCAGAGTGATCACGCTGAGTCAGCAGGTTCCGTATGTGCTAACAGAGAGGTCTGGGGACAGTGGACAGGGTTTTGAAAAGCCAGATTCCAACAAGGAATGCACCAGCATACGTTGTTTAAAAGCTTGTGAATAAGCTGGTTTTCTTGGCTTCAGTTTCCTTCATTTGCAAAACTAACACTTGTGATGAGACTGTCTAGAAAAAAATCTAGCAGTGAACCTGTGCACCTTCCTTTTAGATTCTAAGCTGACTGCCAGCCACATCACGTGGATGTTCTTCAGACATCTCCAACCCAACACATCCCAAACCAAACCTGGCTAGTTCAGCCAGTTGCCCTTACTCAAGTAGAAACCCTAAGGAATCAGCTCCTCCCTCTCCTTTCTCCCCACGCCCTATCAACCGTTGAGTCCTGCTTTCTCACTAGACTACAATAGTCCCCTAGCTCTTCCTACCACCAAGCTGTCATTTCACTATCACTTACCTATGATCCTGCTACAGGTAACCCCTCCCAGCCTCCAGCCCCAGCTCCCTGCAATCACTGCTGGTATTATATCTAGGAAAGATATATGGCAATGCAATGTGTGTTAATCTTCTAAACAAGTGCTTATCAAGCACCTTCTATGTGTCAATCATTCTCATAGGTAGAAGAGATTCAACAATGGACATGACTGACAAAATTTTCTAGCTTAGGAGATGGCTTGGCAGGTGAGAGCACACCCTGCCCTTGCAGAAGACTTGAGTTCCATTCCCAGTACTTCAGCCTGCTCACAACTGCCTATAACTCCAGCTCCAGGGGATCCAACACCCTCTTCTCATCTCCAAGGACACTGAACTCTGAGGCACATGCCCTCACACAGACATACACACATATACACAATTTAAAAGAAAATAAACCTTAAGCCTTTCCTGTTCAAAATCATTGAACAACTTCAGGAAGAAAAACAGGCAATTATCATTAACATAGTTTTGTGAGAGGGAATCTATACAGTCCTCTACGGTTCCATCTTATAGCACTTTGTGATAGATAACAAATTTATTTCTTTAAAAATTTTGTAATACAATGTTCCTGTTACTCATCCCCCCCTCCATCTCTATAAAGCCTTCCTTGATCTCTTGCCCTCCACACAGTAAGAGGTGCCCACTCCGTTCTGGATCCCAGCATTGCATTAGCCTCACTGGATTCAAGTTACTGCTAACAACCCTGTTTCACATTACACAGGGAGCCCTTGCAGATTGTTGACTGCATTAATCTTCTTCCTAAACCTGGTGCCTAGTAAGGTCATTTAACAAATGCTGATGGAGTAAGTGATTCTAAACTCAAATACCTATACACACATAGCTTGTGGTATATTTTTAGGGCTGAGGGATCTCCAATGTTTACATAGTTCTTCAGGTTGTGTTTTGTTCTCAGATTACGGAAACTGCTCTCTGCTGGTTCAGAAAGAGCAGCTTTTCCTTGAGTGCCACCTGCTGGCTACACAGAGTAAAGCTCCTTTGGTTAAGTGAAAACAGTTTTAATATGTTGAAAGGATAAGCAATGGTTAGACGAAAATTACAAACTAAAGATCTGAAAACACTTGGAGAATAAATATAAAAACAGGCATACACTGTGACAATGGCTGACTGGGAACAGAATATGATTGACATTGTTCCCACCCTCCCCTGATCCCCTGCCCTGCCATCTCCACCACCACCACCTCCACCACCACCACCACCACCACCACCACCACCACCACCACCACCACCATCATCATCGTCATCATTTTTTGCTTGTTTGTTTGTCTTTTGTTTCCTATCACCCAGGCTGGCCTTGAACTTTCAATCTATACCCAGCTCTGTTAAAATCGTGAGATAATCAATGCTCATGAACAAAGTTCTAAATTTCAGTCTGCCTAAGAAAGTGGCTTTAAAACTAATTCTGTGGGTGCCACAAAGCTGTGAGCTTCTCCTCATTCCTTGGCAATGTTTTCTTTAACACGTCACCCATACATCCATCAAGAAGCTCCAGGTTCAGTGTGCAAACAGCCTACCTCTGCGCTTGGCAAGCTGGAGTCCAGTTAACTGTGACTTATGGACCCATTTCCTGCATAACTCCCTTTACGTCAGGTACCACGCTTGGGCTGGTTCCCCACCAGCTCCAGATCTTATGCATTTGATCCAGTTTATCCTACCAAGTGTTTTGAATGAGCTGCCCACCACCAAATAAAACTGAGGTCTCTGGAGACTTAGTTCAGCAATATAAATAAGACTGGAAGCCTGGTGTGGTGGTACATTCAGGAAGCAGACAGAGGCAGGCAGATCTCTGTGAGTTTGAGGCCAACCTGGTCTACACAGAGTTGCAGGACAGCCAGGGCTACACAGTGAGACCCCATCCAAAGAAAAAGAGAGAGGGGGGAAAGAAGAGAGGGAAAGGGAGGGAAGGAGAGAGGGAGGGAGAGAGACTGGCTGGGAAAATATCACATCAAATATCATCATAAAGGCTCAGAGTGCCTGGGGAAAAGGGCTCTGTTAAGCATTTTACATTCATCATCCTCAATCCTGCTAGGCCAGTATAGCAAAGAGTTGCTTACACTGTATTTAATAGCTCAAAGTAGGCAAGCTGTAGTAAGCCTTCAGCTACATTAATTACCAAGTTTGAACCAGAACAGTTTAGATGAGGCCCTACTACTAACACCTGGTCCTGAGCATCGCTGCTCCTGCTCTGGGTAGAGCACTCACACAGCAGCTGAAACTGTGGGTAGAGCACTGTCCTAGTGTGCCCATTTCCTCACCAATACACTAGAGACTGAGGATTACACCTGCTCCTGGGATGCTCAGAGGATACACGTGAAGAGAGGACCTGGTACACAGGAAATCCTCAATCAATGAAGTAAGTATGTGTTCTTAACCCTGACCATGGTGGTGATTTCCACTTTTAACCCTTCATTCCCCTGCCATTTTGTCTCATTTTGTAGGGGTGAGGAGATCTCCCAGATAGTCAAGGGACCATACCAAGATTCCTATTGTGAGAAGTAGCATAAGCGCTAGCAGAACTAAAGAATTTACTGAGCTGGGCACTCAGTGGCACAGGCTTCTCTGCCTGGTGTAGCTAAGGGAGATGAGAGACAGAGGGAAGGCCAGGCAGCAGTGGGTAACTCCAGCCAGCACTGAAGCAAGCGGGGCAGACAGCACTGGTTTAAACGCTCAGTGCAATCAAAACCTGCCTCATTTCACGCTATCAGGTCTACCTGGCACCCTGGAGATGGAAGGCCTTGCCCGTAGGGAGTTTATAATTAGCAATTAGGAAAGTATACACAAACAGTGAGCTAGTTGGCAGCAGAGGCTGAGGCCAGAAGAAGCACTAACCTGAGGCCAGGCATAAGAAAGCTCAGTTACTGCTTGTTTAATGAGTTTAAGAGTTTGCTATCTACTACAGATCTCTTGGGACAAGACAAGGGTAGCCCTGAAATGTTCAGCTGGGATAACACCTGCATGGAAAAACCCTTGGAAAGGCATGCTGGGAGAGGATTAGTTAGGACTCTGAGAGTTATGTAAAGAGTGGGGTCTACCTCTAGGTGGAGACATGCCCTTGCTTCCTCCTGTAAAGATGAACGCAATGAGGCAGGTCGGTGGCTTGGGTATGGGGTTATCTCTACTAAGGCAGGCTCACCTTCTGATAATGTACTTTTCCTTTCCAGAATTCCCACCTCCAAGTGCAGTCCTTGTGGATCAGCCACCATGAGGTTCGGCTAGAACCCCAAGCCTTCCTGAAGCCTGACATAAAAAGGTGTAGCTATTTTTTTTTCTTCTTTTCTGTCTTTTTCTTTTAGCTGCGGGCCAGAACTTAAGTATGCTTTTAAACTCCCTAACTCACATCTTGGCTTCCTTACTTTTTTCGAAGCTCCTGTGCTGACCATGTGGCTGCCTGCTGCCTGGTGGCTGACCTGTAAGGGTCTATCTCAAGCTGCCTGGCTTTCGTTCCTTCTCATCCTGCTCCTTCCTTCTAGCAGCTAGAGACTGACGCCCTGGAATTCTCCTTCCATGTTCTAATAAGCTGTCCTTAGCTTCTGTGTATATCCATTCTCAAATTATTTTATTATGAAACGAAAAACCGTGAGGGGACCCTAATCTCCCAGGTATCATACAGTAGCTCTGCGGGGACACCCCAGATTTCCATTTCCTTCCTGTCTTTCAATTAATTGTCAGAGAAAAATAAACCCATTCCTGTACCCCTAGACAGTATCAGTTACTCCATGAGGAAGTAAATGGGAGTACATGTATTGTACAACCAAAATTTTAAGAACTGTCAGAGGGGGAAGAAACATCCATGTCCATAGGGCCTAGATTTTCATCACACTTGGCAGGACTGGCCTAAGGACCTAATCCCACTATCTGTCGTTCTATGTTTATTCCAGGTCCAGTACATCCTAGCTACACTCTCTTCCCTCAAGGATCCACTGAGGGCAATTTTGATAAATAGGCCAATAAGACGGCTAAGCAGATAGAAGCACCTACTGTGTAAGCCTGACGACTCATTTGATTCCCAGAATTCACAGTGAAAAGAGAGCTGACTCTCAAAGCTTGTCCTCTAACCTCCACAGACACGCGCGCACGTGCACACATACACACACGCGCATGTGCACATACACACACACGCACGTGTGCACACACACACACACACACACACACACACACACACTAAATAAAATTAAAATAAATGTAGACAAATAGCTTCACATTCCAAAGATAAATACATCAACCTGGAGAAAAGCTAAGGGAAGGCAACATGAATCATTGTAACACTGATTTGGAAAAAGAGAAGACAGAAGAAAACTAATTTGAAAACTACAATACCATCAAACTATTGGAAGTCAAAGCCCAAAGCACTGAAGCCTTGCTGCCTACCACCAGACACCACAAGACAGCTACAGATGAGCACACTGTGTCCAAACCACGAGCCTTTCTCACCCTTGTGTAGCCCTTGATACACTGAGCCATGGAAACTCGGAGTGGCTACTTACTATCCAGGAGGCTCTGATGTAACATCTGGAGTCGGGCTGACTGCTGAGCTCTGTAAAAGTCAAAAAGAAAAAGGATCAGTGAGAAAAGAAAAAGGAGCCGTGACTTTCGTTGACTCCCGGGTTGCAAAGCAAGGGAAAGGAGACAGGCCACTTCAGTTTGGTCATACAGACAGTGCCCCTGAGGGACAAAGGCTTGCACACAAAGATGTTGGGAGTGCCAGGCTTTCATCTTTCACCTCCCAAGAGATGAAGCCACAAACAGAGCTGGGCCTGGAGGTGGACTTGAGCTCACATGTATCCTCAGCAGGAGCCCCAGGGAGCAGAAGCCCCTTCACCTGTGCCTCCCCAATCCTCAGAAACGCTGCCAAGCCACTGCAGATCCTTTCATGCACCCCAAATGCCACATCCGGGAGTGTCACACAACACTCTAGGTAGAGACTGCATCTTAAAAATGCATTTTAAGATGACCACGCCATGTTTACACAATTCATTTCTGCCTGTAGCTTGAGAAGTGTGAAAATGAAGACACAATTCCACAAAATCCAGTAACAACACTGTCAGTACAGACTGGGGGATGCTTTGTAAAACTACAAGCCACTAACAAAAGGAAGACGTCAGCCAAGAGCTACTAGAAAGTGAAAGCAATGTCCTTCTGTAATTCAGAGGTTCTTTGGTTGTAGTGGAGAAGAAGAGGAAGAAAGCAAAGGGTTCAACATATTTGTGTTACATAAATCAATGTAAAGTCAACTTTTACAGATATTCCTACTTAATAGTGGCTATCAGCTCTACTAATAACCATTTTAAGGAAAACAAACTACCTGGAGAAGAGACACTTAGGGAAATGAAGGATAAAGAAAGTAGAGGGAGAGACTATGGATTAGGGAAGAGGAGACGACAGGGAGAGGTGGCTTCTTCGGTGGCTCCTCACTTAGCCCTCAGCTCCAATCTGTCAGTCTGGGTCCTTTTCCCTTAGAGGCACTGCTGCCCCCACAGCCATTACTTCTCAAAGAGGCTCTGAGGGTCCCCCACCCCCACCTTCCATCATCCCCTAGCCCACCTGGCTATCCTGGTGTCTCCAGCTCACCTCCTTCCATGAGGTGCCTAACTCTTGGCACTTGCCCCATTCTGGGATTCTACTTTTCAAGACCTTGCCTGTATCTCCATCAGGAAAAACTCTGACATGACCCTGTTAAGTCCTTCCGGGTCATCCCCACCCCTTCCTGTCTTCTCCTTCCCTCCATCCACATGTCTCTTTCCCACATGTCCTCAACAATGCCGCACCCCTGCAGGACTCTCAGATTCCTTTTCACAAACTCTAACATCCAGAAACCAAAGTCTGTATACATTTCTACAACCCATTCCATGGACCTTTATCTTTTTAAGGTTATTTATTTGTTTATTACTGTGTCGGGGAGGGTATGTGTGCCATGGTGCACACATGGAGGCCAGAGAACAACCTGGTCAGTTCTCTCCTTCTACCTACTTCATCCAGTTCCAGGGATGGGACCCAGGTTGTCATACTCAGACAGCAGGCAACTTCACTCACTGAGCCATCTTGCTACCCCACAATCCATTTCTTTTGATCCCTCTGGAGCAGCTGTGTTGTTCTGCTGTTCTTCTCTTGCTCCATCCTGTGTCCCTCCATCTCTCTGAATGTCCCTCCTGTGCCTTGCCCTGTCTCGTCAATGCCACCCAACATCCGAGTGGAAAGCTGCTGGTCCCTCCCTCTCTCAATCTTCTACCTGCCGACAGGTGGAGGTCTTCATTGACTCCCAAGACCCCCACAATCACCTCCCTGCAGGCAGCTCCAATAGGCTTTTTAAGCCCTTGCCTGCTTCCTAAGATCTAGTCTTAAAGTTCCTACTGCCTTCTGGATAGCCCTACCTGATCTCTGGCCGGCACCACAGAAGCCAAGTACCTGAAACCAACTCCACGACTTTACCTCTTCATTGATTCTCTTTCTGGCCTCTTCAACATACTGACATCCAGACTCTTCCAGCTGCCTCACCCCGACCCTAAACTTATCCATCTCTTTCCCTTTCCCCAGCTCACCATTCCTCATGCCAACTACGTAAACTAGCCCACTGTAACTCCCCGTCAGTGCCTCCACAGTGTGGACACCCACCACTGTCTGCTTGGACTACTGCAGTGGCCTCCTCACCCTCTGACACTCCCGTTTTCTGCCTTCAATTCAACTTCCCTGAGGGAATGAATGGCACGCTCTCACTCAAACACCTCTTTAGCTACATCAGTGATCTGAAGGAAAGCCAACATCTCCTCAGTCACATTCCTGAGTATACAGTCTTTCCCAAACCTGCCCATGCTCCCCATTCCCACCTGAGATTTCTAGTTTAGCTGGTCTGTCTTATCCCTTTGAACATATACATTCTGTGTTTCCATAGTGCCTCGAAATGGATATTCCCAGTAAGTGGCCTCAATTGTCATGTCCTGAAGGCAATCTCTTTTGTGTGTATAGAGCCCCTGCAAGCATGTTACATGTATGTTCAAGACTAACAGCACCAGTCAAATAACCAATGGAAAATGGTTTGTGGATGCATCAGACACTTCCTTGCACCATGGTGTCCTGGCAGGACTTAGGCCCCGACAGAGGTAGCTGTCAGCACCAGCTGTGCCTCCATCTCTGCATGAGTTACAGATGTTCCCTTGTTACGTTTGACTACTTTGAAAGCATCTCTTGATTCATTTTGACCAGCCTATTACTATGGACCTCTCATTCGCCACGTCAGCCATTGTTATTAGGCCACACCTGCAGCCAGAACTCATTCCAGAAAGACTGGGATAGTTTCTTCCTTGAATCTTCAATCCCATAGTAATTATACCAGGTCCCAGTATCCACCCTGCTAGAAACCAAGAATCCTACCCTACCTTTCTTTCTCCACACCAATTACCCGTCTGCCTCAACTGGGTGTGTGACGACTTACCTCTGCCTCCTTTCAGTTCTGATGGAGGAAAAGGACCTAACCACTGCTGTCTGTTTCATCCACTGGTACCTCCACAGACCCCAAGAAGCAGCCATGACTGCCACAGCTCACTAGCTTCCCACTCTCTCATCCCAGCCCCCCAAGGAGGCTATGGTAAAACAGTGGGTTCTCTGTCCCTTCCTGGTTTTGAGTCTCTAGCCATGCACCTGACTTTGGTGCCCAACTTCCTGGCACTAGTGGGACCCTGTCTCAATAACACTTACATTTCACACAGATCCATTATCAGCTGAGCATCTCCTCCCATAGGTTGTCACCCTTCTTGGCTGCTCCAGCAGTGTCCACATTATTTTTTTTATTTTTTTCTAAAGCCGTTATTTTCTCCTCAGAATCTCTTCAGTTGTGTCGGGGAACCCAAAGCACACTTCAGCAAACATTCAGCTTCTCCCTAGAAGCCTGCTTACCTTGGGCTGGCTCTCTCCTTCCTACCTTTTAACACATATATTTTAACACAGGCCCAGTTTCAAATGTGTGTTCCCAGGATGTTTGCTATCTGGAGCTTGTTTTCTGTTGAGAACTTGCTGACCTCTACAATGACAAACACCATTTCTATTTCTATTGCCTTGAGCCCAGTTACTGCTGCTGTGTCTCTCAAAACGACCTCTGAGGTTGGCATCTCCCAGGGCTACAAAAAAGAAAGACTGGCCCCCAAAATAGCATGCTGGAAATTCAAAGAAGGCAAAGGAAAGAACATTAAAATGTCACCACAGAAGAAGTAATGGGGCATGGTGGGTAGGGGAGAGTCCAAATTATCAGCTATATGTATATTTGTATGTATGTATGTATGTATGTATATATGTATGTATGTATGTATGTATTTGAAAAAACCTTTTATGGTAGATGCCAAGCTCCAAAGGAATCCAAACAAAAAATTGACTCATGTGTGTATGTGTGTGTGTGTGTGTGTGTGTGTGTGTGTGTGTATGTGTAAACAGGATCCAGAAAGCCATGCATCTTAAAGCTAGCAGCATCACCCTCTGTCATCCCCATAACATAAAAAGCCAAAGAACAGAGACAAAAAGAAAGCAGGGCTTGAAAAGGAACCGACATGGAGAGAAAAACTGAGAAATACCTGTGGCGAGTTTGCACTGGGTGACTTATTAACCGTCTCCACTTTCTCTAAATCTGCCTCTAACTCTGCTTGGCAGAAGCTGAGATCTTTTTCTAGATTAGTCTGGTTCAAGAAAGAAAAGATGAGAAAGAATGTTTTAGTTTAGAGAAGAGGAGAAGGAATGGAAGGTTAAGTTTGAAATGAAGGATTTTCTTTTTCTTAGAGTCATACTGTAATAGGGTCACGAAGGCCCAACTCAGTCACAAGAACTCACTAGAAATTAGTCTACAGACATGAAAACAGAGAGAGCAACATTAGGCAGGTTCAATGAAATCCTGAGTCTCAGGGCCTCAGACATGTGCCCTACTTCAAATAAGAACTACAAATGGTACAACAACCTACCTGTGAGGAAGGACCTGCTTCCTCTGTCAGAGTAAAGTGACTGTGACAAGTGTTGTTTTTGGTTTTTGTTCTTTTTAAAAACAAAACAAAACAAAGCAAACCTCTAAACATTAGTATATGTCTCACAGACTTTGTTAAATCATTTCATCACCAGGCCAAACAAGTTACTAAGTTTAACAAAAAAAAAAAAAAAAAGATTAAGAAAAGAACACAAACCCACAACACACTCACGGCACCCAAAGCTAGAGGTCTAGCACAGTCCGCGGAGGAGGCACGGGATTACCTTTCTATCCTCTCTAGGAAGGATAGAGCAGTCTCCAGGAGTATAGTCCCATATCTTTTTGGGAGGCTGACGGGAAGCAGAGGAGGAAATGGAGAAATGAGCATAAAGACATAAAGACAAACACAGGGGCTCAAACAAAGAGGGGCGCGCTAGGGACCGGACCAACACAGAAAGGTGAACTCAAAGCAAAGGGTTGGGGTCCTGCCCGAAGACACAGAGCTGTCTGCCGGGGGGGACTGAACGCACTGACTACTTAACTAAGTCTCCAGAGTACATCAACCCCAGATCCTCAATATCGGAAATTTCAAATCAAAAGGTAAAAAAAAAAAAGGCATCAATACAAACTTGAACAATTAGAAACTCTAATTCCTTAATGTTCTTTTCCAACAAAGACTGACACTGGAGATTTTACACTTTTGAAATAGTCTCACCTACTGTATAAAATCATTTACTGTCAATAGGTGTATACATGTACAGATCTGGCCAATGGAGGGTGACCTAAACTAAAGGCGACTCTGGTTTACAAACAGCATCCAGCGTGGGAGTTCAAACGGTGCACATGACCATTTCATATCCACAGCTTAACGGGTAAGTAAGTGGAGTTTGGTAATTACGCTATCGCTAGAGGTACATCCACCCTCCTCAGCAGATCAGAGGTCACTCTGCTTGCTCTTGGCCCCTTCGTGGAGAATCAGAGAGGTGGAAATGTGCCAGGAGAATGCTGTAGGCTTAACAAGAGTGTGTGTGGAACGAAAACCATGCAAACTTCCAGAGACTTCTAACTCTGAGCTTCTCTCACAGAGGGGATTTTCTGACTGTGTCTATGTAGACTCTCAAGTGTATGCCCTCCCATGTTGTGATCTCTGGGGAGGTCAGGAACTGGAGATCATTAAGTGCTCCTAAGATGCCACACAAGTTTCACTTCAATTAACTCTACAGAAGCATTTTGAAGGGCTTGACACTGAGAAACACTGTCTTGAGTTTGTGGATAGAAATCAAATCCATTTCTGTAGAAACTAGAAGGGTAAAGAGAATAAAAGGCCGGTCCCCATGTTCCCTGTAATACCCCTCCAGAAGAAAAGTAAACTAAGTCTGGCTGTGTTTGCCAACAGCCGCAGGCCCTCCATGGATGTGAGTTCTGTGATAGTCAGTGATAAAGCAGCTACCATTCATTCTTAGTACTTACTACACTCGATGCTTATCTGGGAAGTAGACTTTTTACATGTGTTAGCTCTGTACCTTTCTGTCTTTCTTTGTCACAAAGTCCTATAAGCAAGTGTCTCCAAATTAAATATGCTTTGAATAAATCACCCCACCCTCCAATGGCCCCTGGAGACTTGAATTATTTGTTATTTTGCGGCAACTTATGGAGGTCAACAATCAGGATCTTGTTCCAGTTTTCTTTTTGAATGGCTTTCAGAGAGGAGGTTGGGGAAGAAAAAGCCGCTGAGCAACTGTCCGTGCCAGAGTTCCAGTGGGTTTTACTCAGGAGCAATGGTCCGAAGTTGGTGTGAGAACAAAACAAAGCAGAGATGATGACCCGTGGGAGTTGGTAGCTGGCTTCTTTTCATGAACGGCTAACAACTCTTCCAAAGCAGCTTTCCTGGCTCTATTACAGCAGGGCACTCTGTGCTTCATTATAATCCAATAGGGAGAGAAGGAAAATGTCTCACTCTCCTACTCCTTCCTCAACTCTGGTGGTTCAACTGGATAACAAACCTGCCTGGGGATGTCTAACACATATGTAAATGTTCTCTCAATGAGCTTCCTGGGGATTATGGCCCATGTACTTTTGGCAAGTCTTCAAAAGTTAAGGCTACACAAAAAGGAACACTTCCCCCTGCTAAAAAGAGAAGGTATTATTTGACAAATGGCCTGTATTCTCCATGTTTATGTGAGGTAAGTTCCACAGTTTTGGGTAGAACTGTCCATTTATCAAGTTATTCTCGGGACCTGTTTACTAAAGGCTGGGGTTGAACTATTGCCTAATATCAACACAATCGTTTGCAATGGTAGATTCATGAAGACATATTACTAGTAATAATTTAGTAAAGAAAGTTCCCTAACTTTTGCAAAAAGGTAATATTTCAGATTAAACTAGTTCAGTTATTGGGTAGATGAGGGGATGGCTAACAACCTGTTGATCCTGAAAGGGATTTCAAAAATCATTGGCATGGATTCTGGAGAAAGCAATTTAAAACAACTATCTCAGGCTTTCTGTGAGTACGGTATGGCACCGCTGCTGTGTACATCAATCATAGTGCTTTGGATGGGACTGTACCTAACAATACGTTCAAAAACCGAGCAGGTTTTACGGAAAAGGATTAGGATCCTGTTCAGTTTTTGCAAGTGGAAAAGACTGCGTGCATTAAATTTAGTGTCCAAATGGTGAAGAGCAGAAAAGGGGAGAGAGAAAGGAGAAGAAAGGAGCTGTGCACTGTGCACCACAGCTCGGAGGAGGGGACAGGAAAGTTAAGTGCAGTTGGGCTAGATGGTTCCTCTCCACTGTCCCTAGGGGGCGCTCTTGATCAATAAGAGATGTGTGTGGTGAGGGGAGTGGCATGAAGGCCCAGAAAACTGGGCACTCCTAGCTCAGAAGACACCTGAACTTTCAAGCTCAGCACCTTCAAGCCAAATCAGCAACTCCAAAGCACAACCTGACTTCCCTTTGTCTTCTTAATGGAAAACACACAGCATGGAACTTAACATTTTACTGAACTATAAAATCAGTTCCTATCTGCACACAAAATGATCATCCAAGACCAAAAGCAATGCTTAGAGTCTCATGCACGTGTCTAATGTTTCATTTTTCTGTGCTTAATTCTTCCACCTGTAAATTCTTTTTGCAGTTATAATTGGGAATTCAAAATAACTACAGGTTAAAAGTCCATTCCCTTGAGTATAAGGACAAGTTCAGATTATCCTCATGCTTGAAACTCATCTGGGCTCAGGACTAAGGAACTCCCTCCTTAAGGGCCAAAGTCAATTTGCACTGCCAACTCAGAAATACCACGGGGAAGCTGCCAAACACTAAAGTTTCTAGAATTCTACCCTCCATTCCAAATCCTGGAAAATGCTAGCACAACTCAGAGAAATCACTCCCTAAAAGCTGCCTTTAACCGGGCTGGATTGGACTGTGTCTGCACAGAGAAGCACTTTTTTTTTTTTTTTTTGGCCTGCTCAGACCCTTGCCTCACATGCTCGCTTTCAAAACATGATTTGAAGCAGCGCAACGCTGACCTTCTAGTGACACATTGTTTTCAGAATACCTCAACAACTGGTTAAAATAGTGACTGGATGGCAGAAAAAAATGCCACCCACCAGGTATGTGATATTTGCTGGGCGTCACAGAGGGAAATCCTAGGACAAGTGATGCCTTGGTCATGCTCTCTGGATGTTCGAGGAAGGTGTGTCCCAGAGTTCCCTGTCCCTTCTTGTGGGAAAGCCTACAGGTCGTAGGAAGATGAGACAACCCAAGCGCTGACAGCTATCACAGCTACTCCCACTACTGAATCCCTCACACACACCTGATTCTGTAGCCGCAACAATGCACCGACAGCATTATTTCACAAGGTGTATAACCACTGAAGCTATCACACTTACCGGTTTCCCAAACTCCAATTCCGAAAAGAATTTATACCAAGGTTCATTCTTTAAATCTATCTCTTCTGGGCTTATATCCCGACTCTATAAGGGTTGGTGACAGGGGAATGGAAGAAAGAGAAGGATAACATTATGCAAAAGATTACATAGGAACAGGCCAGTAGAGATGCAGTGGTTCTGGGTTACACAGCACCCGCTTCAACAGCAGTGATCGTCCAGCGTCACTGACACCAGCAAGGACAGGGTACTGAAACCGAGGGAGAGGATGTGGTCATCAAAACAGGGACACTGAGGAAGGGAGCAGTGAGGGCTTCCTTTTCAGTCCTGCAGCAGAGGCAGATGGACTGGAGATGGAGGACTCGGCACTACACTGCGACTCTTCACCACAAAGCTAAATATGGACAGAACAGTGTTCCTCAACCATTTCAGCATTAGAGCAGAGGAAACCCCTTCTTGTAACGCAACATTAGCTGAGAGCATATAAACCGGTGAGCACACCAAACATCAAACATGTCAGAGTCAAACAAACAGATTTTATGGGCTCGGACAGTTTTGGTACTTATTTGCAAAGCTGCTTTAAGGTTTTCAGAAACACATGCAAATGATGAAACTTTAGAAAAGCCAATTGGTTAATACTGCATCTCTAATGGCGCAGGAGCAGGTGAGATACCATGTGGCATACACGGCAAAGTGAAAAATGATGTCAGTCAAAATAGAAGACACACGAGAGAAACATTTTAAACAAGCATCCGTGGGGAATGAGTACGGACAGAATATCCTCTGGTTTCTAATAAATGTTAAAGGATTGAGAAAAAAAATTAAGTGACAGGAAGGCTGGACAAGACAGAGAACAGAACAGGAGGGAGAAAAGTTCTGGGTTACGTGCGTTCCAAAGTTAGATTCCTCGCTTTACATTACCCTAGCAAGTGTCACATAGATTGATAATTTGATTCTGTGCTTTAATAATTCATCAAATATGTATTGACGTTCTGATGCTTTATCTAGGGAATATCAACTACTTTTGGAAAACACTAAAAAACGGATGATTAGAAATCAAATCAAGTTTTCTAACAGAAGGAGTTACGCTCATATGAGGCAGAAATGTTTGGATGTTCAAGATTTGCTTAAGTTCTTAGGTTCTTAGTAACTCTGAAAATTATAAAAGGTTGAGATGTGGTTTTTCTATAATAATCTGAAATACAAAAATGTACACGGGTTTCTTCCAAGGGTGAAGATTCCACACAGGAAACTTAGCTGCCTCCTGGTCATAATGTGGATGGCACAGGAGGACTTCTGCCAGCCCCACAAACAGGTCTGCAGTGCCGCTGTGCTCCAGAATAGTCCTCCTGGATGCACCGACACTACTGTAGAGCCCTTGGCTGCTTGCAGAGAAGTCTGAAAACTTCTTAGTGCCTTTCACCAAGCCCTTCCTCCAAGAGTTCTGGAAACATCTCTACCATTCGTTCATTCTTGCTGTTACAGGTGGAAGATATGGGCACCTGTCAGAGACATTCCTTGACTGGAATGTGATTTGAATACATTTGATATATGCTGAACTCCATCCTCTGGCATCTAAATCAGCTTCCTCTAAAGTTTCCATCTTGAAGGAGAAGGCCTGCCCATCCAGACATTAATAGCACTGTGTGTGTGTGTGTGTGTGTGTGTGTGTGTGTGTGTGTGTGTCCCCGCCCGTCCATCCACATGTGTGTACAGGTGTGTTTACATATCTATGCACATGTATGTAGATATTAGAGGATAACATTAGGTGCTGTTCCTCAGGGGTCAGTTACCTTGTTTTCTGAACCAGGAGCTCTCATTGGCTTAGGACTTGCCAATTAGACCAGACTGGCTGGCCAGCAAGTCCTAAGGGATCTGCCTGGCTCTGCCCCTCCAGTGCTGGGGCTGTAAGCACGAGCCACCAAGCCTGGTCCTTTGACTCTTTTCCTGGGAACTGAACTCGGGTCCTCTAGCATTTTACCATCTGAGCCACCTCCCCAGCCCAGCTCCTGCCTTTTATTTGGTGAAATGAAGCACAACACCTACAAAGACAAAACCATTAGAGAATGATGGCTTAAATACTGGGACATTCTACAATCTAGAATGATGGATTTTCATGAAACCTACTTCATATTTGTTATTTTTACAAAGACTATTTATAAACTGTTCCCTGGGAATAGGTTAGTTTTTTGTTTTTGCTTTTGCTTTTTTAAATAAAATGTACTAACATACCAACTCTTTTGGGAAGCTGCCTAAGAGTTATGATATTTACAGCCCTTAGCTCATTTTATTCATGAACGCTGTTTGAGAACAGTTGACTGCCAGGGTTAATGGTGAGTAAAGAACAGGTTATGTTAAATAACTTAGGTCCAAAGCCTGAGTTCTTCAAGCTGCCCAGACATAAAGGTTAAAAGGTAGTGCCAACGGCACTCATGCCTGCATCAGCTTGCCAGGTGTAAATGAACAGTACATCCAATCAAGGAACAGACCAACAGTGAACACCCTTCTGGAAGCAGAGGAGCCCTGTTCCCAGAGCCTGGCACTTTCACAGTGTCAGGCTCTGGTCTCCCCTGCTGTGGGCTGCTCTTTTTCCAGCTTGATAAAATCCATGGAAAGGGCAAGTAGCTTGCCAGGAAAATGTCATCTCCTCAAAGACAATGTTATTGCTTGAATAGGAACCAAAGACCAGCTTCAAATTTCAATTAAGTAAATCATCTGAACATGGCGTATTCACTTACATCACGCTTTACAGTTTTTGTGGCTCGTAGACACATATTACCCATCTTGGTACTATCACCTGGCACACCACCAGGTTTGGAGGGCTAGATAATATTGCTATTCACAAATGGAAACCTTGAAATTCAAGAAGGTTGATTGTCTTGGCTGAAGGCATACAGCCGAGTCAGGACTGGAACCCAGAGCTCAGATCTTCAATGGCTGGTCCATCCAGCACTCTGCAAACTACACTATATTCCCACTCAGCCTCTTAATGAGAGTGTAGATGACAGAATCTAACACAGGGCTAGGAGCTAGCTTGAAATGTCAGGGGAAGAACTCAAGTGACTGGGAATGAGGAAGAGCCTGGGCTGGGCAAATCCCCTTGTTCACACTTCCACGTTCACTCTGTGCCTGTCATTACTATCTCAATGTCTGTCCTTGTTGCCACACATCTACGGATAAGAACTCCAACATCTAACCCAAAGCTTGGCACAAAAAAAATTGTTTCTTTCTATATATTGGCTAAATGAAGTTCGTGTCCTATAGGAGACTTCAGAAAAAAAGTATAAAGGAGTAAAGTCTAGACATTCTTGACAAAGCAGGGACCAACCAATACATCTTTAAGTCCAAGGCCACGGAGAAAAGGTTGATTTATACTTTGATAGGGAGGCAAGAAGTATTTAGACCTTGGTGAATATGCCAAATAGGTGAACAGGTCATCAAGACTGAGAGTCCCCCATGGATTTGGAAGGCAATAGTGTTTCATGGGTCTGAAGTAGTGTGAACATGCTCCCACCACCCATTAACATTCTTCCTGACGGGAACAGTTGGCTGTGTCTGGCAGAATTAAGCAGCTATGAGCAACTCAAATGGAAGAAAAAGCAGTTATTTTTTCTCTCTTCATGAAGAGACAAAGCAAACTAAAATAAAATCTAACTTAGACTCTGCATCTCCTCCAATTTACACACTTAATAGTTAATGAAATGATTCTTTAGTTCTTTTCAAAAAGCATATGAATGAGGGTACTACTCAAATCCTAGCCAGCCAGATACTTAATACCAAAAGGCAAGGCTCACATAGAAAGCCACATAGCAGCTTTTCTGTTCACGTGATAAAAATAGCAGGATTAAAAAAAGATCAAACATAATGGACCAATTCAACCACTGTCAAAAAATTAAGATTCAACTGAAATTCCTCTCTAAAATCAACAACTTCTCTTTGGAAGGACAGAGCTAACTGGGGTAAAGGGCACTGAATCAAACTGTTGGGCAGGTGCCCACATGCTGCTATGGATGGGCCTCAGGCCTGGAACATTACAGAGGAGTGCCTGTACCAAAACACCAGATGGTGTTTTGCTGTCCTTGTGGACAGTCTCCATCACTCCCTAGAGGGTCCTCCACGGGGTGCTGTGAGGAACTTCCCAGCATTTGTAAAATAATGCCAATGATCCCAAGAACTGTGGTACCAAAGAGGAAAACAAAAGTATATGAATGTTTTCCTAGCTCTGAATAGAGGAAAAATTACTAAGACCAAGGGAAAAAAGTAGAAACAAAGACAAAATTAAGAAATTTTGCCGCCAGGCGGTGGTGGTGCACGCCTGCAATCCCAGCACTCAGGAGGCAGAGCCAGGCCGATCTCTGTGAGTTCGAGGCCAGCCTGAACTATCAAGTGAGTTCCAGGAAAGGCGCAAAGCTACACAGAGAAACCCTGTCTCGAAAAACCAAAGGAAAAAAAAAAAAAAAAAGAAAGAAAGAAAGAAAAGAAAAAGGGCATGCGTGCCTTCAGTAAAAGCTAGGACAATCTATGAATGGCCACTGCCCAAATGAAAGCACCCAAAGGCCTCGAGAATCCCCGAAGTCACTCGACTGTATTAATGCACAATGGAAGCCAACAGGCTTATTACTAAAGAGTGTGGCTTTCTTTCCAGGAACCGTTGGGTTGAAGTTGCCATGTGCATTTATTATGTATGTAGTACTTCCTGCAGACAGAGAAGCCCCAAAGAAGCCGGAAACCAGAAGGAAGTCATTCAGCTTGTCTCTCACTTTCTGCTTAAAATACCTGTGGTGCCCAGCAAACACTAAGGAACGACAACTCTAAAAGCATTTCTGTGAGCTGCTGTGACCTTTTCCCTAATTAAAATTAGTCCAACACTTATAAAGACGTCACATTTTCATTTCAGTAAAAGTCAAATCAATATGGCTAACAGCTCTTAATGAAAACAATGTCCTGTGTAGCCTCTCCATCCTGCTGTCCAGCCAGAGGGCTGCGTTGCTGATGCAGCTTTGGGGAATCTCTTTAACCATTTACCCAAATCTGAACCAGCTTTTTCTAATGAAGGGTGAATGAAAGGAAGCATGATTGGCAGATATGGAACTAATCAACTTGTAAAGCCTTCCTGTTTCACAGAAGTGGCTACTTTTCCACATTGGCCTGGAATTTCCACACAGTTTTCCCACTCAACTTTCTAGAGATGTGAATTTGCATAAGGGACAATGAGCCAGACTGATTTTATAAGTGTCAATCAAAGACAGAAGACCTAAAACACAAAACTAACATCCTAGGGCTTTACTCCAAGTTACAACATTCTACTGGTTATTTATCTTTGAATGATTTTAATGCTAAACTGGTCATTTCTGTAAAGTCTATCCATTTCAAAGCAAAGTTACCTACAAAAAAGAAAAAATTTTAATCAATAAGCCTGACAAAGTAACATTTTTTTCTTAAAAAACCAGAAGTAAGATCAATCTTTGTTAGTAGAAAATTAAAACGAGTTAAAACCATAAACCATGCACAAATGGAACAACAGAGCCACGAAAACAAAACAAAATAAAAATTAAAGAAACAGTTGTTTAAAGGCAGACTCGGGACTCATTTCATGAAGACCTGCGAAAGTTTAGAGGGTGAAAAAACTTCCATGTTTTCACTGTTCTAAACAAACAACCCTATCTCAAGTGGGGGAAGAATATGCTCCAACTGCAAGATGCATCCAAACTAGATGACATGGGCAGAGAAAACAAAAGGACGCTCAGAGCCACATTACCATCTTCTCACTGGTCAGAACGGAAGACTTGCCCGGCTGATACTCGTAAATGCTTTTGGGTTCTGCTCGGTATTTTCTTGTATCCACTTTCTTATCTGGGGGCTCCCAGTCGTTTCTGCAGAAAGAAAATCCTGTTTTCAGGAAAATGGCACCAGCTTCCCACACAGTCAGAACCTTGCTGGCTGTTGTCTTAATCAAAGAATTTTTATATCCAAGGCATAACACTGGAACCAGGGTTAGCAATTTAGCTGTACTAGTTTGCTTCTCCAAACAACCCAATTAAATCTCCATCCCGGCTTTTCAAGGGGCATGAGGTGCCCAAACCCTGGCACCAGGAGGTGGAGATGGCAGGGCAGCGAGACTCGTTCTGGAAAGTCTTTGACCTAGCTCTCCTCTTCAGACTCTAACATTCCCCAAACATGCCTGAACTCCCACACAACTTATGCAAAGCACAAATACAGGTCCTCAAGCTGCCAGACTGTGGTTCAAACCCTTGCCACCCAGGTGATCACAGTACTTTACAAACTCATGGAGTATTAGCTTATCTAACTGGAAGGTGGCGATCACTGTAGCAGTGTGCCAGGCCCACAGCAGCCCTCAGTAAACACCAGCCTTGTGCCCTGTGTTTTCCTATTTTGCATCTCAATTTACTACACACTAATCTCAGCTTGTGTCAAAGTTTTGTTTTGTTTTGTTTTGTTTTGTTTTGTTTTATTATCTGTCTACGTGTTGGCTAATGTTATGTCAATTTGATACAAGCTAGAGTTATCTGAAAGGAGGGAGCCTCAGTTGAGAAAATTCCTCCATAAGATCCAGCTGTAGGGCATTTTCTTAATTAACAATTGATGGAGGAGAGCCACCAATTGTGGGTGGTGCCATCCTTGGGCTGGTGGTCCTGGGTTCTATAAGAAAGCAGGCTGAGCAAGCCACGAGGAGCAAGCCAGTAAGCAGCACTCCTCCATGGCCTCTGCATCAGCTCCTGCCTTCAGTTTCCTGCCCTCATGAGTTCCTGTCCTGCTTTTGATTCCTCCTGCAAGAAGTTTTGGTCATGGTGTTTCATCCCAGCCATAGTAACCCTAAGACTGTGTGTGTGTGGTGTGGAGGCACTCATGCGCACATGCCATGGTGGACATGTGTAAGTCAAAGAACAATTGTGAAGTCAGTTCTCTCTCCTTCCATCTTTCTGTGGTTTCAGAGATCAGACTCAGGCCAAGCATTGGTGTCATGCACCTTCACCTGTTGAACCCTCTTGTCTGCCCTGGTCCCAGTTTTCAGCCTGACGTGCAGAGATGGGGTTTCAAAGCATATGTGAATCGTTGGAAATTGTCTGCCAGCTTTTTATACAGGAACATTACTACACTTTGCACTGTGTATTTTGCTTTTCATGAACAGTTGACAACTTCTGAAAGGTAGGACAATGATTTGTGTATTTTTCTGTAAAGTCTAATTCAATATGCACAGAATGTACCCAGAAGGTGCTTAATGAACACATCTATAAAGAATTTCTGGGTCTATCCAGGCTTTCTTTTATAGTCATTATCAGATTCATCAGGTATATGTGTTAGGCACATGTGGGCTTTTAAAACAGCCATCCATTTGCCTGTGGAGCTACAGGCAGAAAATGGATGTGAATTTAAGATAAATAGTGTTTCATCTGCACAGACCTTTTAGTTTGTGAAAATTGGCAGAAATTGGGGCCAGAGGACACATTGGACACCTGTCCAGTTGACAAGAGATGATTACTCCATAGGGCATTTGTCTCAATAATACATTTTATCAGTAAGTAGACATGGAATATAGCTGTGTTTAGGATTACAGTCTTTACTATGTTTATGTAAATGACGTTAGTTCCAATTTAATATTTTTTCTTATAATAGAGCCTGGTGGTGCAGGTCTATAATCCCAACTACTTATAGACTGAGATAGGAGGGTTGACAGTTCAAGCCCTGCTTGGGCTACAGGGCAAGTTCAAGGTCAGCCTGGACTTACTGAGACACTGTCTCAAAATAAAAAGTGAAAAAAGGAGGGCCGAGGAGAAGCTCTGTAGCAGAGCACTTCTTAGCATTCAAGAAGGCTCTTCATTCAATTCCTAATACCCCAAACTTTTTTCTTGACTAGATAAAAGGTTATCATAATTATAGGCAACAGTAATTATGCTCATACAATGAGCCAGGCGCTAACAGGAAGGTCAAGTGCAATCGCTTATTTTATCTTTGCAACACTGTCATGGAGGAGCCATGCTATGTCTATCCTTAGTTCACAGATAAGATATGGAGACTCAGACTAAGTCACTGCTGACAGGTGACAGTGCAGGGATTCTTGTTCCTAACAAAGGCTCCTGGGACGCAGATTCTGGGGAGGCACGGGTGAGCATCTAAGGGACCACTTACCTCTCTGGGCTGGACTTCAGTGAGGAGGAGCGGGCTGGGAGGGGGAGTGTGGCCGACCTCTTCACTACTTTCTCCCCGTCAATGTAGTTCATCTCACTCTTTGAACGAGGCACAGAAAGGGGAGACTTTGCTGGAGAGAAAGGACACAGAAAACACCTTAGACTCAACTGAAAACTAAACCTGAAGATGACTCTTCCACCAGCCTCCCTCCCTCCCCACCAGCAGGGGCTTCAGTCACTTACCGTCTTCAGAAAAGGAGTATCGAGGAGAGGGCAGATCAGAGTCGTCATCTAGTGAACAAAAAAGAAAAGATCAGGGGGAACAGACTCACATGAGAGATCCAGGGTGCACACCAAGCCCTACTTCCACAGCCCTGCATGATATCCAGCCACACCAGGGACCCAGCAGGGAGGGGACTCAAGCCTGGGGGTACATCCAGACTACACACTGCAGAGCAGTGAGGCTTGCAAGAGTCCATCAGATCCAACATGGTCCGCCAGAAACTGCTTCCAGGAAACCAGGAAATGTACAGAGACAAGACTCCTCACAAGGAGAAGGCCCACCATCAAAGGTGGAATGCAGGGTTCTGTATCTCTCTGAGTGGGAAGTGGGGGGGCTGAGATGGATCTGGCCACTCAATGCTCAGTCTCGGGTCTTTTCTGTTGAGTGCCATGACCTCTTCCCAAGGCTGATGGCTGCTACTGGATAGGAAAAAGAGGCCCAAAGAATGTGGTTGCTAGCTCCTCATTGTAGTGTTGACCTGTTTTATATGTTCTTCAGACAACACAACTGGCAAAGAGGTTGTACAGCTCAGAAAAGAGTTCAAGAAAACCCTCATCATAATCTGTTTTGATTATACCTCAGCTTTGCTCGGTGAGCAGATTTCTCAGGACCCAACATTGCCATGGCTGATGTTAAGGTCTGCTCTGTGAAGATACTGCTCAGGGTGATGCTCCGAGAAGGTATTGCTTGGGGTGAGCATCTAAACTGAGTCTACAACAAGTCAAATTCACATGAGTTTCTGTGGTGTGTAATGGGCCCTGCAGGTGTGTGTGTACATACCCCTGGATAAACTGAATACTGGGCTCTGAGATGACCAAGAAAAGATCTGAACCCCACATGGGAGAGAGTGTATTTTTTAAAGTAAAAATCAGATCACAAGCCCATTCACAGGAACAGATCTGTCCTAGCATAAGCTATAACATCCATGATAATCCTTCCTAAACATTTCTTCTGTGGAGTGCCTGAGTCTAATATCTTGCTCACCTGAATTTAGGGTACATGTATCTAGAATGAAGACCCAGTCCCATCCCTCAAGATCCATAACACTCTTTCAGTAAAGCACATGACCTAAGCAGCAAAGTCAAGTCAAGGGATCTGATGTGCTGTGTTAATGACAGTGTTGATCGAGCCCTTGTTTCTAGGCAAATTAAGCATCAGGGCAAAAAAGGTCAGAAAGTTCTATGAAATGTAAACAAAGCTAACATTACTATTATTTTGAATACTGTGGTATTCGAAGACAGCTTCTACGTTTTTGACCCTTTGTTTCTCCTCAGTTTTGTCTGTCCCAGGTGTCCTGCAGCCAAGACAACAGACAGAAGTCCAGCTCCAAGACACCCTGTCCTCCTCCAGCTCCAAGACACCCTGTCCTCCCCCAGCTCCAAGACACCCTGTCCTCCTCCAGCTCCAAGACACCCTGTCCTCCTCTTCCCAGCTCCAAGACACCCTGTCCTCCTCCAAGACACCCTGTCCTCCTCCCTGCACCAAGACACCCTGTCCTCCTCCTCCCTGCACCAAGACACCCTGTCCTCCCAGCTCCAAGACACCCTTGTCCTCCTCCCTGCTCCCATTGTCTTTATAAGAACCGGTCAACACCAAGGTTTGACAGGGACTACAATTCTTTACCAACACAACCAAGCCTTTCTTCATTAGGATAGGATGGGGTGGGGTGGGGAGGGTCTTACTATGTTGCTCAGACTGACCTCTAATGTACAATCAATCCTCCTGCCTCAGCCTTCTGAGTGCTGGGACTACAGGCATGCACCACCACAACCCACTATTTCATTATTATAAACTGAGTATGTTAAGTTTATTAATGCTTACTTCCCAAAATAGGGCAGTGGAAGGATGAAATGGAATCAGAAATGTATTTTTTGAAAAAGTGCTCTGAAAAATTTTGTGTTACTAGCTTGTTTGTTTGTTTGGGTTTTTTTTGTTTTTTAAGGGACTTAAAGAACACCACGAATCAGCTTGACTGGAAAAGGAACAGTGCCTGCTCCACCCCGAGTTACCTTAGAAACAGCACACCGCTTTAAACCAAGCCTAACATTTCATCTCAAACTCTACACCTCTCTGAATCATGAAAGACGGTAGTCTCACAGCAGGTGGTGGGAAGGTCAGTTCCAACTATCACATGGCTAAGAAAGTACAAAGCAAGGAATGGGTGCAGGGACGGCATTAAATCTATTTTAGTGTTAGGATTAAGTTGTTGCTGTTGTTGTTTTTGGTTTTTTGTTTGTTTGTTTGTTTTTTGGTTTTTTGTTTTTCCGAGACAGGGTTTTTCTGTGTAGTTTTAGTTCCTGTCCTGGAACTAGCTCTGTAGCCCAGGCTGGTCTCGAACTCACAGAGATCCACCTGCCTCTGCCTCCCAAGTGCTGGGATTAAAGGCGTGTGCCACCACCACTTGGCAAGATTAAGTTTGTTTGTTTGTTTGTTTGTTTGTTTAAATACTGTTTCCTCTAGACATTTCTAACATCAAGTTTTAGAAGACTTATTAGACGACATCAAGAAATAGTTCTTATATGATGGGGGAAAAGCAGCCCAAGGAGCCTGACTTAGGTACGTTGAAAAGGAGAGGAGAGAAAGATAGGAGCAGGGCCAGAGCAGAAACTGAGTGGCTGATATTCTTATTCTCTCCCTCCATCCCTCCCTCCCTCCCTCCCTCCCTCCCTCCCTCTCTTCCCTCCCTCCCTCCCTCCCTCCCTCCCTCCCTCCCTCCCTCTCTCTCTCTCTCTCTCTCTCTCTCTCTCTCTCTCTCTCTTTCTTCCTCCCTCCCTCCCTCCCTCTCCTCTGTCTCCTCCCTCCCTCTGAGATAGGGTCTCACTACCTGAAATTCACTATGTAGACCAGGTTGGCCTTGAACTTGCAGAGATCCAATTACCTCTACCTCTCGAGTACTGGGATTAAAGGTGTGCCATCATGCCAGGCTGTGACTGAGAATCTTAATGCTACTATTGGGTACAGACGGGAAAAGGAGTCTCATCCACCCTAAGCTACACATGGCCAGGGTGTCTCTGCGAGTGCTTTTCGCTTCTCACAGTGTGCACAGGACTCTAACACGGACATACGTTTAGGGAGGCACTGAACGAAAGTGCAGTGAAGTCACATGGGTTAATCTGAACAACTTGAGCAAGTATGACAAGATCCACAGTTATTTTGTTATCTCTTTTATAAATCCAATAAAAGAAAATTTTACTTCATTTTATGAATGAAAACAACACAAACTCCCATTATTAAAGCTTACTAATAGCAAAGCCCAGTTATACTAGAGGACATGAACCCCTCATTTTATAAACAAGGAGACCAGGCTCCAGGAAGGTAAGAAACGTCCCCTTGGTGACACAGTAAGAAAGGGACACAGGAGGGAGAGCCAAGATCTATCTTCCTGAGGTCACTTCAGTTCTGGGACGGGGTGGCTGTTACTTACTTATGCCATCTCCAGCCGTGAAGCCTTTGCCCTATTTTTCCTAACACCCATCCCAGGAGATGCTTAGGCAAGCCTTCAGGGGACTCAGCTGAGCTGGGGTCTTGTGATTCCTGCTTGTGATGGAACCATATGCTATCTTTGCCCCTTAGAACACCAAGCAATCGACATCAAACCTTGGCACCAATACTTGGAACTTCCCATGCCAACCATTCCAGGAAGCTTGGACATTACAGGGTGAACAACTTAGCTCCAGTGCCTTGAAAGCCCCTGGTGGGCTCTGGTGTTGACACACCAACAGTTCTTCCTGGGATCTATCTGGCAGTCTGGCCTTAGTAGCACAATAGCTAGCCCCAGAGGTGCCAGGAGCCACATAATTGCCTTTTCAAACACAAGAACGGCGTTACATGAATTTCTAAAAGCTGTCCTCCAGGGTTGATTTTGCTGTTGCTGTTCAGACTTTATTCGGAAAGCCAACTGGAGAGATCGCTGGACCAAACCATTTAAAGTTCTATGTATCTGACAAATGAGAGTGCTTAGTCAAAAGCAGCATTCACAGAACCACAAACTGCGAGTCATTAAATCTCCAGTTAGGGTTCCATAGGTCTTGAAACCTAAAATTATTTTTGTGATAATAATGGCTTACTTTAACACAATCTTACTCCATCATTCAACATAATTCCTTCTGGGCCTTTACTCCATGTACTTAGCAAGAACGAGGATACAAGATGGAAGTACATATACACCTCACAGAAAACAGCTCCAAAAAGGGAGACAGTCTGGGGAGGCAAAGAAAAGGCCAACAAAGGGGACAAGAAAGTCAAGTCTAGGGGTCTCATGTGAAAAGTCACAGATTACGTACGTTTTGGTTAAAGACTGTCAGATGTTAAGGGATGGAAAACAAAGGCCATAAGAGAGTGGAGAGTAGCTGCAGAAGACACTCCTAAGAAAGAGAATTCTGAGAACTGATTCAGACATGGGAGAGAACCCATCTAAGGGAGGCAGCCTGGAGGGATCCACGGGCTAATGGGACCCACGGGCTAGAGACGGCTCACCATTCCCATCTTCATCCGGCCTTCTGGGTCGCGATCTGGGAAGGGGATGGCTGCTTCAGCTCTTAACTGTGCTGCAGACCAAAGACTTTTGCACATGCTGGGCGGAGACCTCCTGGGCAGCTCACACAAGGAGAACAAAGGTGACTGTGGCAGGCCGCCTGGCCCCTCCCATGGGCAGGACCAGCAAAAGTTTGGGGCTGGAGGCACAAGCTGGCCAAGCATCTTCACAACAGAACAACTTACTCAAACTCAAGCAAAATAAGGCTATTCTTAGAAACCCTGCAGAGCCAGGGAAGCTATTTTTCACTCAACTATATCTGTGCCTGAGAAAAATCGCCTTCTGCAAGCCTTGCCTGAGGGCAAGCTGGAGCAGGAATGAGGAAAAACACAGACAGAGATGCTTAGAAGATGTGGCACCATGAGCCACAGAGCATGGCGGTCTCAACCTCCAACCGGAAGTGGTGCTGGTGGGAAATCATGAATCTGGACAAAGCTGCTGTCTGACTTTAACCCACCCCACCCCGCCCTGGTTTGGTTCAATGGCTCCTCCAGGTCATGGATCATGAAGTAACCTATCAGCTACTTGGCTTTGCTGTTGATTCTGGGGCATGGTGTAAAAATATCTTGTTTTCTTGACATCGAATGTGCCAAGTCAGCTGTCCTTACAAGGCCAGAGTTTTGACTCTCTATTCCTCACTCCAGTCCCTATATTCAAACTCTGAAATTGTATCTTGGTCCTTTTGGGGGAGGGGGGTTGAGAAAGGTACCTTGACATTTCTGTGGGTTTGTCATGGTGGCTTGGGGAGCTTTCCTAATCACATGTTCCCAGACAGATCCTAAGAGACACTGGCTCAGCAGCCCAAGACAGGATTGACTCAAAAGAGGCTGCCATGAGTTATCAGAAAGCTGTTGGCAAGGAGGGGGACAGTCAAGTGCACAGGGTCTATCAGGAGGGGAAGGATCAACAGAGTCCCACAGACCTTGGCTTGAATCCTGACTCTACCACTTCCTGTGTGATCTTGCACATACTACCTAACCTCCCCAAGCTTCCTCAGGCTCATCTGGAGGGCTGCTAGGAGGATGAAAATTAGGTTAACAGTGGCGGTGTGCTCAGCACAGAGCTCACACTGTACACCACAGCTTCTCAAACTGTGGCTGGGGACCACTTAACTGAGGGGGGGAGGTAATGAAAAATTTGGAATCAGTAAAAAGTTTTAAAACATGGAATGACTGGAAACTAATTCAAAATCAAAGATAACAAATCCAAGGCTTTTCTGGTGCCCACTCATGCGCCAGGCAGCTCCACTGCATCCTTGATTCTGAACATACAACATGTATACTGGGCACTGCACATGGCATCACACCATACAACTCTCAGGTTGCCTGAAACACTCTAGTTCAGACTGAACTGCAGTCTTTTGACTGTTCAGAGATCGGCTTCTGTTCTTATAGACTCACAATGGTTTAACCACACTTTAAATATTTTCATGTCATCGTGCTTCAGGTGTCAAATTCATCTCTTTTGAGATCATATTGTATTAGAATATTTGATTTTAAAACTTAAGTTGCTGACTTGGGTTTCATTTTAAAATGTGTTAAATGGCTTGAGCTTTTTTTTTTTTTTTTAATTTACTTATTTTTATTTTATATGCATTGGTGTTTTGCCATAGGTGTCGGGTCCCCTGGAACTGGAGTCACAGACAGCTGTGAGTTGCCATTTAGGTGCTGGGAATTATACCAAGGTCCTCTGGAAGAGCAGTCAGTGCTCTTAACCACTGAGCTGTGTCTCCAACCTGCTAAATGGCTAGAGTTTATGACACAATTTCCTTCAATTTCAGAAATCATTCCAAACATACTCCTGCTATTTTGGACTACTTGTTTATATGAAGTTACATTCTCAGCACTGATTACTCTAAAACCAAGATGCTGATCAACTCTGGAAAACAGTGAAGATGGCTTATGTTCTTTAGTATCAAATACGCAGCTAAGATTAAACTTTTTTGATAAAATAAACTAGTGCTGGGCATGGTGGTGCACTCCTTTAACCCCAGCACTTGAGAGGTAGAGGCAGGCAGATCGTTATGAGTTTGGAGCCAACCTGATCTACATAAGGAGTTCCAGACCAGCCAGGGCTACAAAGTGAAACACTGCCTCTAAATAAATAAATAATAAATAAAAGCACCATTCTCATTAGTTTCTCTAAAAATGCATTTTAATCTTTAATAAATGGTAAAACTATATCTATACTGAAGAGTTATTTTAGAATAAATTTCTTTGTGATTTATTATCAGTAAGTATTTGTTATGTATATACCTAAGTAGCGTATGTATATATTTCTCAGGTAAAGAGGAGTACAATGGAAATGTTTAAGCAGCTCTACAGTTCAGTAAGAGCATGGCAGTCACCACAACGAGGTCTCTTAAAGAGAATTTGGGAGAGGGGAAAGGCTGCCTTTCAGAGGGAAGTAGAGGGGCCCGGGGTAGCAGGGAGCTGCCTTAAGGATTATAAAATGCCCAACTGTTCCTTGCTGTAACTTACAGAAGTTTACTTTCTTTAAACACTGAAACCTCACTAAGACATGGCTGTCCTGTTGATCTTCCAGCATCTGCCCAAAAGTTTACTTGCTCACTCAGGGAGAAGGAAGGGTTCTAAGCCTGTGTAAACACATGCTCACAGGCCCCACTGTTCAGGACAATCAGCTTTGACATACTTATAAGTGTCTTCTTTTAAAAAAAATATACTACAATTTAGATAGACATACTAGCCCTCAGGTAATCTTTCATGGGCTTCTTACAGATAATCCTACTTCCAAATTCTGAATTACAAGATACAACGACAGCAGCATCAACGAGACTACCCTCCATGAGATCCACAGCTCCGATGTCTAGTTCTCTCTCAGCTGACTTCTCCCTCCCTTCCTCCCTCTGTCTTCCCCTCCCTGCCTTTTGAACGGTCTGACTATGTGGCCCTGGCTAGTCTGGAACTTACTATGTAGCCCAATTCCGCATTAAATTCATAGTAATCCTGCCTCAGCCTCCTGAGCACTGGGATTACAAGCGTGCACCTCTACTGTCTCTGCTTCTCAGTGCATATTAACACGTAAGGCAGAGCCTGCATTTTTGCAAGTGGTGCTGCTGGTCTGTTTTCAGTGTGCAGACAGAGCCTGGAGCTTCCTGTGAGGACTGGAACCATGGACAGAGCTAAGGTGTGCCGTTGGTACTCACAGACATGCTGCTGGTGGTGAACAGACACAATAAAAACCACGAATGCAGAAAACCTCTTAACATCATTTAAAAAAAAAAAAATAAGCCCAACAATTTTTAAAAATGCTCTAGCTCACGTTTTTTTTCACATTTGTAAAAGCCTTTATCTAACTGAATACATCAGCAATATGCTAGACATGTCATCTAGGCAGGATGGGGGCGTGAGATAGAATCTGCCCTATTTTTAAAAGATCTCTAGGGAAGAGACATCTTCGAAACTTGTGTTAAAGTATAATTATCTTCATTATTATGAATTTTTATGTTCAAATTAATTTTTTTAATCTCTTAATTCTTTAAGGCCATTTCTTCCTTTTTCAGGCTTTGAAAATATTGTGTGACTAGAGACATCCATATACATATCCACTTCTAAATATGTGTGACCAGCTATCTTGCGTTCTCTTACTGTTTATACCTCTAGGCAAAACAGCCCTACTTCCTCGTGTGCCAGGCTTCATGTGTAACAGAAAGCAGACCCTACTGTCAGCCAGAGTTGCAAGGTGTAGTGACCAATGATATAAGAGCTTGATATCAGGGAATGAAATCCTGCCTTAGAGCACAGGCAAGCAGATGAAGAAGGCCAAAGAAGGGCCCTGCCTGTGACAGGCTTTGGGCCCTCTTCCAATCCATGGAGGAGTAGGATTTCTCCAAGATGCCTTCCCTCTCTCACTTTTACAACCTTCTCTAATGTATTCCCTCCACCACACCCCCAACATAAAAAGAATAACTCCAGGATGCAGGTGTAGCTGTTCTCCATATCAGGTCAGAGTCCCATCCAGGTCTTCTGTGAAATGTTTCCCAGATTGGTCCAAATCTTCTTTTCAAGGGTCATCATATCTCACCTAAAGTGACCCTTACACCTCCAGACCTCTTCAGGAATTTCCAAGCAAAGAGAGACACCCTGAGGACCAATGGCCAAGGGGCCCAAAGACCATTAGGTGCAGCATGGGAAACTGGCAAGCTTCGATTGTTGATACCTGACAGGTCTCCCCCCTCAGTTTCATGAAGTCACTGCCCAGCCATCAGAATACACTAAGTGACATCCCAGATACCAGGCCTTGGGTAATTGGTATAAACAGCTTTTCTCAGAGTCCCACACATCCAGAGCATTGTAAGTAAGCTATAAAAGCTACCCCTTAAGCTATGTAAACCCTACAGGGCAGGGATTAAAATGCCACATGGAGAGACAGCCAGCAAGGACTGAGATTACGTCACAAAACAAAAGGTTAGAGGAAAGCAAATGAGCACGAAGCTTTCCTTAGCTTACTCACAAAACCCCAAGGTGAGAGGTAACAGCGCCATTTCAGAGTGAGGCACACGATTTCCCTGTAATTACCTTCAGACTTAGGACTAGGAGTAGTTGCAGGAAACTGGTAGGTAGGAGTATAAGGATTGTCCTCTGCAGCAGAGAAAAGCAGTGGGTTTGAAGCTATCCACCATGAAGAGGAGGAAACGATCAACCCCCAGTCGACACTTTCCAATGATTATCGATTTTAGTGTTATTAAAGCACACAGGCATCACACTTAGATTAACGAATTAGAAAAGACTTAGTTATTTTAATAGAGCACACCATGCAAATGAGTGAAATAAAATGTTCACAGGCTGAAAATGACTATTACAAACAAAATCTAAAAGCCAAACTGTACACCTATAATGGAACTCTAGGGACTAATTTGAAACTATGACAACAGATACACTGTCTAAACTTATGGTACCTTCAGAATTTTGCAGGATTTCAGGAAGTTCAGGGAATTTGTACGTAGGGAAATAAGGGTTTTCTTCAGGAGTGTCTGGGCAGTGGGAGCAGGTTTGAGAGAGAGAAAAGAGGAAGATACAAATGGACAGAGTGAACAAGTAGGAATCCACACACCATTTACACTCCTTGAATTCTGGGACAAAATAAGCTTCACTAATGATATGAAAGAAATTTAAAATCCAGTCTTTTCGCCTGAACTAAGACACCTCAAAAAGAACTATATAAGAACTGGCGCCAATGGACAAGATGCACTTAACACAAAGTTTCAAACTTCACAATTTTTTGGTTAGAGATATGAAATATGACAAATGCAAACACCATCCTAAAGTGACTTTTTTTTTTTCAAATCAAAGGCTGTTTTGTGCATATTAGAATCAAGGCAAACAAATGAGTGTTGTTTTTCAGGTGGCTCTGCCTCCACTAGGGCAGGCAGTTTTGTTTAGAATCTGTAATTTAGTTGAGTTAATAACTCAAGAAGCACAAGAAGACCATTGGTGCCTTGGAGCAGAGTCACTCATTCTGTACATATGCATGCATTTAGCCTTCCAAAACAAGGTCTGAAGGTGGGGGAGTCACAGATGGCTGGAAGAAATGGGCAGTGACTTTACATGGAGACCCAGTCTTTAGCACCACCACGATGGAGTTTATCCACTTGACCTTAGCATTTTTACTCCTGACTCAGAGAGGCCAAACACTCAATATTTAGGAATACTGAGGATCGTTCTGAAGCCAGCAGAAGCTAATTAACAGTCATGGTTAGCGTATACAGCTAGGCAGAGAGACTGGATATTTGTGACTTAGCTGGGAACACTGACCAGAACACTAATTCTTTAGTGTATTTCACGGCAGGCAGCCAGACTGGATTTGGGCATCAAGAAAGACAGACGGGATGCTCTGCTCTCAGGAAGTGTGGCTCCCTTCCCACAGTGCAGGGGCATCCCTGCTTGTCGGTCTGCACAGCACAGGCAGCAATGGGGGCTAAGCTGAAAGGGTTGGGATCTGCCATCATGCTGGCTCACTCACTGAAAGCCGCGGGGGGGGGGGGGGGCTCTTGATCTGGAAGCAACTCTTTCAAATCGAGCAGCTCCAGTGTGTAAGCTCGCAAATGATTCTCTACCTGCCAAGCTCTGGTTCGCAGCTAGGGAAGCTCGCTTCGCACACTAGCAAACCCTCAGAAATGCACTTCACAGGGCCAAGTGTGTTCCCATTTGAACGTCCACAACATCCTTTCAGAGGACTGGAAGTGGGACAGACACAGAAAGATACAAGATCCACCTAAGAGCACCTCAGTGCCGGGAGGCTGGCTCCAGGGAAGAACAGTTTTCTTAACTCCCTCCCACTTCAGGGCTTTGCTCAACTCCATCTTCTCACAAAGCAGTCATGGGCTGACACAAGGTATACCTAAGGCTGGAAACAGGTGGGAGCTGGGGCTGTCGGTTCACTGGGCAGAGAGGAGTGGGAGCATGGGTGGGGTGCTAGGCTCAGCCTCCTGCATTACACGGCAGCTGGGAGGGAGGACTTGCAAGCTGACCTCAAGTTCCAAAGCTGAGGCAGGCATAGGTACAGCCCTCTCACCTATGCTCTGAGCGCACATGGCTAGAATCAAGCAGGCCAGAACCTAATGCAATGTAATAGCAGGAGTCCAGCTCCCAGAGTCAAAATGAACTGAGAACAGGCCCACAGCCAATAGTAATAAATTCCCACAGCATCATACGGCTTCTACAAATGAAAATTGGTACCTCTGTTCAGCTTGTGGATCTGTTTAAACATGGTTTTGTACCAGTCTTTCGATCTCTCGGTATTCTGGAGAAAAACATAAGCAAAGGGTAAAAACAATGGAAAATTGAGCATATTTCAGAGTATCTATGATCGATCACAAAATCAAAATCAAACAGGGAGGTATTAGAACAGATCCCAGGTCCTTGCACATGATAGGCAAGTGCTCTACCACATAGATCCCTAGATACAGTATTAAAAACTTTTTTTAAAAGCACAACTTTTGAGAAAGCAGAGCTGTAATAAGAGAGTCAGATATGATTTTGAAAAATGAGATTTGGCCTAAGGATATAACACACAAAGGCAGATCTGCATACGCCTGTGCCTTCTTTCTTTTAAAAGGGTGTACTTATTTTTTAATTTATGTATATGAATGCTTTGCCTGCATTAATTTATGTGTACCATGTGCACACAGTGTCAGTAGAGAGCAGCAGAGGGCATCAGAACCAGCCATGTGCAGGCTGAGTCTTCTGTAAGAGCAGAAAGTGCTCTTAACCACCGAACCATCTCCCTAGCCCTGTCCCAATCATTCTTAAAATTTTGTTTTTAGAGACAATCTCTCTTCACACATAGACTTCCAGAAACTGAAGTTAAGCCCTCCCGGAATCACAAGGCAATAAATCCGTGCTTACCACAATCTATCTCTGTCTCTTCTGGATTATTTTGTACAAATACAGATAAGTCACATTGCACAAAGCCATGTTTAGAACACATACGTTAAAATGGAACCCACATGGCTAGGCCTTTTTCCAAAGATGAAAATAAAATAAGGTGGCTAGATAAGATAGTTATCACTCCCATTTTACAGATGAGGGAATTAAATAGAAAAAGTCAAAATGCATTGTCCAAAGTGGAGAGGTGCCAAAAAGGAACAACTGATACCATAGATGCAGACACTCTGCCACCCACACATTGTGAGGTCTTGGGAGGGTGATGCGATCCCACACAGTCAATGCCTTTGTGATGCTGTGTTTGGATTTGTGTCCTCTGTAGTTAATGGCGTGTCTCCCGGGGTAGAACACGGAGAGGTGCTGTGGAATTTTAGGGGTAAGGTCTAGTGAGAGGTCCTTAGATCACTGGGGATGACTGACTTCTTCACAAGGATTTGGGATGCCACCCAGCCATTCTCACTGCTGCCCAGCATACTGTATGGGCACTAGCTTTGAGATACACTCTTGCCATGATGTGCTATCCTTGCCAGAGGCCCCTGCGGAGCAGGTGGCTCAATTTTGGACTCAAACCTCCATAACCATGAGCCGAAGTCTTTCCTTAGCAGCCTGTGCCGAGTGTTCTGAAGAGCACAGCTAAGCTGCCCAATGCAGCAATCTATGAGAATGATAATCGCTTCCACTGCTCAGGTGGTGATGTAAGATAATGTCCAGCAGAGGCAGCCACAATCGCTCTTGGTTCTCTTTCTCTGCTATTGTGTATGAGCAAAGTGGAGTTCTTCAAAGGCTTAGACTACAGCTATTTCTATCTACCCTCTGAAAGGGTAAAAAACCGTCCCCTTTTCCAAATGGAAATCAAAGACACATACTGCGGCCAGTGTGTGTGGACACATAGAAAGGTGTATGTAGGATTGCTCTGAATCCAGCCACAAAGGGCAGGTTTCCCTGAGCACCTTGGGGCCTTCAGGAGCACTGGCACAGCCGGCCGCAGGAAGAGGCCTGTTGGTCCTGAAGGCCTTGAAGGGCCTCCTTTGCCTGACTGTGTTGTCCTGCTCACCTTGCTTGTTGGGCAACTCTCATGCCAGGATCGTCTTCCTGAACCCAGATATACAGCCTCACTTTGCTGGGGATGCCCCTAACACTGGAACAGGAATGGCTGATGGGGTTCCACAGCAGTGACAGCCTTGCCTATGGAGCAGGTGCAGCCCAGGCCCATTGGCTGCTCTGCTGCAGTAAATTTCCTCAACTTTGTTTTCTCTGGAGACTTATTAATATCCTTCACCTACTTTGGAGAAGTCCGGACATGCTCATCGGGGTGTGGTCTGTGCCGGTGTCAAAGAGAAAAACCCTCCCCTCCAAGCCACTGTGCCCCCCCCCTTGAGTATTCACAGACACTCAAGGCCACACACTCTTGCCAGCACTTGTTGAAGCTGGATCCCAAAGAGGACCCGAAGGTCCACATCCGTACCCGCAGTGGGATGCCCACTTCATCCATAGACACATTGCTGAGGTCCTGTGCACTCTTCACCACCCGCCTGCTGTCATCTTTAACTCTCCTCTCAGCAGCCCTGCTAGGCGAGGGGAGTTCTGCCGGGGTTGGCACTGAGTCCTGCTCACCCACTCTTCTCTCTGAGGCAGGATCTAGAAGTGGAAAGCAATCACAAGCTTAAACTCCAAAGCAAAAAACCTCTCCCACAATCCAGCTAGGGGAAAGGGACATTTGCTAACTTCCAGTTGGAACCAGCCCCACGTAGGCCAGGGGTCAGTGAAGTCCAGCCCACTGCCGGCCACCTGCTTTTGTAAGTACAATCTTACTGGGACACAGTCATGATGGGTTGTCCACACATTATTTATGAATGCTTTGTGTTACTGTGGCTAAGCTAAACAAGCTGTGATCGCACGGCCTGCAAAGCATCAAATATTTGTTATCTGGCTCTTTCAGAGAAACCTGCAGGGGTATGAAATTGCTCTGAAGATATCTGGGAAGGTAAGGGAGCAGGTAAAGCCTTAAGGAGATAGTAAAACATTACTGGAAAATTCCTTTCTGGTTTTGGGAGGTACTTAACTCTCCTCACTTAACTTTCCCATGCCTTAGTTTTCTCATTCAAGAAATATGAGAATGACATTTTCATTGGCCAGTTCACAAAGATGCTGTAAGGCAAAGTGCTCAGAAAGCTAAGACATTGCTGGGTACTCGTTACAGTTTATTTAACCTGGTTCACGACTGGAACTTACAGAGAGCCAACAAACAAACCAGGTATGGTCTACAGGTAACACAGGCACTAGTTACCATTTTTCCAAGCCAGACCATTCAGTGACTGAAGAAGTGTTCCCTAAGCACCCGCAGGTGCTATGCCTAATATTCTGCATATGGACATGAAAGTGAACCTCTCAGATTCTTAGTATTCAGGAGGCTTATCCTCTAGTGGGCCAGCAATGAGAATGCAGAGCAGTGAGGGCTGACAGAGGAGTCAACATCCAGCTTAGTTGCAGAATTTAGTTTCAGAGCCAACTTGTCTAAGAGGAGCCAACCAGATGAAAAGAAAGTGGAGCGTGTTCCTGGCAGAAGGAATAGCATGGTTGTCTGTGTGCCCACCTTGAACTACTCTGACTTAATTAGGCGCCTGGCATTTGGCATTGCACTAAACTCTCCAATAAGACAAGAAGACTCTATAGTTTAAAAAAAAAAAAAAAGTCTTGGAGGCATCCAGGAGATACTGCAGGACCCAGGTGACATGCCTTGGCAGGATGGAGATTTACAGCCACTAGCACAAGAATGATGGCAGATCTCTATGGTAGGAGGAAGTGAGAGCAGAGCCACGGGATGAGGTCACACATGGAAAAATACCAAAGAAGCAGGTAGAGAAGCAGAGAATCCCCAAGCCTATGTGGGAGTCATCAGAGCAAGAGGAAAGGGACACAATCTGTGAGAGAGCGATTTCAGGAGGGCAACAGGAAGAGGTACCAGACTGCAGGAAAGGGACGCATGTGTGGAAAAGAAGTAGGGATGAACTCAGCACAGAGGAAGGCATGTGTCAGATGGTAACAGCTGGGGGCAAAAGGGCTTAAGCCAAGCAAGCCCGCAATCCTATCAGTGAAGACCAAAGCATGCCTTTCCCCCAAGCCTCCATCCATTAGTAAGTATGCCCGACTGAGGAGAAGTACAAAGTGCTGTCTAGGGAACAAACATACTCTGGTAAGAAGGTGGGATCTGAGGTTCCATGCAAAGCTGTGACAGAGTTAGAGGTGTCCATGTATGAAGAAGTAGCTTAGGGGTCGGGAACAGTGCTTTCTAACCTTCAGTCTACCCAACAGAGTCACTCCATCCTGACTTCAGCCTTGCTCCATCTATGAGGGTAGAATGATCTCTAAATATCCTTGCCAACCTAAAGAGGGTTTCAGAAAACCCGATCCCCATATCATCACCACAAACCTCCAAGGATGTTAGGCCAGACTGCCTTCCTAGGATTTCTGAAATTTCTCAGGAAATTCCCGTGCAAGGCCAAAGATCTGTCAGGAAACTCAGAATGCAAGAGGACTCTTGAGTTCCCAGTGTACCCTTGACTTGGGTCTTTGAACACTCTCCCCACACCTGGAAAGGCCTTCTTCAAGTGAAATAAAAAAGGGGTCACTGAGCTGATTCTGAACTCCACCTTGCTGGATACCTAACACTATGAGATGCCAAATAAATCTTTAAAAAAATGATTAGGATAAGTGGTTCTAGCCATTTCAACGCAGTCCATGGGTTTTTCCAGTTACTTTGATCTACAAAAATCAGTGTGCCCCTCACCTTTCCTTTCTGTTTAAACTTTAGAAGCTTAAGGTCATGGGATTCCAGTACACAGAAGGCTCAGACCCCAAAGAAAAAATGTTACTTGATATGGTAAAACGCTAATGTAGCACTTAACTGTTCCACACAAGTCAAGGCAACCCTCTGAATTCACAGACCCTTCTGATCCTTTACATCATATTCTGAGTGTTTCTTTCTGGTTTTACAGTGTGCTTCAAAAAGTCTTGAGTTGGGAAATAGAGAGTTCAATGGTTAAGAGCACATGCTGGTCTTGCACAGAACCCAGGTTTGTTTCCTAGCATCCACATGGTAGCTCACAACCACCTTTAACTCCAGTTCCATAACAGTCATTGACCTCTTTTAGACTCCATGGGCCCTAGGCATACACATAGTACTTATACATTCACGCATGCAAACACTCATACAAATAAAATAAAAATAAATATTTTTTTAAAAAATTTGAATCAGTAAACAAATGATAATCACAACCTCAAATGGGGTCTCTTTTGGAAGGGGATGGGACAGATTTTCTGTATATCTAAAGTTTTGTGACAGTCTAAAGCAAAGCTTATATTTCCCTGGGGAAAGGACAGTGGCCTCTCTACACCCTGTGTCAGTCCCTGAAGTCTTTAATTAAGGGGACCACAAACCACACAAGGCCAAACAGCATGCAGGCTCCATCCCCAAATAACTCTCCACAATGGTTCCTCTTGACTGTCAAGTTGACCAGAGTAACAAACATCCAGGATATTAGTGAAGTAATCTCTGGATATGCCAATGAAGGCATTTTCAAAGATGATTAAATTGTTGAGGACTCTGCCCTGTCAATGGTTTAATCCATCCATGAATTCAAGATTTACCATTGGGAGGTTGGGAGGCTGAAGCCTGGTTGGGGGAGGCATATCACTGGTCAGTGGAATGAAGTGTGCTGGAACCTGGTGGTTCAAGGAAGGGCTGCAAAGGGCACCTTGAGATTAACCGCAGACTGTTCTGGTCCTGTAGCCAAGTCCTGATAAAGTTGAGAGGGTGTGAGAACCTCATGTCCTCCCCACTCAGGCTCTGCCCAAATCACAAGAGCAGCGGTATGCTAAAGTCATGCAGAAATCGTGTAGCAACTGCTCAAAACCTGGTGGCTTTGGTTACTCACTGGATCAGAGGTTCTTAACGCCAGAGCTCAGGAGTCTTTGCCCCATGTGCCCTTGCACACACTGGCTTTGTCTGGAGACTGAATCAACTGCCTTCATTAGTTCCTCCCCAGGAGCCCACAAGCAAAGAACAGTAGGAAGCCATCATACCCCACCATTAGCTGCTGATGGGCAGCACAGCTCCTTTCTGCAGCCTCAGAGCCTGACTCTGCACCAGGCACAAGAGTAGAACTCAGTAACAGACCAAAGTCAATGTCAGCACTGCAGACAACAGAGCTTCATGTCTACTAAGCACTTAGCACAAAGCTTGGAGCATAGCTGCCCATCAGCAGAGTGTCCCATGAGCTTCATAACAATCTGGGAGGCATGGCCACTTCCTTCCTTCACAGAAGAGAACTGGAGTGTGAAAACCAGGGCTAAAAGCAGCAGGGAATGATTGAATACCTCCATCCTTGGGTTCCCCCAGAATCTCAGCCCTCCCTAGCACAGCACTATCTCATCCTGCATACCCTCTTAGGAATGAGCCCTGACAACTGATTATATTTGTGGTCACTGCCCCATCAGGGACCTTGGTGGTTACTGTCTACCTAAGGGTGTGTTCAGCAAGGAAGGAAGCATCAGCTGTTTGGGCTCCAAACTGTCACCCTTGTCCAGTAAATCTGACCCTCCTGAAGTGGGTCTCAACAAGCTTTCCAGGAGATACTGACACCAACACAAGTTCAAGGGGCAGCTTCAAGCACTGTGTGTGTCTGGGGGTGCTCATTTAGACCTGCCACTCAGGGCCATCCATCTACTGACAGTCTGGTTTTTGTTTTGTTTTGTTGTTGTTGTTGTTTTTCACCCAAAAAGGGAAGAACATCACACATTTTCCAACCCCTGCCTGATTCATTTCATCAGAGAGAGACAGAGCAACAGAGTGCTCTTTGGAGACCTTCCACTGGTCTGTGTACAGACAGTCTGGTCTGGCTACCTGAGTGAGTATCACAGTTCCACAAGGCACGTTTTACTACTGTGGTTCAAGGGTCTGTCTGCTCCAGGCTATAAAAACTGTTCCTGTTTGCATCATCCCTGTGGTCCATCAATCAACACACAGGGAAATTCAGAAGACTGTGCGGATTGGACACCAGCTCAAACAGGATCTGAAGATAGCAGGTAAATAAACAGATGGCTCACCTACCTGAAAGACTACTGAGCCGTTTTTGCTGTTCTGTGATGAAAGAAAAGAACACAATGTAAGTGATATTTATACAGCACCTGGTAAGACACAGAAGTCCCAGCATAACTAATTAGGACCTCATATTCTAGTCCTTGCTGATTTCTGGGCTTGGGTGTTAAAACACACAGCCCAGCTGAGACAGTAGTCATGATGCAGCTCCTATTATCCCCCAAATGGGAATAAGAGGTCCCCCAGCTCCCCAACCTACAGATCTGCACCAGCACTTGGGCCCACCAAAGTATTCTAGGAGATTCCCTCTTGTCTCAAGGTGATCTCATCACTCATGACCCTTCCAATCCCTCTGGGTTCACATAGACCTCTTAAAATCCCAGACTCGGTATATTTTGGTAGATATGTTAAGAATCAGAATTGACAACTGCCATCTCCTGAGCTTACCAAATGACAGCCCTGTTGTAAGAGCTTTCTCATCTAGCACTTGAAATCTTAGCAACAGCTTTGGCTGTTAGATACAGCTATTTTTCTCAATGAACACCCTTAGCACTATAGCTTAGTCACTGAACATCTGCCCACTCCAGGGTAATAGAGAAATTCTAAAAATAATCAGCATTAGCTAAGGGATAAGGGGCTTAGATTACTCAAGATAACACTGAAAACCATCTGGTTCTAGAACTAAAATCTCCATCTTACAGTCTCCAGTTCTTTCTAACCCTCATGACCTCGCCCCTATTGTCCTTAACGCAGTTGCTCACCTTCCTAGGTAATCATGTGGAGGGGAGGCCAAGGTCTTGTTGGCAGCATCCTGTGTACACTCACTATTTGATAAGCACAAAAGTAACCTTTACCTTCTGCAGCTGCCAAATATCAAGCAGAGAGACAAAAATAGACCATGCTGGCCCATGCGCATTGTCACTGTTCCCCATGGCCACATTCCTATCCTGATGCTAGAATTGGTGTGTGGAAGAAGTAAACAGAGCAGTGTGGGAGCTCAAGGCCAGTTGACATGGCATCTGTCCAGGGTATAAGCTTTGTGCATGGGACTCACACCAGCTGCACTAGTTCAGTTCCAAGCTCTGCTAAGTGGGCAACTTGCCATATGACAATGACCAATAAAGTAACCTCTTGGCCTCTGTTTGCTCATCTGTGATGTCACAGTGCTATGGTTTCTAAAGGGATTTATGGGTGCCACATTCTATTCTGCAAGGTGTCAGCAGGGTCTTCCTTTTCCAGCAGAAGTAAACATAAGCAATTGAGAAAACCCCGTTGCTCCTACTTTGAAGGTATGAAATGGCTGTGCTTTCACAGGAAATCACACAGATAATGCTACCAATATTTCAGTCACCAGCACTGGAGTGTTCCTCTGACTGTTCCTGTCCACAGACCTGTCTGGGAACCATGAAGGTCTTGCTTTCCAGGGTGGTCCGTAGCCAACCACAGTGGTCTGCCTGGCAAACTTTCTAAAACTCTGCAACCTTATTCTCCTATCCCATCCCCAGAGCTCCTGAGTCTGAATTGCAAGTTAACTAAACTTTCATGATACAACACACAGTAGAGGCAGAAAGGTCTTGAGCAGGGGACCATCTACCTCTTTCAGCCCTTCAGGTTTCCTGAGTCAAATCCCTGAATCCCTAACTGAGGGTAAGCGATGCCCTGAACACACTGGCATGAAAACTCAGGAGAGAGTGGGAAAGAGACTATACTGTTCACAACCACCAGAGCCAGGCCAGAGGCTCAGTGCCTCTTTGTCCCTGCTGGCAGGAGGCTGGCTAGGGGAGAGAGGATCATTGCCAAGCTGTGCCCTGTGACAGTCTAGACAGGAAAAAAAAATGGAACGTTTTTTTAAGGATGACCAAACCAGAATTTCAGATATAGAGTAAAGTTATCATCCCTTGGGAAATTTTGTAAGAGTTAAGAAACTGTTCTGTGAGGAGAAGCAGAGATGCCAGGCTGGCTACATTCCAAAGCGGTACCAAAATATAATCCCCCTGTAGCATCATAACTCACATGCTTTTCTGAAGGACAATTTTAATATTTGAGTCCCAAAGAAGGACTTGGTCAGGAAAAAAGCAAGAACCAAAAGTCCTTTTTGATGAATAAGAAAATTTCTCTTATTCAAGGAAGAAACAAAGAGGGAACTCAGGCACTTTTGGGGCCTGAAAACGTCCCTGTAGGTGTTGTCAGAGGGACCTGGCAAAAGCAGCTGACATTAAGCTTGGCATTTCCCAAAAACCAAGTTGCCTTGGGAATAAATCCCGTTTTTTAAGAAACTGCCTTTCTTTCTGGGAACCAACTTGCTTTTTAGAATAATGAGTCATGAAGAAGTCCAGAGAGAAGCTTTTTCTGCATTTTTCTTTGTTCTACATGACAGACACTGGCAAAGAGAGCTGCTGCCAGGGAGGACAGCAAGGCTAGCGGGAGAATGGACGCTCAGATGTAGGACCCTTCTGTTCTCAGGAAGAACACTGGGGCCACACAGTGAAGGAAAAAAAAAACTGACACCACCAGAGCAACCATTTAAGATTTGAGTGAACATATTTTAAGTGAGAGAAAATGTTTTATGCATCGACTTTTCCAGTTAGAAGTAGGAAAGAGAAAGCTCTCTTCAGTATGAAAAGCAATGGAAATTAGATTTTAGCCCCATCTTCTCTAAGGGAGGGGCAGGAAGGGGAGGAGACTATGAAGTTGGTGATGAAGGTGACAAGAAAAGAGGGTGTGGAACCAAGCTTTGCTAGAGACCCTACCAGCCCTACACTATTCCCTGAGTTCAATGCAGAAGAGCCCTCTCTGGGGAGATGGCCTGAAAATGTCCCATTTCATGCTGCAAGAGGACTTTTATAAACACAAATTTAGGCCTCTATGCAACTCCAAAATGGAAAAGTTGGGATTAGGAACCATTGCCTGAATTTTAAAGCAGAACTGTAAAACTATATAACGACTACTTCAAAACTCTTGGGTTTTATTGGCCCTGAGGCCCCTTCAGAGATGCAGCAGGACTAACTGGAACAGCCAGAGAAACTATAGGAACCAATCAGAATCCCTAAGCAGAGCTATCTGGGCCATGTGAATGGAATCAGTGCAAACAGACGTGAGTCTCCACCACAGAGGATGCTGCTAAATAGCCATGTACCACAGGATCTGCTGTGAGAAGAGGACTAGGCCATAACCAGGAGAAGATCCAGAAGTTCCTGTTACAGAACCACAAAAATATGCTTCACATCATAGACAAGCACCTATTCAGTGTTTCCTTTGGGGAAATTTGGTATTCAAAACTGCACTTTATAGAAACTTACTACCTTGAACACTCTATAGCCATATGTTTGAGGCACAACACCATTACAAATCATACAATGAAGAACCAAGAGACACAAACTCTCATTTTTGGACATTAACTGTCTGAAGATAAACACAAAAGACCAAGGTCTAGCCATGACCCTGAATTAGCCCAGCTTTATAGATACCTGATATCATCCCAGATCAGGGGCCTCTGTCTCCCTGCTAGGATCGATCAATCACTCTTGTGGGTCCTACAAGGAAGCTGGGGCAGATGGCCTGGGCAGGGTTGGGAAGAGCTGCTAACTGCAGCTCCCTGCAAGAAGCTGCCTTACCTCGATTGTGCTGTAGGAGCACAATGGTGGGGTTGACGATTGTGGTGGAGGGGTAGGCAGATGACGGTTTGCTTGTTGGAAGGAAGGCTTGGGAATCAGTTTCAATATGGGAAGAAGAAACTTCATTTAGTAAAGGACTGCCCTGAAAAACAAAACATTGGAAAGAAGTGTGAACACAACATATCTAGAACTAAGACTCTGAAAGAAGAAAGAATGGAAATCTCTACAAAGACAATAATGTAGCCAGTGAGTCGATTCCAGTTTGAAGTTTAATCTGGAAATTTATTCTCCTTGGTGGTATTAGTAAGGGGGAAGGGAAAGAAGGTAAGCAAATGTTGCAGAAAGTCTCAGTATCATCCATTATTTCCACCTAGTAGTAGTTGTGTATCGATCTGGTTACTAAAAAGCGAATTCAAACCAAAATAGAATGACATGCAAAACTCATGCAATTCCAAATGCGATCCAAGAATGAGAGCTGGTTAAGTGGGAAAAGTTAGGAAGTTTAGGCACCCTACAGAGAAATGTCAGACAAATTACTGAGATAAGAACAAAGAGGAACTCTTTCATAATGGTTCTCAGAAAAGGTTCTCTGAACTGCAGAATCACTGATCAATTCAGCAGCTTTGGCTACTGAGATCTGAGCAGGATCCTGCTCTGCTGGGACGTTTTTTCACTCCATTGTCAGAACACCAAACATCCTTTGAACCAAGCCATGGAAGAATCTTGACTTTAAAAACTTGAGACCGCCACCAGAAATATCAACAAATTACTAATACTTTTATAATCTGATGACAGGGATAATGCCACCCTTTTGTTTCCTCCACCACACTTACAGGTCCTGCAAAGTTTTTATTTTACATCCATAAGGAAAGATGGCAACCCTCATGCCTCAGTTCTGAGGAGTGAACTTAGGGCTGACCCCATGCTAGGCAAACACTCCATATCCTCAGCCCCAGGATGGCATTCTTTTTCTATTGTTAAAGACAGGGTCTCATTATACAGCCCAGACTAGCTTGAAATTCCCTATGTAGACCAGGCTGGCCTCAAACTCAGAGATCCACCTGCCTTTGGGCATGCACCACTATGCTTGGCAAGATGGCATTCTTAAAGGCCTTTAAGAACAAGATTTGGGTAGCTATCTTGGAAAAAATTATGCACAGAGACAGCTACTGCATATACACCTGCAAGTCAAGGAGTACATGTCTCCCTCTTCTGACACCATCCAAACCAATGCTCTGCAAACAGCAGGTGTTCAGAAAAATACTATGTAAGTGACAGGAGCTTTCTACCAGCAAGGAAGTGTGTGTGGGCTAAGCTTTGTGGAAAGAGAATGCACGCTCATCAGGAGAAGTGTGGGTTTCAGCACCCTGGACAGCTCTTGACGCACAGTAGGGGCTTTGCCACCAATGCCTTGGTTGGGCTTTCTTTTAGATATTCCCTGGATAGCCACTTCTATGAGCTCAATTTTGAGAATAAGATCTTTTCCCAAGGCCTGAGGGTTTTATCAATTTATGACCTGGATGCCACACACGGGGCACCCAGAGGGTGAATCAAAAATCTGCTTTTAGTCTTACTCTCTCTGTTACTTAAAGCCAATTCACAAACCCAGAGTTAAACAAATGCTCAACAGCAGGCTATACACCAGGATGGCTCTCAGAGATATCTGAGTGTACTCCACTAAGACTTGCTCTACTTGCCACACAGAGATACACATTGGCAAGATATCAGTACATCCTAAAGCAGAGAATGCCTTCAAATTCACCTAGTGGTTCATTCAGCTAAGGAGGAGCAGAATACATCAGTCTACCGCAGAGATGAGCCCCAAAGCTCAAGTAGAAGAGCCAAACTCATGGTTACATCTGACCTGGTCCTGGTCTAACTACCTTGGGCTGCATCTGGTGATTTGAGAAGAGGTCCAGTCCATGACATAAGAGTTCCCAGCTTCCTTGTGCCTGACACCTCATTACAATTTCCCTACTGAGCCAAATAAGAACCTTCCTTCCTGTTCCCTAACTTGATTCAGCTTAACAAAGCCATTTAAGCCAGTTTTGTGAGCATACTTCTTCCAACAAAGGATGCTTGTAAATGTTTAGTTTGGTCAACAAATACTTGGCTTACTGTACATCGATAGTGGTGTTTATGGCCCCAATATCAAAACCCCTTGGATACTTGCAACCAAGTAAGAGGCCCCAGCCCCTTGCCAGACACATTCAATCAAATTCATGATATATAAACTAGACTTCTCTAGCCTTGAGAGTTTATGTACTCTACCCCTCCTCCAGATCATTTAAGAGCAGGAGCCCTGGCTTGTTTTAAGTGTACCTGTGAAACCTAGTTGCTTAGAACATGGCAGGGATGAAGCCATCACTAACTAACCAGTTACTTTGACTTTTTTATTCATGAGGGAAAGTCCTCAGCAAAGCAGCTAACAGTAACCAGATACTTCACTTATACTGAGCTAAACTATGAGTTCCTATCATGGGAACTGTTACCATTCAACCCCAATGAAGCCTATGGCCTGTGAGTGTCCTCATATTACGACTTATGAGGACACTCATTCAGATTCTCTCATCCTGGGCTCCTAGAGAAGGATACATACTGTGCCAGAAGTAGCTGGGCTGTCTGTGAAGAGACTCACACTGAACAGTCAAGACCTTTTAACTTCCCACAATTAACTGATATACAAGTTTGTCACCAAAACCACAGTGGTCTCCTACTCAGGGGCCCTAGCAATTGTCTGTCTTGTGAGAAGGTCTTGACACACAATTAAACCTCTCCCTGCCACCCTCCCACCCCACCCCTGCCCTATATCTGCATTTCTGTTAAAAAGAGAGATCACTTAGGAAATCAGCCAAAGAGTGAAACTTTTCCTCTCCTCACAACCTCTCTGCTCCCTCGTTCCCTAGCATCACACCTGCCTGTGGCTCCCCACAGGGCCCTGCAGCTTTCCTCAGCCTTCAGGGCTATATCTGGTGGACCTATGAAGACCAGGACCAGACAAGGTACAGGCCGCAGGTGCTTCTCAAAGGGAAGACAAAGTTCCAGCAGGAAGACGTGCACAAAGCAGAGAAGGTTCTTGGGAGTCAAGAGCAGCCACAGGTGGCCCACAGGATGCACATGGGAGGCATGCACTTGGAGACAGCAAACACAGGTCCAGCCATCACACAGGCACAGTGGCCAAGGCCTCCTCAGAACTTAGTACTTCAGTGAGAAAGGGAGGGTTTTACTGCCAGGAGCAGACATTCAGGAAGCTGTAGGGAAGGGGGTCCAGCAAGCTTACGGTACTTGAGACAGCTCCCGGGAGGTCAGGCTCCAAGCCTCTGTGGATGTCCTCCGGTATGGGAGGGACCAGCGGAGGTGGTGGTGAGGGTGGTGGCCTCTGGCTAGCAGGGGGGAGGGAGCCACAAGCACTGGCTGGCTGGCTGTGGTGGGGCCGCCTCTGCAGATGAGGGGGAATGAAATCATCTAGTGTCGGGAAGGTCAGAGGTGAGGCAGCAGGGGTGGTCGCCGGGATAGTGTGGATGCAGCCAAGTGGCCCCAGAGATGCTGGAGTTCTGGCAGTGCCTTCTTGCCCTCTGTCAGTATTAACCAGGTAGAGAGGGACAACTATTACCTCAGACGGGGCTGGGCTGGAGGAGGTGGCATCCTGTGGGAAATAAGGGGTCGTTACGCAAAGGGGACTGCAGAGAAGCAGGAATTCCACATCTAAACAGTTGCTCATGGACATGCAGTGATGCACTTTGAGAAATATTTAATCAATGCCCTTTCCTCAGAGTACATGAGACAGTCAGTGCTAGCCAGTGCTAGCCAGCTGGCCTCCTGACACTCTATGACACAGAGGGAGCCCCATCCAAGTTCACTTTCCACCATCTATTTTTGAATCCTTTTAACACTTTACGAGAGAGAAAGAGAGCAAACAACAGAATATGCAGGCAGGCAAGCAGGCGGCGTCTAACCACTAACCCGCCACAGAGCCTGCAAGCTTGGGAGTGAATGCAGCTTCTTTCGCAACTCATCATAGGTTATAAACACTCTATCTCACCACATCATTAGTTCCACGCTCTGCCATACTGAGACATTTACAGACAAGAGACAGGAAGGCAGAAGAGAGGCTATGCTGGGAGGTGTAGAGAGAAGAATTCAGGATTCAAGCGCTGTACACTAACGAGGAGAGGGACGGGAGGGAAGCCCAGAGAACAAGTGAGCCACTTGAGCTAGCTTTTGAAAGAGACAGTGTAGAAGACACACAAACATTCCTAGTTTCTTGCCTTGGCTGGATAACACGACTGCAAAAGGTAAGTTTCTTTGTTCTTCTGGTTTTCAGGATCAGAGGTAACCTGGGGGCCTAGCACGGGAGGCCTCACTGCATCTGGGAACAAGGCCCATGTCCCCAGAGTGGGATTCTCACCAAGGTTACCAGCATCTTTGCGGTGGTCAAAGAACAGCTTGGGAGGGTCAGGAGGAGGAGCAGGGGGTGGTTTTCCTGTGCTGGCTGTGGCTGTGCCAAGGACAAGGCTGGGAGCTGGTGCCTGGGTGCCTGCAGCCTCCGAGGGAGTGTCTTTGGCCGAGTCACGTGCGACAGGAGGGTAGTTTTCCAACGTTGCCCAGCAAATGTTATTGGATAAACACGGGACATATAAGCTGCTGACCTTTTTATTCCCTGTGGCCTCATGACGTGGGTTAGAGCTCACATTCTTACTGTACACTAATCTGGAGGCTGCATAGTGTTGCTGGGGTTGGGAGGAAGCATCGAGGACCATGGACCCCAAAAGCAATGAACCAGGACACGCTGCACTTTTGGGAGCCAATCTAGCTGCCAGGGGAACAGAGATGGGTGGAGGCAGTGAGGGGTTCTGCTGGATGGGGGTGCTGGGCAGGATGTAAGGCTTTGGTGAGCTCATGTAGAGGGAGTCCTTGTAGGCGCGGTGGACAGCGGGGAGCTGCCATGCAAAGCAGTCCTTCTGAGGGAAAGGAAGGCGTGGGGGAGACAGAGCCTTTAGTAGTGGTGTCAAGACATGACATCAGAATAGAGAAGAAGAGGAGGGAGATGGAGAGAAGGATCATTAAAACAACAGCACGGCATGATGGAGGACAAAACAACTCTTGATACTCTGAAGCCAGCCCTGCTGGTGCCCACAGCTGTCCGTCGTCTGGGCAGCTCCGAGGGCTGACTCACAAGCCAGGGAGGCCGAGCCAACTCCAACACCGCTGTTTGTCTGGCTGCATCTTTATTGATACCCTGACTCAAGGGCCCCTCTGCCAGGGGAGGAAGCCCCAGAGTTGAGTCCTCCTTCCTTCCCAACCCCCTTCTCAAGACTCTTAGTGAAGCCTTTAGTTTTAAAATTCATTAGACTTGTCTGAGTTACTTTAATGCTCTCCCTGTAGGAAAAGGAGAAATGGAAAGCCCTCCTGGATGTGTGCTCACAGGAGGCAGAGGTCTTCCATGAGCCCCCAGTTCAGCTCTCTTCAGTCTTTTTTTCCCTATGATTTATTTATTTATTATGTATGCAGTGGCCTGCCTGCCTGCACACCAGAAAAGGGCACCAGATCTCATTATAGATAGTTGTGGTTGCTGGGAATTGAACTCAGGACCTCTGGAAGAGCAGCCCGTGCTCTTAACCTTTGAGCCATCTCTCCAGCCCTCAGCTCTCAATCCTACAAGCACATAAAGTTCATTCATGGGAGGAGGATATTGAAGAATGAGTCCATATGTGCTCTTTTCTCAGAAGAAATGATTTGAAAAAAATTAATCACTAAAAATGTAGCTGAGAAGCTAGCTCTGTTTGCCTAGCACATATAAGGCTCTGAGTTAAATCCCCAAAACTGTAATAAAAGAGCATGGGAGACAGTCAAGAGATTAAAAGCATATGCTCTCCCACTTCTGGAGGCACAGGGTTAAAAGCCTGAGCCATTTGACATGTAATTAGCCTATGGGGTTGGGTGGAGTCTAGTTTATCAGCCAGTGCACCACCATGCACAGGCAATCATTTCTATACTTGGGTGATCAACTTTAGCCACAATGTGAGAACAAAGCTCTGGGAACAGGCTCAGAATTACAGTCAAAATTCATACCTCCCCCGGCTCCACTCAACAGCTTTCTTCCATGAGTCTCAATGGGCAGAGGGACAGGAAGGAGAAAGGGTGACCCCCAGCCCGGTCCTCCTCAGCTAACCTGTGGCTCACCTGGGAACTAGACTCCCAATGTCCCCAGACTTTGCTCACTGGCCCCGATCCTCAGATTTCAGCACGAGAACAAAACCAGAACCTTCCTCTAATTGCACACATGTAAAAGACTGGAAGTTGGTGGACTATATGGCAGATGTATCAAAAACTAGGAAGGGGCTGGGAAGATGGCTCCATGAGTAAGCTCACTTGCTGTGCAAGCATGACAACCTGAGTTTGAATCCCCAGGACCAAAATAAAGAGCTTGGTATGCCTGCACATTCCTGTAACCCTCACAGTGTGGTGGCAGAGACTGGTAGATCCCAGAGCTCACTGGCCGGCTGGCCTGGTTAAAATGGTAAGCTTGTGATTCAGTGAAAAGCCCTATCTCCAGGAAGAAAGAAAGACAGCCTAACATCCTTCTTTTGTCTTTGTGTGTGTACACACAGATGAGCACATCTGTATTTGCACATGCATGTGACACACACACTAACTATATTGAGGCCAATTCTCATTTTATTTTATATTTTGTAGAAGATATGTGGAAAAGGGAAAAAAAACATTAGAAAGGGGACTCGGTGAGAAAATGAAAACAATCTTTATGACTCTGGATTGGACTATCATCCAGACATAATATACAGCGTACACCTTAAACACAAGTTTGACAGGACAGACAGTCTGGGTGGAGAGGCAACTATTTGGGTCTTCTCAGTTAAGCAGATCCGTGCTTTGTTTGTCCCAGTGCCCTCACAATAGTGCCAATGGAGCGTGGCCATTTATACCAGCCCCAAACCCACAACAAAGAGGCCCTCTGGTGTATAACAAAAGCAAAAACTGTCACATTAGCTATTCAGTTTGATGAACTCAGACTGAGTGCTGGAACACTTTGCAACACTTCTCCAGAAGCAATGATTGAACTAGTTCCCACCATTGGGACTGTCAAGGATAGCGCTGATGAGAAGCAAACAGAAAACCATTCTGATCTGGGTTCACATTTATTTGACTTTGTACTGCCGTATCGTGCATGGTATTTCTTTTGTCCAAAGATAGAAATCTGTTTCTATGAGTTTTAAACTTAATTCAGTTATGGCCATGTATGGTACCAGGACTGCATGACATCAGGCATAAGCCCTTCTAGGGTTATGACCTTAGAGAGAGGACACTTCCCCAGGGTGTCCACAATGCACACAGAGTCAAAGGACTTCCTGTCCCTGGGCCTCTTTGAACTCTAGAGAAGGAGGGAGTTAGTCTGAGCAAGTACACAAAGGAGCAGCTTTTTGCTTCATTCTAAGTACTGCAGCCTAAGCTGCCCACTGACCACTAATGAAATTCTGTTCATCTTAGAAGGCAGGTCTATGGGACAGGGAGGCTGTTTGGTCCATACAGTTTCCAGAAACTGCCAAGCCTCATCTCTGCTGGGACTACCATGCTGCTGAAACATCACAAAAAGAGAGCTGTGGTTCCCTGGCCCTGGGAGCAGAGGGAGCAAGCCCAGGTGGGCAGGACATAGGATTCCTACCTAGCCCATCCACCTCCTGTACCCCAACTCAGTCCTTAAGGGGAGATGTCCTGCCAAGAGATCCATAAATTCCACAGGGCTGGAACAAAGCCAAGAAGTTGCCCAGCCTGCCTTGCCTTCATTGAAGCCCGTGTGCAATTATAGCAAGCACTACGTTCAGAAAATAAATCTGCAAAGTAATACAGGACATAGAGTTCTTGACATTCAAATGGCAAATCTTACATTGAATGTGCAGAATAAAATTCCTGCATCAGCTCTTTGCCATTCTTCCTGAAGACAGCCCAGGAAATGTGAAGTTGAGTAACCAACAGATCAAAACATGTGCTAACAGAGATATCACAGGATGCTCAACCTTATTGTACTGTTCCCCTTATGAACTCCTGGAGGGCAATGTTCAGCACACTGGTCTGAATACAACTGCCTAATAACATTGTGTTAAATACATGTATTTTCAAAGGACTCATCTTTATCTCCAATGCGATAGTTATTTAGTTATATGGTGCTGGAAAATGAGTCCTGGGCCTCATACATACTTGGCAAGTTTTTCACCCCTGAAATACAAGCCTACACTGGACCATGCTTTTTTTGTGTGTGTTCATAAAACCAAGAGGCATTGGAGGGTTAGCCTGTGGGCTAAGTCATTGATGGTGAAAGAGGGTGTACGTCAACGTCGTCTTTGAGTTAATCATGATCTCTTTGAGTTAATCATGATCGTGATCTAATCTAGGCAGAGCAAAAAGAATCCATCCCTGATGCGGAGGAAGTGCTGCCGCCACAGACAGTACATTACATACTCAGAACGCTTTCAGAAATGGGAACATTTGGGCAAGTCATTTAACAGACAACTGACCTCTGGGAGGCCAGGCATATCCATAGCTCCTGGCTCCAACCACGGCCTAGGTATACAAGGCTGAAAGTGGAGAGGTAAGTCACGGCAGGAGGCAGAAAGGCATTATGGAGCAGCTCACCAGCAAGGCAGATGAGGCACAAACTGCAGACCAGGGAGACAGTTCTGCAGAGGGAAGATACCATCTGACTTCCCTGTGTGTTCTGGGAGCACCAGAAGGAAGGACCAGGGCTTGGACCACCCAGGGATCTTCTGGGCAGCAGCACCTCCTATAAGGAAGATGGCTCCATTCCATGTAAGTGGCTCCTCCTTACACACCATCCTTCACATACCACTGGAATGTTAGGATCTATTCCTTTTAACAAAATAGCAAAATATAGAGAGGTGAAGGGAGAAAGGATAGAAAAACCACCCAGCAGCAACAACCAAAGCAAAGTCATCCCTACTCCAAACTGTAATGGCTGTAGAGGGCTCCCATGCAAGTATTAGCCATGCCTAGCCCTGCTTAGCTTCCAAGATCACATGAGATTGTGCGGGTTCCGAGTGGTATGGCTGTGGATGAGGGATTTTCTACTGCAGAGCAGAGCTGACTGTGAAGCCGGCCTGGGCTGCCATTGTGATTTCTGTCCTCAGGCCTTTGGGCTACTGGGTTTATGGTCTGGCCACAAATATCTGATGTTTATCTGTGATGACAGTGTTCAAAGTCTCAGCTTTAGAAGTTAATGGAGTAAACACCAGAAGCGCTCCTCTGATTATGCTCTGAAGAATAAATTCCTTAAAAATAAACTCAGACGTTCTCCTACCTGTCCAAGGCTAAATGAACTCTTTCTTTTACATATTAAGCCTAGAAAACAGCAGGCCTACTTCTAACACCCACACAAACCAACCTCATCCCATCCATACTCCTGCTCCCTTTGAACCCAACTCTCCTCCTAAGAAAGCTGTTTCAGAGATGACCAAAGAGCAGACTCCTACTCCACAGTCCAGCTGGGCTAGCAGGAAGTCACGAGTTTGGGCAACTTGAGAACAGGTACCACTAATGAGTTCCCACCCCATCTGTGGGCACACACCTACCTGGGGCTTGTCAGTAGAAAGGCTGGGATGCACACTTCTATAGCCCTTGGCAGCAAGTGGGGAGGGCTGGGCGTTACCATTGGCATCGGCACTGGCAGAAAGTCTCCACTCATCTGAGACAAAACCCAAAAACAAATCCTCGTCAGTCACAGGTAACACCTGCTGGCTTTCCCCTCATTCAAGGATCCCTGGTGCCCCATGGCACAGCAGATAAGAATGCAAGAAAAGCCATACCTGCTGAAGGGTCCTCTGGCTCCAGGCCTGTGGGAGGAGCAAGAAGGATGAAAACAAAAAGGGAGAAACAGAAGCGGTCAAGTTTGCGGGTAGCAAGCATGAGACACACTGAGCGATGAAAATCAGCAGCCCTTGTCTGACACAAAACACCCTCAGTCACAACGGCCCCATTGCCATAGGAACCCACTTGAAACCATGATGTGTTCACAGGCGCTGACCTTTGAGAACACAAGGCTACATTCACAGGGATGAAGAAACAATTGTTCCTTGACATTCTTACTTTACAGACTGAAAGGCAACAGAACTTGCTGCTGTCCAGTCGTTCTCAATGTCATCCCCTTTCCAAAGGCGGCTGTAGGCTCAGCATGACTGCACCTTAGCAGGCTGGGTTAATTAATGGGCCCCAGCAGTAGAGCATGACGAAGCCTCAATAGCATGTTTTTGTTTTAGGGGATTTGTTTGTTTGTTTGTTGATCCCTGTCTCCATCCCATTAAACAAGGCACAAAAGCATTTACAATATGCACTGGAGAGATGGCTCAGCCATTAAGAGGGCTTTGCTACATAATCATGAGGAGCAGAGTTCAGATCCCAGTACCCACATAGCAAGCCAGGAATCCCACAAATGCCTCCAACTCCAGCTCCAAGGGATCTGAAGCCCTCTTCTGGCCTCTGCCAAAAGGTGGGGTGGGGGTGTTAGGGAGCACACACAAATAAATAAATCTAACAAAAATTTTTAGAAGACAATTCCACACCTGATTTGATTTCACATGACAGATCAGAGTCAAAATGCAGGTGTGCTAAAAATATATGAAGTTATGAGAAACACAAATGAATCTCATGTTTAGGCTTGGGTTCCTTATATAATATACTCCATTATTTATCATGCAAACACTCTAAAATCTAAGGGAAAAAGATCTGAAATACATCTGATCTCAAGCACTTCAAATAAGACCCAGTGACTCTGTGACTGTGTACCACATCAAGGAACAGCCACAGATAATCCATAAATGAATGAACTGTGCTCCCAAACACCCTTATTTATGAACATTAAATTTTGAATTTTAAAGGCTTTCACATGGTCTACAACATCACTCTTCTTTGCATTTTCCTATCAGCCATTTAAAATATAAAAGCCATTCTTAGCCAACAAGGTGGATTTTGCTCATGGCCAGTGTGGCCACCCCTGCTCCTACACTCCTTTAACGTCTTGTCCCTCAGTTTCCCGAGAAGCCTTCTTTTCTCACTCCTGTAGAGACAATCGGGACTCACTGTCCCTTACAGGCCAAGTCTCCACTTCAGTGCTTGTCTCTAAGACCATCAATAGACTTTCCAGTTGAGATGTGCAAACATTTATTAAGTACCTTTCAGGTACCAGATATGGTTACACTTTACACCAATTTAGTATTAATTTAATTAAATGCTTCCTATACTTCATGGATGAGAAAATAGAGAGGCCAAATGCTTTGCCCAGATCAGAAAGCCTCACACTAGATGGGAGAAACAGTACAGTATCCTGGCCACCACCCAGAGCTACCAACTATACCAGTAGCCAGGAAGATGCTGGAGGCCGGTAGGTGTCAAAGCAAAAGGCAAGGCAAGTGGCCTACATCCCAGAACAGCATGTTGTACCTGCATCAGTCAGGGAGAAGTCTTGGGAAATTCAGATTGATGAGACTTACTCCAGTATTTATGATCCAGTAAGAGAGATGGGGGCCTAAGAGTTTGCATTTCTAACAGTTCCCAGTGATGCTGATGCTGGCAGTTCACAACCTAACTCTCTAACAACTAGTAGAAGGCACACTCAAAAACATCTTATTTTGACATTCCTCAAGGCTCAGGGATCATCTCATAAGAAGCAGTAGAAAGACCGTAAGAGCCAGAGGCAGTGGACGGTTACAACGAAACTGTAGTCCCGACTAAAAGGGCAAATGCACATATGAACTCATAGCAGTTCTAATAGCGTTCAGAAGACTTCCAGCAAGCTAAAGCCAGAGAACATTTGACTTCTGAGTAGGAGCGGTATAGCTGAGGAGTTAGTTAGCTTTCTTTGAGGGTGTGACCTTTGGGAGTCTGACCACAGTCCAGGGCAAACCCCATAGCCAAAACTATTTAAGCAGCACAAACGACTAGATGAGTTTAAAAAGAAAAAAAGCACACAAAGTTGAGTGGGTAGGGAGGTAGGAGTGGATCATCAAGGAGGTGGAAGTTGAATATAATCAAAATGCATTGTATGATTTTCTCAAAGAATTAATACAAATATTACTTCTAAAATATTATTATTTAGGGAAAAACAACTTATTGCCATACCCCAAATCTAGAATGTAAAGGTGACTCAGTTATATATTCTTGTATAGGTTGCCTATTACGTCTCTGCCATTCCCTTATAGGCAGTTCATAGCTATCTATTTTCTCCAACAGTCACCATGCTAAACTCACAGGGTATGTGCTTCACACATGCTACTATTACTGCACTGCACTGGCTGTGTAACTGGATCAAGTCTTTAACCACACCAAATTTCACATTTTTTTAATCTGTAAACTACAATCCCTTCCCCATGACCTTCTCTCAAGGTTGTTGAGGAATCTGACATCAGGCATGTGAAGGTGACCACATTTAATACTCACTGCTAGTTAGGTGCCAGGCCCTGAGAACTTCATGTACCTGGCAGGCTCTAGAACACAGGTGACATTCGATGACAATGGCCTATCATCCTCTTCACTCTATCACTTTTAATGTCCCTTCTTTCCAAGTTGCTATTTCTAGACACCCTTCACTGAGCCACTTTTCAAACACACACACACACACACACACACACACACACACACACACACACACACACACACACCAAACAGCAATAGGCTTCAAGTGAGGGGCTCCTGGATGATGGAGGTAAATGCAGCACATAGACTCACGGACACATTATTTTGCCTACTGTTTGGCTTCCTATTGGGTTAGTTCTATTCAAGTCACACTGGAAAACAGACATGTCATGAAAATTGAGGAGTGACTGTTCTTCTAAACCTATAGGCATCAGAAGGAAGCCACCCTCATGCAGTAAGATCACTTCCTGTGAGCTCAATCTTCTGCCTTGTTGACTAAGCATCCTCATCTGCAAAACGGACATGGATTCTTTTATGAGTCACAGGATGAAATAAAAGTATATGGTGGGAAAGATGGCTCAGTGGTTAAGAGCATTTGTTGCTCTTGCAGAGGACCAAGGTTCAAGTCCCAACTAGTCAGTTTTCTTTAAGGGTGTGAACCCTGACTTGTCAACATGATGGTTCACAACCTTCCCTAACTCCAGTTTCAGGGAATCGGATGCCCTTTTCTGACCTCTGTAAGCACCAGGCATATACATGCAGGTAAAACATTCATACACATAAATCTGGAAATATTAAATAAAATGTATGGCATATAGTATCGGCTTTATAAAACTGGAATCCAAAACACAGGGAGAGAAATCCCCACAGATATAAATTACAGGGTATGTATGTGTTATTTGTTATGGTTTGGGTTTTTGTGTGTTTTATGTCAATGTGTGAAATATATATGTGTGTATGTATGTGTATATGTACATGTACATTGGCATGTTTGCCTGTGTGCGTGTATGTGGAGGCCTGAGATCAACAACTGAGTATCCTTCAGTCTCTACCCATCTTGCTTTTTGAAACAAGGTCTCTCACTAAACTTGGCACTCACTGATTCAATGAGACTGCTCACCAGGAAGCCTTCAGGACTCTCCTGTCTCGCTCTATACCCCAGCACTGGGGTTTCAGTTCAGACATGAACAACTAGGCTGGGTTTTTACATGGGTGCTGAGGATCCAAGTTCAGATTCTCATACTTGTACAGGACATACTGAGCCATCGCCACAGTCCTGTTTGTTTTTGAAATAGGGTCTTACTATATAGTCCAGCTGATGCAATATTTGGTGTATAGCCCAGGCTGGCCTCAGACTCTCAGCAATCCTCCTGATTCTGTCTCCCTAGTGGTGAGATTACAGGTGTGCACCACCACCTCCAGCTCAAAACAGCAGAAAATTCCCAAAGATATATATATAAATTACAGTATACAATCTCTCCATTTAGTAAAGTCAAAGTCATACTGTCCTTGGAAAATGACTTGAATTTTTTTCCTGCTCATTTCAAATCTTCAAAACAGTTTCCCCCACTGTGCCCAAATGGGTAGTTCCCAGGATCTCAATAAGCAACTTGGTTCCTTATTGAAGGAGAGCATATCTCTGGCATTCTGTCAGCCCTCATCCATTATCTTTTCTTCTGAATCTGGAAGGTTGGTAGCAGCCCAGGGCCAATTATAGCTGAGTGCACAAGGTGAAGTTTTACATACGTAGTCATCAATTACCGACTGCTGATGGAAGAGACTGTCAAAATGCTTCCTCCAATAAATGGGAGGTTGACAGATTTGCAGCCCGAAGATGCTCGGCCTTTCAGTAAAAAAACATAACCTACTTTGTCTTTTATCCTACCTGCTCTTTATGTGCTTTTCTGCCCTGTGGCTAAAAGCCTCCAGATACCTGCTTTTACCTTACTCATTTCTAATTTCATTTTTGGTTTCTTGCTCATTTAAAAAAAAAAAAAAAAAAACACAGTCAGTTCTTCTGGGGATCTTAGGATATTTTTCACTAAGGCAGACTCAACATGGTCTGGAAAGAAGTTGCGAGGTAGATGATATGTGCTGAAAGCAGGCTTACATGTGCTCCAACTTCCACTTGTACTTTCCTTTTATTTATGTGACAGAGTAGAGAGCTTAATACCACGAATAAAAAGGTCTGGCCTTTACCCTAGGCTTCTGGGAGGTAACTGCCAAGTCCCTGGAACGCTACATCAAACAGGAATGTCTTGTTTACCTGAGGATTTGAACCACACACACCAAGATGATTCGTTGTCAGGTCTTTGAGCCAGCAAGAGCTTCATTGCCTACTAGGGTGGAGATGAGTCTTCAAGGAAGACAGTGGTGCACACCTATGTTTGGAGCCCCAGTAGAACTTTGATAGAGAGGCTCACACACCATTGCAGGAAAATAAATGTATCTAGGATGCTTTGGTATTTCCCCAGACCCTATAACAATGCACTTCTATGGAAGGTGTTTTGAGGAGTCCCCTAAATTTGCATCAAGGTGTTGGGGTGGGGGAGGGTGCTATCTTGTGAGGCTCCTTCCTCTAATTTTTCAGTTGGCCCTAATTCTTACACATATACTCGTAGAAAAACTGATTTAATGGATAAAGAGGGTCTAATTTACGAGACTTTTCTACTGATAATCAGAAGAATGTTTCTGGATATTTGTACACTGTGTGAAGATGTACTGCTGTGACCGGTTTAATAAAAAGCAGAATGGCTGACAGCTAGGCAGGAGAGGTTAGGTGGGACTTCCAGGCAGAGAGAGGAACTCAGGAGGTTAGAATCTAGGTGCATGAGAGAAGTCAGGGAGCAAGTCAGACATACAGAAGGGAAGTGAGGTAAAAAGCCCACATGGCAGAACACAGATTAATAGAATTAACAGAAACAGATTAATTTAATCTAAGGTAATAAAAGAGCTAGCTGGGAACAAGCCTATGCTAAAGGCCACCAAAAAGTCCAGCTACAGAAGGAGCAGGTGTGGGAATCACACAGGAGGAAATGAATTCACTGTGGCTGCAAGTCCAAGGACAACTTTGCAGCCAACGCTGAGACCAACTAGCACAGTGCCCAGAACGCAAGGAACTGCTAACCTAGAGCCTGGCACGGGACTCAGGGGATAGCATCTAAGGTAACAAGCTACACGGCCTCCAGACCACACCAGAAAGGAACTGGGAACTGTACCCACCACCAGGGCAGACTCCTCAACTGCTCTTCCAAAAGACTGAAAAGGACACAATGAAACCACTGGCCCGGGACACTGACGGGGGTGCTCTGAATTGACACAGCCAACAGCCAGACGTGGCTGGGTGAGAAGACCCTAAGCCAAGGATCAAAGTCGCGAGTCTCTCTCAGACTTGGGAAGTCAGCACTGAGATCGTTTCCACTCTCCTCAGATGGTTCCAATTCCAAGGGCCAAGGGCCATAATCAGAGCTGAGGTGTGGGTCAGGGACCTGGGATCCAGCTGCTACTCAAAAACAGGACTCTGGGCTACAGAAATGGTTCTGTGGTTCTTGTTGTTCTTTCAAAGAACCCTGGTTCAGTTCTCAGTACCTACATGGAGCAGGGGAGAAGCTTGTAACCATCTATAATTCCAGGTCCAACAGCGTTTGTTACCTCTGTTCTCCACAGACATCTGCACTTATGTACACACACCCACACAGAGACACATACATACACATAATTAACAATAAGATTTTAAATGTATATATTTTAAAGTAGGAATCTGAACAGTGGATTTAAACAGGCCATCTTTAAGGGCCCCAGCTTCTTTCTCCCTGGTCTGATACTCATACGTGTGTTTCATCTTGGTAGTAGCAATCCATGACAGAAGATTTCTCGATTTTCCTAGAGTGCATGTGGATGCACAGGACTCCTATATCCGCACTGAGGACTTTAATTTCCAAATGCCCCCTAGAAATTTCTCCTGGAAGCCCTTCTCTTGTCAGGAAACCCAACATAGCTAATGATGGAATTGAACATTCCTTCCCAACAACATCCTTCACAAATCCCCCATCTCCATGAGTAACATAATCTAGAAAACCACCCAGTCAGCCTGGAGGCCTTGAGTCTCACATCAAGCCCTGTTCTTTCATTCTTTCAATTTTATCTTGTCCTCCATCTCCACTGCCCTCACTCCTGGCCCACAACATCATGCTTCAAACTGATAGGACTGAACCTTTAGCAGGCCTCCTGACCTACGGTGACAACAGGGTTATGATGACAGGCCTGCGCTGAATGCTTGCTATGAAAGAGCTCATTTAGAGTCACCAGTTCCAGTGTGACAGTGCCCAATTTATAGATGAGAAAACTGAAGCCATCGAGGCTGATGAATTTGCCCCCATCCCAAAGACAGTAAGTGCCAAAGCCAAGAGACAAGAGACTCTGTGACCATCTAGCTATACTACCTCTCTCGAGAGGAGGGAGTTAGAGCAATGACTGAAACCTGGAGGTATCTCTGCAATGTAGGTGTTGAGGGCCATTTAAAGACTGGTGTTTCTAGACCAGGCTAATGGTCAGCAACATGGGAACTTACAGGGATGGATGGAGGGGGCAAATGTGGAGAGCACAGGTGATGCAAATGCTAATCTGGATCCAACCACCTCAATTACTAGAGGAAATTACTTATTTACTATTAGATGGATCTTGAAGGAGAAACTATCACCACCACTTTACTAAACTAGCATAATTTCTAATGACACTCAAGTACTTATCCTTATACACACAGGTAAGTGTGGTTCTCACCCCTCATCAAGGAAACTCCTCTTTGCAACAGACCAAGACCATTACAGATAGCCACAACCCATTAAACACACAGTTGTGAAGTCTAGACCCAAACGATACAACTACAACACAACTCCTGTACCTGGGCTTAGAATGGTCAGAGGTCTCGCCAAGATAGCTGCCTAAACATGACCTGCACGAGGATGACACCAACAGATCTGATAACACGGAAGGAGAAAAGCTCATGAGGTCTTAACCTTAGACAAAGAACTACAGGCAACTAAGGATTACGAAAGCGGCAGGCAGAAGTAGTCTCCAGGGAAGAGCACATCGATTGGTTATCCAATACCAAAGGGTCAGCCCAGAAAACATACACATACAAGTAACTTTACACAGACAGAGCAGACTGCATTCACATATTTAGGAATACACACACACACTACCACCACCACCACCACCAACAACAACAACAACAACAAAGAAAAAGAGGTCATGATTTCAATGAAAGTAAAGACTGGGGATTTATGGGTGAGGCTGGAGGAAGAAAGAAGAAAATGGAAGGGGAAAATGAAATTATACTATAATTGTTGTTGTTGTTTTGAGACAGAGTTTCTCTATGTAGCCCTGGCTGTCCTGGAACTCACTCTGTAGACCCAGGCTGGCCTTGAACTCACAGAGATCCACTTGTCTCTGCCTCCCGAGTGCTGGGATTAAAGGTGTGCACCACCACCACCTGGTCTTATACTGTAATCTTTTTTAAAACATAAAATTATTATTAAAAAGGATGTGCATGACTGATAACTTCCTCTTAGTTCTGCCAAGTAATTGTATTGTAAGAAATTTTTAAAGACCTGCTGAAAAGGATTAAATTCTTTCCCACCAAATTTAATTAGAATAAATTTGTAGGAATTACCATAGGACAAAAGATGGTGTTTCCTAGACCTCCTCAACTCCACACATAATTCTGTAGCACAGTAGTTCCACGGCATGCACCACAATGGAGAGAGAACTGTGTTCTGTATTAGTGCCAGCTATAACCACTAGAGGGAGCTCAAGCCTCCCTCTCCATTGCCTAGGGCCCGGCGTTTCAGCTGCTTCACTGGCTTTTCTCTTTGGATCATCTCTCTTCCCCACACACCCTCCAGCCTTCTGAAGAAATTATTTCACCTTTCTTTTCGTCTGCATCTTTCCCACAGAAGAGAAAAATTTCAAACTGCAACAGGTCAGGAATCAAGAGTGGGCTCAGAAGTAAGACCAAGAAGCCCTTGGTCATCTTTTGGTGCTGAGGTTGCTCCGGCCTTCCCTAGGCCTAAAAACAAAGATGACCTCCCAGGGGGACTGGCATTACTACCTCTAAGGAGCTTGTGTTCGAACCCTAGTCTGGCTTCATTCTCAAGCATCGACCTTGGTATCCGTTATAAGTGGCTGGTGCAGGAAGTCAGTAGATGCAAGCATTACTCATTTGCATCCTACATAATTCCACCATGTCACAACACCCGCCTCCCACTGTACCAAAGTTGCAAGCCCTATTTCCTTTATACTCTGGTTCCAAGACTGTGCTAAGCTTCCCAGTTTCCACAGAAAAGAAAAACCCCATTTCCTGTAGCCATTTTCAAACATGGTCCTTGGGCCAGCTCCACAGTATGACTTCAGAATTTGTCAGAAATATCAAATCAAAGACCCCACCTCAGACTTACAAGCAGGTACCACAAGTCTCAAACTCCAGGCTGGGCCTATCTTGCCTGTCTACTTCTGATAACTGTGATGTGAGAGAATGACAGCCCTATAGAGAGTTTAGGTACAGAACCGCCCCAAACTAAAGTAGGGATCACTAGTCTGTGCCTTCACCCAAAGCACACAACTACCTCTCAGTCCAGCTCTTGACCTACTAATTATCATCATGGAAGGGACAGAAGGGACCCTGGAGAAGAAGGATGCGGCTAATGAATTCACAACCTCTCCCCAGCCCTGCAAAACCACAGAGATATCTGCCTTCCCTTCTGACCATCTTCCCTCCCAGTCTCCAGGGCAGCACACCTGACTTGCTTTCATGCTTCGGAGATTCCTGAGGGCTCACAGGGCTGCTGCTTGGGGATTCCCTGTAGGAAGAGGAGGCTCGAAGAGTCACTGTTCCTTTTCCAGTGCAGATTTTTGTAGGGTCCATGTCTGGAAAGAAAAGATCCAAAGGAGAGGTTAGATCCAAGATTCCTGAGGGAGTTGCATGATAGTCCATTAGCGGATGGTTACAGCAGGGGAATGAGATGAACCTGGGTACATCTATGACTACTCTCTAACCATCTCTGACCAATGAAAAGTAATCTGTGGCAGCATCATGAGATTAGGGAGAAGAGGCAAGGTGGGTGCTGAGTAAATGCATGAGTTACAATGTCAGCTGAAAACGTTTGCTCATGGAAGCTGGTTCATTCCGTCTATGAAATGAAGTTCAAGTTGTTAAGCAGATTTCTGGCCAGTTAGTAAGGCATGGCTCACGGGAGAGTTTGTGAAAGATCTCTCAAGCTTGCAGAGCCCCCTTCTCACAAAAGAGCCGTAGGCAATGGGGCACATCAGGGTTGTCCTCAAGAGAATCGCTGCTGCTTGAGTCTCCCGCTGGTCAAGACCCCTGAACTCTGAGGCAGAGGAGGCGCTGTTCACAGATGGGAGCTCTTACACTCCAACATAATGAGAGGACACACAGCCAGGAAGGTGGCCAGACAGGCTCAGTCCCACAGCAGCACTAGTGTCCTCTGAACCTCTGCTTAATCTACACAGACTCCCAACCATCCACTTTCGGCAGCACCAGGGTCCACAACAGACCCTGGACATCTTTAAGAAGACTCTCAAGGCAGTCATCCATATTAAGGGCTATGTGTCCCCAGTCCCTCTGTGGATGTCTTAAACCACAGACAATAGTCAGTCTACACGAACAATGTCTTTTCCTACATATAATTTAAAACTTTCAAGGAGTTGTCCATGTCTAGAAATTTTCATTTAATATTTTTGACTGCAGTTCATCATAACTAACTGACACTGTGGGTAGTAGAGAAGACTGCTCACTTTAACAGCCTGGTGCTCATCCTTCAGGAAAATCAGTGATGACGCAGGAAACCAGAACAGACCTTGAAATTTCATGGAGCACGTGTGCCAAGTGTTTCCTTATGTGCAGCTAAGCTAAGCTCAACTCCAGTCACTTCCCACACCCCTGACTGCCCAGAGTCCAGCTTCTAAGCTCAACCCCACACTCACTTCCACACCCCATACCCCAAACTGCCCAGAGTCCAGCTTCTAAGATTAATCCACAATCACTTCCCACACCCCAAACCACCCAGAGTCCAGCTTCTAAACTCAATCTACACTCACTTTCCACACCTCCAAACTGCTCACAATTCAGCTTCTAAGCTCAACCCCACACTCACTTCCACATCCCCATAACCCCAACTGCTCCTGATCTAAAATTATCACAGTGAGGATGAGATGATGAAGCTCGGGGTGTGTCTTTGGGCAGGACTCAGTGTGCTGCCCATGTCTGTTTCTGGGTGAGAGTAGTGAGTGGTCAAGCCTCCTTCCTCCCTGCTCTCAATCCCTAACCCCAGCAGCCCTCTTCCACAGCAAGGAAAGCACAAGACGCACAGCACACCACAGACCCGAGGCAAGTTCATGGAGCACCTAACCCCATCAAGAGAGTGGCTGGTGTTATACAACTATTGGGAAAACCAGACCATGGTCACTTCAAAGGGGAGAGAGGCAAATTCACAGCCCATCTCTACGGGCCTGGACACACAGCCAGATCTGCCCAACTTCTGAGCTCCACCTGTCCCTCTTTGTCTACAGGAAACTCTGAGTCAGAGCCTCAAATGAATGGTATGCCCAGCCCACCCCCGCCTCTTGGAGAAGGAGAGGCAGGAAGCAACTGCAGGTGAAGCTAGAGAGGAGCTGGTATGCTCTGGGGAGGCCTAAGTATCACACAGGGAAGCAGCATCCGACATCTATAGGAGCTACTTCTCATTCAGCCTGACTCACAAGTGCTCTGATAGGCCAGGTTAACTCTCCCAGAAACTTGTGTTTGCACAGAAGTCTTAGGAGAGCCCCATCCCAGCTTCTGCACTAACCCTTCTAAAGCAAGGAGGACAAGGCTGCAGCCTCAGATTCTTCCCCTACTCCCTGGCTTACAGACTTACAGACAGACCACACACACACACACACACACACACACACACACACACACACACACACACACGAGAAAGGAAACAACTTAGAGGAAGGAAATGCCTTCCAAACATGCAAGGGTTAAGGCTCACAGCATGGTGTTAGAAGCAAAGAAGAGAAGAAACCATGCCAATGGCCCGACAATAGAAACAGCCCCAAAGAGAGATACCTGGAGGGAGTACTAGCCCTGAAGGGCTTTTCACTGTCTTCACAGGAATGATTTGAACAGCAGAAACAGAACGAGTGCGGAAAGGGTCGGCGGTTGCTGAAAACACAAAAGGGTAAACGGTGCATCTAGAAAGAACATTTGGGAGACACTCAGGCAAGTCAAGGAACCGTGCAGAGACAATAGAAGGAAGTTGCCCACGCTCAAAGAACAATTCAAAGAGCAGTAGATGCAGCCATTAAAAATAGCCTGCTTTCTTTCTTTGGGGTTCTGGGCCAAGACGGCAGAAGCCTTTCTCCAACCGTCACTCAAATAGAGTTGGTCGGTGTTTATCGGCGCCTCCTGGCACACCAGGAGCTTGCCAAGGCTCTGGACAAAGAGACTTACAGAGACACAGATGGCCTGGCAAGCAGAGGAAGGGGACGCCATCAGAGTACAAGGTGTCCCCTGGCAACAGTGGGTCATCTGCTAGGCTTTGAGGACAGGGTCATGGCTGCAGAGGACCACAGCAACAAGAGGAACATTCTCGTAGATTGCCTGGTCCCTTCAGCCCTCACAGTTGCCTCTCCCAAATCATACCTTTTAGGATCCTGTGCCTGCTCTGACAGTCACTACCCTCTGACCTCAGGCAAATCAGAACCCCCATCTGTTGGGAAACAGATGGTCTTGCTCAAGCCCACCCTTTCCTGGAAAAGAGGCATCAAGTGTCCAAGTGGATGATTAAGGCTCTGGGCAGCAGCACAGTACACAGTGCTGGATGCTGAGACCCTGCTCCTTGCCTCCCTAGACCCCCCAGCTCAATGGCAGGCCCATCCCCAAATCTCTTGTGAGGTCTCCTTCACTCCTTCTCTTTAATGGCAGCAAAGAAAGAAAGATGTGCTATGGTGCCAAAGTGACTCCAATGGACTGTGCCCAATGGGTAGGACTGCTTGGAAATAAGAGACTATTGACTCAGCATCACATGACTGGGATTGTCAAGGAGACAGGAAGGAGGATGGGAGGCACCTTTAAACTGGACAGTGCACCCTCCTGCCTGTCATGTTGCTGCTTTGGAAGGCATATGGCAGGCATGGAGTGTATGTCTGCAATAACTAAGTCAAAAGTGACAATTCCACACACATCTAGATAGAATGAACTTTCACAGGAATCCTGTTAACTACTTTACAATCATTTGGAAGACTGTGTTGGAGTGGGGGCAGCTTTGGGGTGCCATTTTCAGAGGAAGCAGTAAGAGGCTAAGACAACCACTCAGTCACTCTGTTCTTAAGTGCAGAGAAGTTAAGTTATCTGGCTTGGTGACCTTAGCAAGCCACTCTGATGACCTTTAAACCTTTAAACCTGTCTCCTTGTTTCCTACCAAAGGTGAGTCTTGCTAAGGCAGAGAGAAACCATCACTACCCAAAAAACAAAACAAAACAAACAAACAAAAACTCTTAAGGTTCTCCTATAAACAGATTTATAGAGTGGAGTTGGTAGTCCCAAGATTTCAAAAGCCCCTCCCATGCTCCTGGTTTAAACATCCCCTTGCAGCCTTCCCACAGCCCTGTCCCTCCATATTCTCTAAGTACAAGACAGCCAAGATAGGCCAAGACCCCAAGAACACAGCTCACATGAACTACACAGTGGAGGAGGGAGGCAAGTCAGGGAGGTGAGGAGCAAGACAGCACTGACCCCCTGTCTCCAAAGAACTCAGCCTTATGCCACCAGACTCCTACTCCCCCATCTCTGCCCTCTCTCTGCCTTCTCTCTCCAAGGAGGTTCCTTTTGAGTGAACATTTTGCCTTCTCAAAGGGAGTATTTGGATGCATTTGATGCAAACTACAAAGGCTAAACATGGCAAACTCTGAAATTACACTCTGGGAAATGCTGATTTTTTTTTTTTTTTTTTAACTTCAACGCTCCATGCTGGGATTTTAGCCTTTCCTCATGGATACTGTAGAACACAGATAGATGAGTGTTCATGGAGTCACTGGAGCTCAGGATAGGATGCAGAAATAAACACTGCGCTCAAACTCCCTTCTTCTGCAGATAAGAGAACTGGCACCTGCAGAGATGAAAGGGCCCCCTGCGTGTCTGTTTTCACAGGCAGAGCTGGAACTGAGTTTATCTAATTACTCCAACTTGCTTCCTGTCACCTCACACTGCACAACACTGCTTCAGGTTGAGGGGAGAGTATCCTGGGAAAACAGGACCTCAAGATCTTCTTCGTTTCTTAAAGCAAAGGGGATTTATTAAGTAGAAGAGAAAAACGAAAGTCCTCAGTAGCTAAGACGGAGCAACCGAGAGGGACCAGAAGTGGGCTGCCTAGCTCTCAGTCGCCTCTTTTTTAAAGATTTATTTACTTATTTAATGTATGAGGTGCTCTATCTGTATGCACACCTTTCTGCCAGAAGATGGCATTGGGTCTCACTAAAGATGGTTGTGAGCCACCATGTGGTTGCTGGAACCTGCACCCAGGACCTCTGGGAGAGCAGCCAGTGCTCTTGACCATTTAGCCTTCTCTCCAGCCCCTCTGAAACGTCTTCTTACCATACCACTCGTTCACATTTCTATCGCCTATTTGGAAGAATTTCTAAAAGAAAATATGAGGACTGAGAAGGCAGCTTAGTGGGAAAGTACTTATGCACATGTACAAAGCTCTTTCTTTCTTTTTTCTTTTTGCCGGAGCTGAGGACCGAACCCAGGGCTTTGCGCTTGCTAGGCAAGCACTCTACCACTGCGCTAAATAAATCCCCAACCTCAAAGCTCTTTCTTGACTGAATCCGCCAGCTCGGGGGGGGGGGGGGATATGTTAAAAATTGGAGAGGATATACATAAAACTAAAGACACTGAAATAATTTCTTTCATAGGACTGTGGATGTGTTCCTATTTATGACAAGTGAAGGTAGCATGCCATATATAGGTAATTCCAGGACAATGAGTGCCATATGTGCCAGGCATGACACTTACCTGGCACTATCTATCTAATCTGTCATCCCAGCATCCTTGTGAGCACATCATCTCACAGTTGGAAAAAGACAGCTTCAGACCCATGAAGAGTAGGGCCACAGCTCAGGTCTCAGAAAACCACCATGGGAACTAGGCCTCCGAAGACAAGGCCAATGATGTCTTCCCCAGAAAGGTGGGAATGGCCCATGCCCAGCGTGTCCTGCATCTTCTAGGAATGCTTTCTGATACCAAGCCAGGCTTCTCTTCAATAGCCTTACCTTTGTCTTGCCCATGGCTGCCAGGTACCAAGCCATTCACAACAGTTTTAGAGCTTCCAACATCACATTCTGAAAGAAAGATGAACAGAAGGTTTGTGAGCATGCCTGCTCAACAATCAAGAGAACCATGTGGTATGAGGTGGGGATAAAGCTGAGGCATTCTGCTCCAACAGAACGGCTCTATCCACACACATCCTACCTGCTTCCTCAGACCTGGGACACGTCCCCTAGGGTGTATGGGGGAGAGTTCTGAATGCCTTAAAGCCTGAACCAGACAGGATGCAAAAGCTATTTGGGGATAGGAAGTGTGTTGTGGGGGGATACAAATGCTATTGCTTCCCTGGAGTGGCTTCCTTGACATTTAAAAAGTGTCTAAATGGCACCCCGAGTTCTACTTGTCAAAGATAAGCTGCTGTTCCTGTAAAGTGCCTTTACATTGCCTGTCCCAGAGGTGGCCACAGTGTCTCCTGGTGTCCTAACCACTCCTTCCATCCTCCTTTTCTACTGAAGCCTCGTCTACATGTAACAGTCCAGTGCTTCCTGCCTGGTCTCAACTCTGAGTACGGGAGAGATTTTCATCCGTAGACCTTGGCTACAAAGCCCTCAGCCCTCACCTTGACCGCCACACCTCAGTGTCACTTCAGACTTTACTGAGCTCTGCTCAGCAGCAGACAACACTGAGCCCCTCCTGTCCAGAAGGTTCTCCATCTATCACTTTGGGGAACTTGGAGACAGTCCAGGGAAGAACAGAGGGGTGGGAAGACCATGCCACCCCAGGGTATGTGGCCAGTGTGCTTGAAAGAACCCAAACAGCAAAATGCTGTTATAAATAAAGCTACAAACATAATCATAAATACAGTTCTTTAAACATGTTTTGCCAGGATTGCTAGCCCATGTTGAGTACCAGCGATTACTATTATGCTGTCTCCTTAGGTCCAGTCCTTGGAAGCTGGAGTTAGGAACTGCAATTCTATTGATAAGATAATTGAGGCTCAACAGGCCAAGCCTACCAACAATCACTAAGCTCAGATTGAACTGCCCCAGTTACAACCCATCTTCTTCCCCAACTAAGATAAGCATTTTTGTTTCCTGACTTGTTATGTATTTCCTCAGACCCTGGGCCTACAACCCACTTCACACCCTACTAATAAACCTGGCTTAAACTAAGTCACAATGAGGCTTTTAATAACCAGCCTATGGAAAGGTTGAGCATCTGATAAACACTGTCACCGGACAAGCAGGCTGCTGCCTCTACAGCCCCTGAGCAGGCCCTGCCCCACAGTGGCCGGGACTGCCCGGGATGCTTGAAGCTGTGGCTCACAACAACCTGCAGACAAAGGCTCACTCTCTCAGACGTTAAATCCCTCTTGAGCCCTCATTTCAAGAATGAGTGGAAGAAGAGAAGAAAAGGAAACACAAGCTCCAGCACCCCATTGCACGCTCTTTTACTGCCCTGTCCCCATGCACCTGACCTAGTCCCCTTGATCACATCCTTCTGACTGTTGGCCTTGCCTTGAGCCCACTTAGCAGGGAGGCTGCCTGTGAGCTACCACTAGGCCCACATTCCTCCTTCCCCCCTCTCCTTTTCTAATTAACCAGAACAACCAAACTGGAATAAGCATTTGGTATGTAGTAATTAATCATCAAATAAAGCTCAGCTTTTGCAGCAATTACGCCGCTGTACAGCAGTCCATGTCTGCCTCCACTCCACACGAGTTGGCAACCCCACGCAGGTGACTAATTCTTGAAACTCAGTTTCCCCATCTGTATCTCAGAGGCAGCAAGCCAGGCCCAGCCTTGGGGGAGGAGGGAGATGCTTTGCAGGAGAATGAAACAAGCCCTTGAAAGGATAGTGACCCATCAGAGAGTGGCAGCCCACCCGCAATTGAAATAACAACAATACATTGTTGTACTGCCGTTCTTTCCACTAAAGATGCAACCAATATTTCCCCTGTAGCGACTCTCATCCCACTGATCACTTTCCATAGCAAGTAAACATACAGTGTACTGCCTCTCACGCCCCACCTTCATGGGAGTGTTTTTGTTCCCTTGGAATTAACATAAAAATTCCCAAAACCGGATTATGGGGTCAAAAGGCCTAGAATTTTGGGCCCCTGAGTGAAGTTCCCTTCCAGCATCTGTCTGAGAGATTCAGGGGAGGGAGGGCATCCTGGTGTGCCTTGGGCATTGGTACACCCTCACCTGGCCTCGTCCTGACTTTAAAACTGTCAGGAGTAGCAATGCTGGCTTAGAAGAGCAAGAAACTTCAGGCTGCAGAGTAAAGTTGTTGTTTGTTTGTTTTTAAAAGGAAACTGGGGGGGGGGGGGGGGAGCCTATTATAAATGACAACAAAAGCCAAAAAGCAGGATTGGGGACATGGCGCATCCATCAAAACCACTGCTAGCATGTGTGAGGCCCTGGGTTCCACCTCTAGCACCACATAATATGGAGTGGTGTCACACACATGTAACTCCAGCACTCAGGAGACAGAGGCAGGATGATTAGGAGTTCCAGGTCATCCTTGCCTACATAGAGCATGCAAGGCCATCGGGCTCTCTGACACTGCATCTAAAAACAAAAGAACTAACCGAAAGGCAAATCGACAATAGAAACTGAGTCAGTAAGCAGCACCCATGTCTACTTTGGCACAGAAAAAAACATCAAAGGGGCCCGAGGCAAACCACAGACCTCACTTTGCAAGGAGGAATTCTGGGATAAGAACAGCAAAGCACCACTGGTGTAGGCATGGTGCTCGATATGTTAAGAGCTTTGCTACACTCGGTCTAAGAAAACCGTCAATGGGGCAGCGCAATTACAATGTCTACTTCACAGAGGACACGCAAAGGCGCGTCTAGTGCAGACTCCAGCTGCACAAGAAGTGTATGAGGAGGGCTGCAGCCTTGAGCTGCTCCACCCCCAGGCCCTTCAGGTCTCACCACACACAGTCCTGCACAGCTCAGGACTTGGCTAAATGAGCATTATATGTAAAGAAATGGAAAAGGCCTTTTCATCTGTAGGGGTCTCCGAAAATACCTTCAACATGGTGCAGGATAAGAAGAACTCTGAATGAGATACTCACGTGGTCTCCTGCTTCCCATCCCCCCCCTGCAGGTGCAGGAGGCCAAGGTGGAACTAATCCCAGGAAGGAAACATCTCCAGGCTGGACACTGACAAGTCTCAGCTGCATACGGCAAAGGGATCTGTCCCCATTCTCTCTTCCCCACTCCAAGCTTTCAATCCCAGTCCAAGACTAAAAATACTTGAAACATTAATTTATTTAGATCTTGATTCTTGAATGCATAAGTTAGCTGTTCTGCAAGCCGGATAAAGGAAGTGTTGGGTTAGTCCCCATCTGGGGAAGATTATGATTAAATTGTGTATCTTCCGTCAATCATCTACATTAAGAAATACAACTAAGGTGTAGAAATATGCCAAATTTTATCCAACGTTTACTTAAAATAACTGCATCTTATTGTATGTTGATTATATGCCACTAAAAGGAAAGGGGTTCTTGTAAGATAGGTGTGACATACACAGTGTATGGTAGAGCTCCTCATAGATGTGGGTTGAAAAATCATCTGCAATGTAAGTAGTGATGTTGCTGTTGAGGACCTTCAGGCATATGGACATCTCAGTAAACCACCCAGTTCTGTAGCTCTGACAAGAGAAAGAGAGGGTCTGAAATGACTTACCAGAACTCATGCTGCTGGAGGGCAAGTCCTCTACAGCTGCAGCTCGGGATGGCTCTGCAGAGAAGCACACAGTGGGATGGTTGAATGGCAGCTGCATGCTAAGTCCCCACAGCCCGTGTTAAAATGCAAACACTGTAGCCCCTGGTCAAACAGAGCTGAACTGGGAGCCACGTGGCCAGGCTTCCAGCTCATAGCTAGCCACAGATCTGGGGGACTCTGGGCATAGCTTCACTCTTGTCACCCCGACTTTGCTTAGATGCAATCCCAGATCTCTTCTAGCAACAAGTCAATTAAAAACATCAATTTTGTAAATGTTAAAAAAAAATCATCAGAGGGTAATACATAATTGTGGAAGTTTATAGGTAGCTTACAATGTACCAGGAAATGTTCTCGGTGCTTTAAATAATTTATTTGAGTCATGACAACAAGCACTAACACAGTGTGAGTTCACAAACAAGACTCGGGAAGGTGAAGCAGCATGCCCAACTGTGCTGGAACTGATCATGGAAACTGCGTAGCCTGAATCACTGGCCAAGTGCCGAGGCACTGCCCTCCTCACCTATGGGCAGAAACTGTCACTGATGCTCAAGTGAACAGCCTTCAGAATTTGACAGTCTCAAACCAAGAAGCTTACAACGTGCTGTCATTTTATTATCATTTGTCTCCAATGAAAGGTATCCATCTGTTTTGGTCTGTTCGGTTTCGATCGTGATGAAGATCAGCCCAGAGCTTCAGGGGTACATTAACCAAAGACTCAACCTCTAAGCTACATGGATGCTCAAACCGAACTGTATTAATATCTTTTGACAAATAATTGGGTGTAGTAGTGTGCATCTGTAACCCCAGAAAGTGCAAGCAGGAGGATCACAAGTTCAAGGTCATCCTTACTATACAGTAAGTTTGAGGCAAGTCTTCACTATACAAGATGGTATGCTGTCTACAACCATACCACATTAAGCATGTCCAGTCTCATCTGAAGTTAAGCAGGGTTGGGGCCTGATTTGTACTCAGATGGGAGACTATATGTAAACACACACACACACACACACACACACACACACACACACACACACACACACACACCCCTGTAACACTTTGACAAATAAACATACCTTATAATTATCACCAAAGTCACATACAGCATTTCCATCACCCCCAGAAATGGTCCCCATGTCTCCTTACAGTCAAGTATGTCACACCAAGCTCCTAGGAACACTGACTACCTACCATTATTATGGTCCCACTATTTTCTATGGCTGGTACCACATATATGCAAGCTTTTGTGTCTGTCTTTCGTATTTAGTATAACCCTTTTGAAAAACAAATGGCTATAGATGTGTAAATCTCCTTCTGGACTCGACTCTAGCCTCTGAGCTATCTCCATCCAATAACCCACTGGCTTGATTACTACTACTTCTTATACAATCTTGAAATCAGAAAAATGTAAGTTTTCCTACTTCATCCCTATTCAAAATCTTTGGGGCCAGTTTTAGTCCTTTGCATTTCCCATTTTGTTCATTTTATTTTTGAAGCAGGATTTCACACTGTGACCCAGGCCAATCCAGAACTCCTTATGGAGCCTAGACCTGCCTCAAAGTTGCTGAGGTCCTCCTAACTTGGCCTCTCAAGGGCTGGCATACCCAGCTAGGTCCTTTGCGTTTTTCATGTGAACTTTAAAGTGACCATCTTTTTTTTTTCCCCTGAAGAAAAGAAAGGGGGGGGGGGGGGAGAAAGGAAAAAAAAGAAAAAGTGTTGCATTTCTAGTTGTGATTTTGTAGGCTCTATAATCACTGTAGGGAAAATTAATGTTTTCATAATATTGAGTGCTCCAGCTACTGAGCATGGCTTCTCCCTTCAGCCAGGTCTTCTTCCATTTCTCTGACCTATGATTAACAAGCTGTCAGAGTGAAGGCCTTGAGTACCTACTGGCTCCTCCCACTCTGGACATCTCATGCCTTCTGCATTTCTGTACTTCCATCTAGCAACAGCATGCTTCCTCCTCCCCAGAGGGAGCCTCAAGAGAAGGCTGCTCACTAAGAAGACTCCCATGTAAGAAAGTAAGACAGAGCCATCCCAACAGATGCAGAATTGCAAAACAGAAATACTGAGAAAGCAAGGTCACATGACTCCTCCAAACATCTGTAACCTCAGTAACTGAGTCCAAGGTAATGAAATACGTGAACCATTAGACAAAGAATTCAGGTCTAGTTTTCAACATCATCGAACCTCAAAGAGTCAAGTTAATAGACAGGTGAAATGTATAAGTCAATCAAGGATTTGGGTGGGAAATTCAACAACTTCAAATACAAATGCAGAGACAGATTCTGGAAGACAAATACCAAGCAAATCTTGGAAATGGGGAGCTTAAGGAAAAAGGAAACACCATAGTGGAAAACATCAGCCACATACTAGACTATGTGAGGAAAGACTATCAGAGGGCCTATAGCATTCACAAACAACTTAAAATATAAAATGTAATTATGACCATAACAACTAAGGCCTCTGGGATACAATTAACAGACCAAATCTACAAATCTATAGTGTAGAAAAAGGAACTAAGACACAGTCAAAACACATAGAAAAGCTATTCAAGGAAGGCTGGAGAGATGGGCCCGAGGGTAAAAGCACTTGCTACTTTTCCAGAGGACCAGAGTTTGGTTCCCAGAACCTGTGTTAGGCAGCTCATAGCCACCTATGATCGCAGCTCCAGGGGAATCTGATGACACAGCATTCAGACACACCCATATATACACATTTTTAAAAATCTTTTTAAATTATAATAGAAATATCTATATATCTGAGGATAGAAATGGCCATTCAAACATTAGTCCTTTACAATACCCAAAAAACATAACCAGAAAGATCCCTTCACACCATATAGTTAAAATGCCAAGAAAACAGAACAAAGCAAGAAAATTGAAAGCTGCAATCGAGAGATTGCAAGCTGCTTACAAACATAAACCCATTCAAACAATAGCAAACCTCTCCACAAAAATTGTTAAGCCCAGCAGAGTATAAATTGGTAGCTTTTAATCCCCCCAAAGTAACTGCCAGGCAAGGTTACTTTATTCAAAAAGTTATACCTTAAAACTGAAGAACTGAGGACTTTTACTGATAAGACTAAAACTAAAGCAATTCATAACTGTTAAATCCATGTGTGTTATAAACCACTGAAAGGAATTTTACACCAAGAAGATGAAAACACAGAAGCATAAGAGCTTATGAAGAACCATTCTTACAAGGGCAGATTAACAAACACAAATTAGGGTAGGTCCAAATATTACTAACTCAGTAAAACATCAAACCTGAATAAGAATAAATTGAAGAAGTGGGTTCAACCTTTCAACAGTTACCTAAATCTAAAGACCACAACTTGCCAGTTAGAAACACTAGAACTGGCTGAATGTTTTCCAAATTAAGATTGAGCTATTTGCTTCCTGCTAGAAACTCACTCCACTGTCAAAGCCACACACAGCTAAAAGGATGGACAATGACACTCCAACAGAAGGACTACCATCAAGAAACAAAACCCAAATGCTAGTGACAACGCAACATACCTCTGGTGGGAAAGGAAATCAGTGAGGACCCCGTGGAAACCACATAGAGGTTCTTCTAAAACCTAAGAAGAGAACTGCTATCTGATGACACCTTCCACCTTGATCCTCAAGCCTCTCTTCACAAAATCCAGGTTATGGAAGCCAAGGCATGTGTCAACGCATGAATGAATGAGGTGCCAAGTCAAAAATGAAGTAGTATTTTGCTACAAAGAAGAATTATGTCCTTTGCAGGAAAACAAATCTAGAGACCATATTAAGTGAAATAAACCAGATTCCCGCCACCCAAAAAATAGGTTGTGTTTCATATGCAGAATTTAGTTCAGTTTTGTTTAAAGAAAAGGTGTAAAAGTACAAATAGAGGAGTTAATAAACCAGGGGTAAGAGACAAGAAAGAAAGAGAGGAGCAGTAAATGAGACCCAAGGACATGATACCACAAAAATGTCACAAATGTGAGGGTTATTGTGAACTGTCAACTTGACAGAACTGAGAATCACAGGCCTCTGGGCGAGCCTGTGAGACATTATGTTAATTACGTCACTTGGAGTACGAAGACCTGCGTGCTGTGGATGACACCATTCCTAGCTGTGTCCTCCCTGATAGTTTAATAAATAGAGAAAGTCGACTGAGCACTAAGCATCAGTACTCTCTGCTGTGACGTGAAGGCTTTTTAAAAGATAACATAGATATTATATCGGATGTAGAACTCAAATGTTTATTTTGCATAACAAACCTCTGATACTTGCACTGGGGAGATTGCTCAGTCAGTACAGAACTTGCCCCCTAACACAGGAACCGAAGTGTGGCTCCCCATCACAACACAAAATGTCAAGTGCCCGTAATGCCAATGCTGGGGACCGGAGGTTCCCGGGGCGTGCTGGCCAACCAGAATAGCCAATTGGTAAGCTCCAGGGTCAGTGAGAAACCCTGCCTCAAAAACATGGTAAAGAAGTGACTGACAGAGGTGTCTTGTGTTGACCTCTGGCCTCCTCATATACGCTCATGCATACACACACACACACACACACACACACACACACACACACACACACCCTCTGATATTTAATAGTTAAAATGTACTTTCAAGCCATGCTCTAAAACATGATTTGGTTGAACAAATGATGGCACAGCTTCAAAATCTCCACTAAGCCCCCTCCAAGTCCAGGCACCTTTGGGTAAAAGCCAACAAGAATAAATGATTCCACCTAGTGGCAAAACCCATCAACTACACCTGTCATTCATTTCCTTGTGGTTGCAGGAACCTAGTGTCCCAGCTTGGGTGGGCCAATCAGAGGCAAGCCACCTTCTGACACCTGGAGCTGCAGGCCTAACCATACTTAGGCAAAGCACCTCAGCATCAACACAGACATTCCACCAAAGAACAAGCTGTGAAGACGTAGCCAGAGCTCAGAATGCTGATCCAGATAATCAACGGTTCTGCAACAAAGAATGAATAATCTGCTAAAAAGCAAAAGCCACACTCACGCTTCCAGCTGAAACAGAATCAAGTAGCCAAACACAAGCTATTGACTATGAAGGAAAGGTCCAGATGTGGACAGTCTGGGGATACACAGCTAGAGAAACTGAACTTGTAGAAATGAAGATCAGGTGCAGATACTATCGGAGAAGGAGGCTTCGTTCAGCTCTCACCCAGCACACTCCAGCTTCTCTTCAGCACAGTGGTGTTTTTGCCTCCACAGTTCCTCTTTGTCTCCAACAAGACTATAAATAACCTGGAAGGGAAGGGCTACGTCCCTCAGGACTGAGTGTGCAGTTGTGGGCTTTGTCTTTGTTGTACTCAGCCAGGAGGACCTACCTGTAGGGTCTTTTCCTTCAAGTAGACAAGACTCTTCTACTCTATTCCAGTTGCTGAAAAGGGAGCTGGCTGCCCTCAGAACAAAATATCAGCTATGCTCAATCTTTGAAATCAAATCTGGGATTGGCTTCATGTACGAGCAGCTATTTCCAATAAAAAGAGCGGACAGCTCACAAAGCCCCAGAATAACGTCTAGCCTCATTTCTCTGTACTTCTTATCCCCAGCCTGAGAGGCATATCTCTCCAATTTCCCATTGGTACCTCCTCAATTGCTACCAATGCCGTTTCTCTTCAACTCTCTGCCTTATCGGAGGGAAGGCCGAAGGCTCTTCGGAAAGAGGAAGGGACAAACAGTGAGCTGCCCACACTTCCTTTCAAGGGGAAGAAACTAGAATAGGGTTGACATTAGCTTAGATCTGGAATCCCAAGACTCGGCTGGGGGCTTGGAACACAACAGGCTGACGGTTTCTAGGGAGGGAGCACTAGGAAAATATGTCAAAAAGACCACCCCCTCCATCCTCCCATTTCCTCCTGGAGTCTCTCCAACTCAGTTTCCGTTCTAACCAATTATCTGAAATAGCCTTCCAAAAGGTCTCTCGTGAACACACTCAGCCAAGTCCAACAGTTTCTGTACTAGTTGGGGCTTCTCAGGTCTACTGATCACAGTTCAGACAGCAACTCCTTTTTCCTCCTCACAAACACGTTCCAACTCCTGAGTGTCACCAAAAACTGACTTGTATTGGGCAATGAGGATCCTCCTGATAGAACAGGGCTTCTGTGGATCTTCTAGGAGTTCATGGCCACAGGGTCATGAGCTGGTCCTTACTCCTTTCCAACTTCACACTCATTTCCTTCAGGGTTCATCTGGAAGGTCAGAACATGATGATTCACAGGCCCTCTGGACCATTTCCATAGCTTTCCAACTATGTTGGAAGGAGGCTTCGTGAGCCTCCCCAGGCCACTGGGCAGGCACTCACCCACCCACTCCCCACCTGTCATTTCAACCAGGGCAACTGTGCTCTAATCAATTTCCTTAACTTCTACTTCCTGACCTCTTCTTTGATAACAAGTTCTGTGGCTACAAATTAAAGGGTTCATAAGCCTGGAATTTTACCCACCTCTTTACTAGGTACAAAAACTGAGTTGTGGTTTTATTTTGTTTTGTAAAGTCTCCTTTCTATCAACTTCTCTTTGTGTTTAGAGATTTTTGGTTTTATTTACTTATAGAAGAGGGTGTGGGATTCCCTGGGACTGGAGCTACAGGCAGCTGTGAGCCACCCAACAAAGAATCTGACTTAGGACTTGTGGAGCAAGTGCACCTAACCACTGAGCCATCTCTCCAGCCCTTCTACACACACACTTGCCTCCTATTGCTCATCTGCTTCCTCAGGACAACCTCCACCTTCAGTGTGCTCAATGCCAGCCCTCCATGGTTACCTAACAAACTGTATCACTTTAGAACCTTCTTCCAATGGTACCCACCCCTCACTGCACAATTCAAAGTCCAGGCAACAAGCTTCAAGGCCTTGGCTGAATCCATTCGTCATCCCTCCCTGCTGCCCTATCTCGGCCCTCACAAGAGCCACCAGACAGCACTCATGGGGCTCACAGCGTGGCCAGTATTCATCTCTGTTCCACAGTACCCAGTATGAAGCCTGGAGCAGAGCAATATCCAGTAATGCTGTTGAGGGAAGATCTGTCCCTTGAGAGTGTTTCAGGGTTCCATTCTCTCTTCATCCTGGGTATCCCCCTCTACCCCCATACCTGGAAGAGCTGTTCCTCCTAATTCATTTTCATTGCCTGTATATCCGCAGGCCTACCATTCTGCTCACCCTCGAAGTTCTAGAAGCCTCAGATCCATTCCAGCCCACACCTGCCATGTCCTGACTTGAGCAAGAAAGAGCTCCTGTATCTGATCCCAACAAGGGTCCCTCTAGGCCCAAAAGTTAGTCAGGCAGCACAGGAAGGGAAGAAATTTATCAGCAAAGTCTACTGGTCTAAAACAGTGTTCCTTGAGCACCTACTATGCACAAGGACAGTGCCTGGCTCTATTGCTGTCTCTAAGACTATCGTAAGATGTAGGACGAGAGGTGTGCCCAGAAGATAAAGTCAGACAGTTCTTCTGGTGACAATCTAGACGAGGTGTAACTAGGGAGAATCAAAGAATGAATAAATATAAAAAATTTTGATTAATCAATTGCATCATTTCTAAACTTACCTCAAATGTCACAGTTGTAGAAAACAATGATCTTAACATGCCATGGGATCTGGAAGAACACAGTCCAATGACTTTTCCAGTTCCATCTCCTCACATGTGCTCCACACACCCAATTCTTTGAGTAGCATACCTGGCAAGGTGGTCTATTTCCAAGCCTTCATGGCCCACCTGCCTAGGGATAGCACTACCCCCAGTGGACTAGGCCTCCCTACATCAATTAGAAATCAAGAAAACGCCCCACAGACATGCTCATAGGCCAATCTGATGGAGGCAATTCCTCCTCTGAGGTTCCCTTGGCCCAGGTGACTCTAGTTTGTGATAAGTTGACAAAACAAAACAAACAAACACCAGCAAAACTGCCTACCTGACATGTGTGAAACTAGAATATTCTGATTTTTTTTTAACATTTTGAGATTTTGAGTATTTGTAGATAAGACAAATGAGGGATCTAAGATCTACCTGAAATGTATCAGTGTTTCATTACACCTGATGTCTGTGAGCCTAAAACCAACTACATGTATTTTCAGCATGTTTCCATTTGACTGCAACCTGGTCCCTTAAGGTCTTCCATCATGTTAGCAGTCAAGGAGTTTTTTAGGTTTTAAAGCATTTCAGACCTAAGGCTTTTAAGAACAGGGATGTTCAACCTGTAAGACAATCCTTTTCATGAAAATAAATTTTTCTTAGCTCATATTTGACAGCTAGCATATAATTGTGTAATCTTTAGAACTTTCAAGAGAAAATTCCACAGATAAGCTAAAAAACGTCACTTACAATCTTGTCTATGAGAACGCCACACAATGCACTCTTCACCAGATTAACAGCAGCAACCTCGATTGCAGAATTCTAACATTAATCACATCAACTGCTTTTGCTTGTGAGGCCAAGGTACTCCAGTGTAGCTCCTTATGAGGACTCCGGGGACACAGAATGACTTGAAGTTTCCACCAGACTTCCTAAAGCAGCAACTGCAGCAAATATTTCATTTTCAGAGAGTTATAGGAATTACCAGGTGACAACACACACAGTCTCCCTTAACCCTAGCCTTGTCCCCTGCCAATTCCCTGCTCCTCTGCCTGGAGCATTCCAGAGCCCTGAGCTACTTCGAAACCTCTTGCTTTGTGCCATTCTGGGCACACAAAAGTTCTTAAACATGCATTGTTAACCAAGACAAGCCCTAAAAGTGAAAACTGGCCCATTTGTGTTTCCCAAATATGGTCCTGTCTACAGAACCCAAACAAAGCTGTCTGACTGTGGCATCCAGTGAATTTGGAGCTCTTCCCTTAGAAAATCTAGAGAATTCAAAACACGGCAGATTCCCAAACTCATTAGATGAAAGCAAAGCATCATTACAAAGATTTATAAGTACAGAACCTTAAAATAAGGGCAAGCCCGGGACAGAGATACCTCACTCTTTCTGAAGTGAACTCACTGAGAAGTTACCACGGAAGCATCTTCTGTTCCCTGGGGAGGCAGGGCTGGGCCACAGGTCACACGCAGGTAAATGAAACTAAACAGTGGGTACTATATAAGGCTAAAAAACAAACCTAAGAAAGTCTTTGAACAGGGGCCGCTGGAGTTCACGAATGGTAGAAGGGTGGGTCTCCCACACAGCGGAGCTGTGTGCTCTCACAGACAGTCCCACATAGCTCCAGCTCACAAGCTATGAAATCCCTGTTCACCACATCCTACATTACACAGACCTTTACAGTGCAGGCAACACCAGCTCAGGAATGAGAGAACACTGAGTCCATTCACGAAAAAGACTTTGTGTCCTTTGCAAACATATAACCTAAATGCCTCAATTCATAATAGTGGCTTATTCAAAAAGTGCTTGTTTTCCTTAAATTTTCAAATTTTACTGAAAGTATATTGACCTACCCCAAAATCAATACGAAACCCTGAAAACACTCTTTTCTGAGAAGACCTCTCTTCTTGATGTTTAATAACTGAAGTGGAACATGTACACACAGGCCCAAAATCAATAATCCCAAATTCACACTATTAGGCCAAGGATCATTAGTGTCTAACTGTGTTAACCATTCCTGTTGTACACTAAGGATTACATTTCCTCCTCTTCTCTAATCCCTTTTCCCTTTTTATTAATATTAGGCTTAAAAACAAAAACAAAAACAAAAAAACCCAAAAAACCCAACCAGACATTAAATCTGCATCCAAGCATCTGATAATATAATGCAAATTCCTGAGGTAGATTTTCTTTAAGAATAAAATTTCCCAAGGACTCAAGATAGTACCAAGCTGACAATATATAATTAACCAAAGTATTTATTTTAAATACATGTTGTCTATCAAACCAGATTACCTGAAATAGCATGGCATATAATTATCATTAATACTTTAATGTATGAAATTAATATATAAGTGCTTATATACAACAAAAACAACATCTAGGTTCCAGGCAGAGTGACCCTGGCTTATTTGGTATCTGGGACCCACTCTGACCTGAGCTTCATGTAGTGCCTGGCAGATGCTGGAAGCTGGCCAGAGCCAGAAAAAATAAATCTGGACCAAACTTGGCCAGGTCTGTTTAAATTAGGAAACCCCTTAAATTTGTCTGCTTCATTTTAATGATTTATAAGATGAGATTAATAATACCTAATTTAACAAGTTGTTCTCAAGGTTAAATTTAAAAATACGCATTTACATGTTAACTGTGGGGTAACAGAAGTGCTCTAACAGGGAGGCACTAGGCTGGCCTTTCTAATGCTCTGTTTATTGTCCGGACAACAGTTGAGGTGGGTGCTACCACTACTATCTGCGCCCAAAGCCAGGCTTTACCAACTACAGGAGGAATCAAGCACCAGGAATCAGGTTCCCAGCTCTGTCTTCCCATGCAAAACCAGGCCATGAAAGACTCCTGTGTAACTGTCCTCTCTGAAGGGCAGGTCTCAAGAAACCAAACCATCACAATGGACATATGGTACACGCATGTAAAGTCCCTGCATGCTCACTACTGGACAGATGAACCATCTGCATTTCCCCAAAGCTGGCTGGAAACCAGCCACTTTGCATATGTCACATCGGATCCTCAAACACCTCTTTAAAATGGAAAAACTGAGCCTCAGTGACAATTGCAAGACTCATTGAAGAGTCAAAACGTTAGGGCTGGAAAGATGGCTCAGCTGTTAAGAGCACTTGCAGAGGATCAGGATTCAAGCCTCAGCACTCACATGGTGGCTCACAACCATCCACAACTCCAGTCCCAGGGTATCCAAAGCCCTCCTCTGACTTCTGTGGGCACCAAGTATACACTTGGTACACATAAATTCACATGGTACATATTCAAGCAAAATATTCATGCATATAAAAATTTTACTTTTTTTTGTTTGTTTGAGTTTTTTGTTTGTTTGTTTTTTTGTTATTGTTGTTGTTGTTTGTTTTTGTTTTTTGAGACACGGTTTCTTTGTGTAGTCCTAGCTGTCCTGGAACTACTTCTGTAGGCCAGACTGGTCTCAAACTCAGAGATCCTCCTGCCTCTGCCTCCTGAGTACTAGGATTAAAGACATGCACCATCAATGCTCTGAAAAATTTAAAAATATAAAATAAATAAATTTAAAGTTGTAAAACAGTGTCTACCTAAAGCAAGATGTTCCTCCTACACAAAGACTACTCAGAGCACACAATGATGGATTACAGCAGGGGATTTTATCCAACTGTGGCACTGAGCAGTCACCTTAGTCAACCTAGATATAGGGTCTGACCTTAGAGAGGAGACATTCTAGATGTGAAGAAAGAAAAGACTAATAGCCTAGATACAACTCAGAGGCTTCCATCCCAGTACCCTCTTCCCCTACACACACACACACAGTCACAACTTGCTCTCCTCTCCCTACCTTATAAGGTAACATGCCTTGCCCTTTCCTAATATGATTCGCTCTGTGAATTAACTTCCATAACAAGCACAGTACCTGGTCTCCCTCACAGATGTTAGTAGCAAGTGTTGCCTGATTTGCAGGTAAACTTGTCTCCTATGCCTTCTGGTCCTAAAAAGCTGTGCCAGAGTTCCCACAGAAGCATCTAATATAGCTCACAGAGCAGAACACAGGGAACCATCAGTAGAGAATACCACGCAGAAATGATGTCAGGCAGACATCACAAAATGGCCTTGAACACTAGGCAGTGACATCCTGTCAGGCCACTAACCTCAAGATGAGCTCCACAGAAGTTCCCTAATCCAAGATTTGCCCTTGCTGAGAAGCATGCAGAATGCACTATAGCTGTGGGGGATCAAAGGGACAGGAGGTCACACTGATGCCTGGTGCTTTTCATGAGGCACATATGAAAATTGCCAAGGGCACAAGCATACCCTGCCTGGGAGGGAAGCTCCCTGCAATTTGGCTTTGAAAAGCTACATAGAAACCTTGATTACAGCAACCACAAGTGACAATTTCTACATTTGTCTTTTTCTGCTTATTTGTAGCAAAAACTGCCATTCAGAAAGAATTTGATCATCTAGGCATACTCCCTAAATCTCATTCTGCTATTGCTGCCCATAGGGAAGCTTTTTCCCCCTGCCCAATTGCCTTGATGGCTGACAAGAAAATTACCAGCAAATAAAAGGTGTTGACAACCCTGTAGAACTCAAAGAAGCAAAGTAGAAAAACTGAAAACAGAGCAAACTCACCACAAAAGAACACAAGGCTAACCGAGTAAGATGTTTACAATCATTTTTAAGCTAATGAATGTTAAATTAAAGAGAATGGTTCTTAACCCCAAATGATCCAGTCTTCACAACTCATACCTTATATAAACATAAGAAACTGGATCCCCAGCACTCACATAAAAGCCAGGTGTGCAGGCACTTGCCTGTAATATCGAGGCTATGGAGGCAGACACGAGGAACCCTGAGGCTTGCCATCTGATGTGTCAAAATAGTGGATGATGTTTTCTCAAAAAAATAGGGCAGGTGAGAGATCCTTTCTTAAGCATAAGGCAGAGCTGACCAGAGAAGGCTCAGTGACTAAGAGCACTTGCTGCTCTTTCAGAGGATGAGTTCAGTTCCCAACACCCATGTCAGGCAGCTTATAACCTCACAACCCTCTGCAACTCCAGCTCCAAGGCATTTGACACCTCTGGTCTTCAAAGGCACTTGCAGTCATATACACATACCCACATGCAGTCAAACACACCTATATATAATTTAAAAATAATTTTTAAAAAGTGTAAAAAAAATAAGGTGGGGGAGAAAATGAAGACACCAGATGTCAGCCTGTCAGCGTGTGCAATCTAAACACACACACACACACACACACACACACACACAGGAACCACACACTCAAAAGATTCTGGATGAGAAGAACTCTACCTTCTATGGTTAGCTTCAGAAGACAGCAGAGGTGGGAGATCTTCATTAAGAGAACACTGCACTTCTTCACATCAACTCTAACCAGGAGAGAAGAGTTCTAAGTGCTTCTTCACATTGGCTCCACCACCACTGCAAATCTCTGTGTCCCCACATGACAAACAGGTAAAACATCACTAGATCCCTGTTGCAAGGACTTGGGGCCATTTGTCTGTGCAACACACTGCTACGCACACAGGAAGCGCTTCATAAGTGAGTCCATGTGGACATGATTGGTTTATTTTCTTTTTGTCTCCCTCTAACTCCAAACGGAGAAAAGAGCTGGAGACGAGTAGGAATTCTGGTTAATGAAATGCTTCTTTAGTCACTGTTTAACTGTAAAGCAACCCACTGGGTCCTGCAGAGACAGAAAAACCACTGCCAGGAATGAAGGCTTTTTTGCCTCAGGCAGAGAATATTTAACTCAGACCTTGTGGTGACTCCACCCAGGACCCACATTTGTACAGGAGTTTGCAGGTTACAAGACAGCAAAGTCCTTGGCCTTCTGTGACAAAGGTTAATCACTGATTTCAGTGGGGGCTGGGAGAAACATCCAGCCACCACAGTCTGTTTTTAGAAAGGTTTAATGTGGTCAAAGCACTCTGAGCATCTTAGAATTTTAGGTTCCCAAAAGTTACTCTCTGGCCTCCATTTGTACAGCAAGATTCGAGCACCTCCCCCAACTAACACACATTAATTAATTAATTAATTAATTAGTCTATTAATTAATTTTTTTTAAGACAAAGAATTTCGAGGCTTATAAATGTAATGAGCCTTAAAGTCCTGATCCATGTGCTGAGGTAAGAAAATGCACCCTTAGGGTCTGGGGAGAGGGTTCATTGGGTAGAGCACTTGCCACTCAGACCTAAGTTCCTGAATATGGATGCTTAGAAGCCACATAACTCCAGGTAGGGTAGTATGCATCTGTAATGTCAGCACTCCTACAGGGAGACAGGAGAACACAGATGTGAACAACCAAGACATTAACTCAAGAGGTAGGAACTGTTCTCTCATCTTCACATGTGCCGTGACACATGTTCCCACAGTCACACACATATACATACTACACATACACAGCATACACACACCACTCCCCAGAAGAAAACGCAACATCCAGATACACACTCCTCTGAAATGTGAAACTTCCCACCCTGCCAAGCACTTTCCATAGAGCAAGGGAGAGCCAAGCCAGCAACATAGACTAGATGTGATGCATGTCTGTGCACAGGCACCTGTGTCTGAGTGCATCACGGACTGTTCTGAAATCACAAGAGCACTAAAGTCATTTCATTTCTTCTTCCCCGATAAAAATAAATAAACCCTGAATAAAATAAAAACCACCAACATTTTATTTCGTGAGTTCACATATATCTGAACACAAAATCTTATACATAAATACTAAGGGAATAAACTAAGTGACTTTTCCCTCTTTGTAAAAAGGTAAAGTAAACATTAACTAAGGTGAATCCACAACCAAATGCCCTTTGGTGCTTCTGATCTTCAAATCATTCAAATCACACTTTGCTGCCTATAGTCCCAGATCTTGAGAAGTGGAGACAGAAAGAACAAGGGTTCAACATCCTCCTCAGCTACACTGAAGTTAGTCTGGGCTACATGAGATCCTGTATAAAAATAAATAAATAAATAAGAATAAAAAAAATTTAAAAATCCTTTTATTTTTTTTCCACTACATGTGCCACTGTTTAAATTTATAGTATATCTTGTTTATCTGGAACAAATGATCAAAAATTTTAACAGAGGGCTTTTGTAAAATCTTAGAGATGTGAGAAAGGGTAAAGGTCCTATATAAAAACCCCATTCCCTTTTTGTAAGTATGCAGTGAAATTCCTTCAGAAGAATGTAACTTCAGATCTCTTGTGTTGGAGCCTCAGGAATTGTGGACTTTGGAGACTATATAACAGACATCACTTGAGGAAACCTAGCTTCAGAAGCCTATAATTGTGGACCTTCTGTTGAATCAAAACAGTGCAAAACCAAGTTCTTCTGTAAATATGTAATAAATATTTATGTAAATTCTATAAATATGTAATAAATATAAACATTTAGGGAGAACCTAAAACATACTTAGATCCCCCACTAAAAGCAGAAATGAAAAAATTATTTGAACTCTCAGAGTGGTAAAGAAGTGCTTGAAGTCCCCTCTGCTACCATCATCTACGCCAGCAAGCTCAACTGTGGAGAATCACACACGATGCGGCCCTGCCTGGGTAAACTGAAATCCAGAAAGGCAATGTAAGTTCACCAATAGGCTTGCTCAACTGTCCCCAGTGGACAAGCAATTAAAAATCCCAAGGGTCCAAAACGTGCATGTGTGTGATTTTAAACATATTCCTTCTTCCTTTCTGGTTACCCCCAAACTAAAGAGGAGCAGAGCAGGAAGGCTGGGGATGGTGCGCTAGCCCCTGATCACAGGGGAGGTGGCTGGGAAGGCCCTTTCCTGGAGCCACCCAGACACAGGCATTTAATTACTTTACAGGAAAAAAGTGTCAGAGTCCTTCCAGTGAGGGAAACCCTTCCTTAGCCACTCCACTCAGCAAGCTCATTAAATTCAGAATGAAGCCAGCTGCCGGGAAGGCAAAGGGCACCCCAGCTGGGGCTCTGGAAATTCCTAGCTAAGAAAACAAACAGAGTGCCTGGGTCATGGGAACTCAGATCTCAGGCCTGGAAGGCGACTGTCTGAAAGATAAGGATGTCATCCTAGAATGTGGCCCTTCCATCTAAGGGGCTGAAAAGCAGCAATGTCATCTGGCAAGACACAGGGGGTGTTCCTACTGCTCCCTCCACCCACTGCCACTAGAGAGGATTAAACAGATAGAGGAAGACCAGGTGGCTGAGAGTTGGGGCAAAGACAAATATGGGAGAAGTGGATCAATGCTTACCCTGCTCAGATAATACTCACAGGAGCAGGGGTGGAGACCAATCATCAGATTATTAAAATTAGAGACTTTTATTTACTGACATGTATTTACTGTTTTTATAGATGTGTATTGACATGGTGATGAGTTACACAATTTATTTCAAGTATACCATATAGTTTGGCCACACTTATAGAGAACTAGATACATATCAAATTATTCATGAATCGATGTTCTAAGTTTCACTTAAGCCTTATTTCATTTATTTTCCGTTAGTGAAATCTACACAAGTGACACTGGGGTGTAGTTTAACAGTAGAGTGCTTGCTTAGCATGCACAGGGTCCTGGCTCCATCCCAGAACAAACCAACAACACCTCCCATTCAAGCTGAGCATGATGGCTCACATATAATCTCAGCATCTGGGACAAGAGACAAGAAGATAACACGTTCAAAGACAGCCTGAGCTACATAATGAGATTCTAGCTTTAAAGGGTTGGGGGTGGGGAGGTGTCATAAGCCATGTGAAATCTTTTTTTTTTAGTCAAAGATAATCAAAGTGACTGCTTCTCTCAAATCCACATACTGATGTTTTTGTTTCTTAAAGATAATTATAACTATAACATCTTAGCCAGACATGGTGACACAGGCCTTTAATCCCAACACTCAGAAGGCAGAGGCAGGTGGATCTCTGTGAGTTTGAAGCCAGCCTGGTCTACAGAGTGAGTTCCAGGACAGCCAAGACTATGTAGAGAGACCCTATCTCAAGAAAACCAATAAAAAAATAAAACAAATAAATAACCAAAAAAACAGTAATATCTTTACATAAAATATGACCAGACTCAAATTTTCCTCTTTGGCTTTGATTTCATCACAAAAAGAATGCCAAAGGGATGTTTTATGTTAAGTATTGGGTTTGGAAGACACTAATAAGGTCATCATCCCAATCAGAACTGCATAGCAGCTTAACTTTATGCCTATATAAATTATACTGCATTGTTACTGAATTCAGCAGTAGTAATGAGCCCTGCCAAAACATTAGGTCTCTTTCTTCACCCCTCCCCGTCTAAAGTTAGTAATCCCCTCCACATTTGCTATAAATTCACATGGAGCTTAATAATAAATGATTTCTCAAATACAAATTTTCTTATAGACAGTAAAATGTATTTTAAATTGCTACTTGATAAATTACAGAATTCAGAAAAAAACACAGTGACATTTGTTAAAGTACTCTAACTGTGCCCTTCCACTAAATTTTTAACTTGCTCTTTAAAAATCAATTTAATTGCTCAAATTGAGGAGGACACAGTATACAATGCCTTGAAGTTTCAAATCTCATTCATCCATTAGTAAAATTATGGGCTCAAAATCAGTCAGCTTTGCTCTCAGTTTTTCAGCTCAAATTTGAACTCTCTAGATTTAAAAAACATTTCCAACTAGAAAACAACTTAATCTGCACTTTTTGCTGAAGTTCCGCAGGGTGTCTGTTGGGAAACTGCTCACACTGCAGGCCTGAGGAAGACTGCTCTAGAACACTGTAGGTCTGCTCCCAGACAGCCAACTGAAGAGCCCTGCAAGGCCCTGAGATCTCCATTCCCAGCAGATGCCCTTTTAAGGCAATACTCTGAGAAACACTGATCAATACAACCAAGTATATACGACACAAACATTCAATGCCCATGCCCAAACCCAAGCCATCACACAGAGCTGAAGATGTTTAAGCATTTGTTCCATCGATTTAAATAGTATTTATAATTTGTACTGATTGGGTTAGGCTTTCATCTAAGCAAGGAAACAGTTTCCCCTTACTCTCCTGCAAAATATTCACAGTGAATAAAACAATGTGTGAATGCAGCTCCACTCACAGGGCCTGCCAGTCACGACTGCTGTCCCATCTGCATGCAGCCTGGCACTGGTTACAAATGGGAAATTTAGTAAAAGCACATGCATTTTTTTTTTTTTAATCTCAACATTTCTTAGCTGGATGTTTGGGAAAGCAAAGAATTCAAATGGGCCCTAAATGTAAGGCCATTTCACATCATAATCCATGATGGCCAAAACCTTTAAAATGTTGATATAACATCAATTCCTTGAGACCTTTATACAATGTATTTTGATCACATTCACCCAGCCTCCCATAATTCCTCACAGATCCACCCTACTTTCCTAGTCACTCAATTTTGTATCCTCATTTTTTAAAAATCATTGATTCCACTTGTGCTGCCCAGATTCTCTAGAATGTGTGGCCATCCTGGAGTACGTAAACCTACCAGGGACCCCACACACTCTTAAAGAAAACCTACTCTTTCTTCCTCATCAGCCATCAAGTACCAACAACTTCTCAACTAGGGGTAGGATTTCGTGCCTGCCTTCCCTCTTCACTGCATCAACTCTAAAAATTCCCAACATCTCCAGTTTTCACTAAATATATAGTCCCATCACTCAAAAGCAATAGAGTTTCTTTAGGCACTCAACTGATTTTCTTATCATTGCACTCCCTGGTGAACTTGCCTCTGACAGAGGCTTTTGCAGAGTTCCAAGTGGAAACTCCTCACATCTCTCGGAAACACAGAGTGCTTTTTCTTTTTCTTTTTTTTTTTTTAGCTGAGGATCGAACCCAGGGCCTTGCGCTTGCTAGGCAAGCACTCTACCACTGAGCTAAATCCCCAACCCCAGAATGCTTTTTCTTTGGTGTGGAAGTAGTATAATCTCAAATTCCACTTCTTCCGTCTCTTAAACTATCTAAATCTGCTGTATTTGATTTACTGCTTGGGGGGGGGGGGGGGCACCCTATCGTTATCATTGGGAGCTCCTTTCTTATGCTAGGCACATTTCAAAGACCATCTTATTAATCACAATAACCGTTCGATATAGGAACTGTCACCATCAATTTAAAAGAAGGAGTGACTGAATTCTCAGGGACGCACCCTCCACAAGAAATAGAACTGTGAAATCCTGTCCTTCTGACCTTAATTTAGGAAATCCTTGAGTCCTTCCGTGAATTCCAAGGCTGAGCCTTGAACTGCATTTCAGGTCCTTCTACTTCCTGCTTGTTTTTAAACTCCATTCTGTGTCATCTGTTTTAATGGTGACTTGGAGAATGTTCTAAACAAACTATTCAACACACTTACATAGTTCCTAAGCATTCTCAGCACTGTGTGCTCTGGGGATCTCACTGTCCTTGACAGGCCAGCCATCTGAGGCTCAGACGTAACTGCTTTTTATTTTTTAAGTCATGTGATACTCTTGGAGAGTGACAGCAAACAGAGCTTCTAATATGGCCTGTGAGTAGCTCTGAGTGACCCTTGCCATCCAGGAAATGAAGACTAGTGAAGGCCTCTTCATATTGGCCGCCTCTGACACCCTTTACAGCACAGACTCTAAAACTGGAAATTTGGGTGTCTCCAAATGAAGGCAACAGTTGGAAGTAAAAATTTAGATAGATAGATAGATAGATAGATAGATAGATAGATAGATAGATAGACAGACAGACAGACAGACAAATGATTGAGCCAGGCGGTGGGGGCATACACCTTTAATCCCAGCACTCAGGAGGCAAAGCCAGGCAGATCTCCATGAGTTAGAGGTGAGCCTGGTCTACAGAGTGAGATCCAGGAGAGGCACCAAGACTACCCAGAGAAACCCTGTCTCAAAAAACCAAAGAAAAAGAAAAGAAAGAAATAATCAGGCCAGATGTGGTGGCACATGCCTTTAATCCTCATACTCGACATCTCTCTGAGTTCAAGACTAGCCTGGTCTACAAAGTAAGTTCTAGGATAGTCAGGGCTACACAGAGAAACCTTATTTCAAAAAGTCAAAAAGAAAGAAAGGTGCAGAGGGAGGGGAGTAATAAAAATCAAGGTTTTAGAAAAACGGGAAATTTTTTTTTAAATCTGTCCAGTTATACCACTGGCATCACCTTCCAATCCCAAGCACCCTGCGAGCCCAGCAGCTTACTCCTTGACTCTTGTCAACTCCAATGGCCGAGATGCTCCCACTTCTGGTAAACATGCAGCTCTTTTAGCTCTGGCAGGGTGCTAGAGTGGGGTGGCAGTGGGGTTTGGGTTGGCAGTGGGGTTTGGTCCACTATGGGCCAAAGTCTTTAAGAGAGGCAATGTTCTTGAGGTACTAGCAGGACATCAATAGTTAAGCAAGGTTGTGGACCCCTAAACAGACAGGTCCAGAATGGTGCCCCATAAGAAAAGTTACCTTTTAGCCTTTGACAATTTGATTCTTTTCCCTTTAAAAAGACAAAGCTGCTGCTTGTCATGCTGTCTTCTTTCCTTAGAGGTACACACAGTGATTCAGAATATAGGTAGCCGGGTGGTGGTAGCGCATGCCTTTAATTTCAGCACTCAGGATGCAGAAGCAGAGCAAGCTCCAGGGTTACACAGAGAAACCTTGTCTCAAAAAAAAGGACAAAGAGCAAGGAAGAAGAGGAGGGGGGAGAAGAGGAGGAGGAGAAGGAGGAGGAGGAGGAGGAGGAGGAGGAGGAGGAGGAGGGCTATGCTGGGTGTCATGACATATGTCTTTAATCCTAAAACTTGGGAGGGAGAAGCAGGAGGCTGGATCTGCAAGTCTGAAGCCAGCTTTGTCTACACAGTGAGTTCTAGGCCAGGCTACATAGTGAGACCTTGTCTCAGCACCCATTCACCTACCCACCCACCCCCCAAAAAAGAATATAGACTATAGCCCATGAGAAGACTCATCAGGTAATGAGGTAGAAACTGAAAGTAATAGAATTGATGTTATAAAGGATTTACTAGTAGGTTTGCTTAGGAGACATTAAACCACACAAAGTAGAGCTTAGCTAAGGGAGCCCTGTCTCTAGAACACTGCAAAGATGAGTGTGTTAGCCAAGCCCGTTAGAGATAAGAAAAGCTTGGATGCAAATGCTTGTTGATCAGGACTGACAAGCCATTAGCCCAATTCCCAAAGAATGTGGCTCTCAACAGGCAACTCAAGGGATGGCACAGGGCTGCAACCAATGGTAAGTCCTGACTTGCCATACAGCACCCAGCTCTCTTCTTGAGAAAAGCATAATTCTGCCAGATGGGCAAGACTGACACCCAGGTAACAACTATTCAAAAAGAACACCATTGTTGTACTTAAGAAATAACCTTGGCAATATCTTTGAGAATATCCCATCTGCCCAAGTGGCCAGATTTTCAGTCTCAGGTCTCTGTTCAAATTGTTCAAACCGGAGCCTAGGAGCCTAGAGAACACTTAAGGGTGACCGCATATATAAAATGTACAAACCTGAGGTGCATATACGTTAGCGAAATCTATTCAAGGCTGGCTCCCCTTTGAGCATTAGCCTGAGCTGGACAAGCACACTGAAGAACTTTTGGAAAAGCATATTATTTCTATAACAGGAAAAGCATCTGTCACACACTCCTGACCCAAGTTCAATCCCCAGATCCCACTGTAAAGTGTATCACTAACTCTCAAAAGTTGTCCTCATTAGAACACATTACAAATGGGCTCACTTGACATTTTCACTGTATCAATGAAAAATCAGTCCGAGTAAGAAAGAGGGAAACTACCCACAAGTAAAGCTTCTCCCCAGCTGCCGCAAGCTCTCCCCATTGAGGATAGGGTTCTGAGTCAGATACAGAAAACAAGCTTTCCCAAAAGCTTTTACCTCTGTGTTTACAGAACAGATGGTAGGGAGAATGCTATGCTTAAAAAGAACCAAAATCCCTTATTCACTGCAAATATTCTTTTTGAATTTTAACACGGTGCCTTGGGTGTAGTAAAGGGGTAATAAAATATGATGTTGATTTGATTTTACACGAAAAGGAAAGGGATAGTAGGAAGTATTCTCTGTAAAATTTCTTCTACATACAAACAACTGTTGTCCACAAAGAACTAACCAAATATTCTGGATAAGGAAGACCCTCTGGTTAACTGGAAATCACACTTTTTTTTTTTCGTTTTTTGAGACAGGGTTTCTCTGTGTAGCTTTGCGCCTTTCCTGGAACTCACTTGGTAGCCCAGGCTGGCCTCGAACCCACAGAGATCTGCCTGGCTCTGAAATTTTTTTGTTTTGTTTTTTGTTTTTTTGAGACAGGGTTTCTCTGTGTAGCTTTGGCTGGCCTCGAACTCACAGAGATCCGCCTGGCTCTGCCTCCCGAGTGCAATCGCACTTTTAAAGACTGATAGCTACAGTGAAGTACAACAGGACATTAATGACTGCCTCCCACGTAGACTCATATATCCCAGATTTATTAGAACTACCTTGGATTCAAAGTTTCCATTGTATCAGTAATTAATTTCCCCCTAAATTCTAATTTTTCAGAACTTGGGATCTGAATGAATCAAGTCAATAAGTATTATAAATAAAAAATGGAGACAAACCCAAACTAATTGATAAGCCACAAAAGGCAGACCCACAGGCTTCTCTGCAGAAGCCTACGGACACAAAATAAAATGGATTGTGACATATTAGATCTCCCCACTGTAGTCAATGCCCAGGAGTCTCAGAATGACAATGTAAATTCAACAATCAATAGGTTAGCCTTATTTCTCTCTTTTAAAAACAAACAAAACAAAAACAAAAACCCTCTTTCTAGGTGTAATCTGAGGTCAGAAAACTCTGAACTCAAACTCCTTCACATTCTGTATTCAGTGATTCAATCTTCTCAAAGCCAAAAAGTCAAATGTTAAAATGTCACACTGTCACACTCTTCAGAACGACACAACTCATGATAATGGAACTTAAGAGCTCCATCTTCCTTCTCTTTCTTCTCCTGCTCATCTTCCTCCATTCCTCCTCCTCTTCTTCTTTTTAATATTATTTAGACTGGATCTCTCTATGTAGTCCTGGCTGTCCTGGAGCTTGCTCTGTAAATCAGGATGGCCATGAACTCACAGAGATCCACCCACCTCTGCCTCCCCAGTGCTGGGATGAAAGGCATGTACCACCACGCTCAGCTAAGATCTCAATTTTCAAAGAAAGCAGCAAACATGGTCTGTCTCTGGAAAATGACCTATTTTTATAATGACATTCCTCAGTGAGTTCCAGAGTGAACGTCTGTGGATGGTCTGGTGGTTTAGGAGTGAAGCGGCAGTGTGCACTTCTAGCTACATCTGAGCCTCTTGCAAGGGGTGCTACATGACAAGCTGTGGCTGAGGACGGTATGATCAGAGAGCACTTTCTGCAACCGGTCTCTTTCAATCACAGATCCTTTGTAATTCTTAATAAGGCGTAGTAAGATTTTACTAAACTATTGGCCAGATTTTTGAAATTCAGGTCCATGATTACAATCATTCTATATGATGTTTGGTGGATGTAAAGGAACGCCAAGAGCAGGAGAAATGGTCTTCTCCCTTGGAAAGAGCACAATTGGTTGCCCTGTGCCAAATGGTGAGCCCTGAAAGCATACATACAAGTAACAGCAGACTGAGCAGGCTGGCTTTATATAGTTAGGAACACACACACACAAACAAACAATTTATAAAAAAAGAGGCCATGAATTTGAAAGAGAGCAGGAGGGTTATACGGAAGGGCTTGGAGGGAGGAAAAGGAAGGGGGAAATGTTATAATTTGATAAAATAAACTGAAGTAGCTTCTGATGTTACTTAACCCAACCAGAGGGCTGAAGCTTTGGTGCCTAGACAACTAACTCATCTAGTGCTGTTGATGCCTTAGAAATAGGAAGGTGAGTTCCCATTCGTTTGAGAAGCTAGGAAAAATTCCTTCCCAAGCTAATGAGACCTGTCGCTCTGGAAACACCACCAACTGGTGGTTTTTGTTCCTGACTTTTAGTTTGTGAGATTATTTTGTGTTTCCTTAAATAATTTTATTATCATATTTTATGAGTGTTTTGGGTGCATGTACGTCTGCACATCATGTGTATGTCTGGTGCCACAGGCCACGAGTGTGTGTTGAATTCCCTGGAATTAGAGTTACACATGGTTGTGAATTGCCAAGTGGGTGCAAGTTATAGAATCTTCTGTAAGAGCAGCTAGTGCTCTTAATGGAGCATTTCTCCAGCAACTCTTTCACTTTTTTTAAATATAATTTTATTTCTTTCAATGAACTTAAACTTTAAAAAAAAAAAAAACCCCTCTGGAATGATGACTGTTTTATTTTGTTTTGTTTTTTAAAAAAGATACTTAAGATGAAAGAATTCCACTGACCAGAATTCTTGATTTCTAAGAATTCCTATTAGCTTGATTCTCTGATTTATGAGATGTCTTGAACAGGTCGGTGGGAGATAGGGTCTGTTTGACATTTAAGACCATTTAAAAATATGCCTGTTTTTCGAAAGAGCTGAAGGTGTGGCAAGTTCTGGCCTTGATGGAGCATGTGGAGAGCTGGAGTCTTCAGAATTTTGGGGCAAGGAACTGGCCCAGCTTCAAAGCAGCAAGGCCAGGCTGGCTCCCCATGCACCCTGTAATGGTACAGGGCAAAGACCTGCTCGGCTCCTATCTGGGGCCTCGGGCCTCGTCTGCCCTTCGGTTTCCTGCTGCCTGAGAAAACATGTGAAATATTTCCATGAAGGGCCTGCTGTGTGGAAGCAACAGGAAATAAAGGTTTACTCCAGAAATTCCCTGTGGATGGCGAGGTGGGGGTCCATCTGACAATCACAGTCTTCCAAACAGCTTGTTATTTTTCCCAGATGTTTTCAAAGGCAGGTCTTGTGCACAGTGTCTGAGAGGTATTTTATCTTCTTATTTTTTATTTTTGGTATGGATGGCATTTCACTGAGTAGTACTATAAGTGAGTGCTAAAGGCTACCCCAAATTCAAATTGATATGGGGACCCCACAGAAGTACTACTGAAATTGTCTTAGTGGTTAAGTGAAATGAAGTATTCAGATACTCTGAACTTCCTAGAGGAAGTTAAAAAAAAAAAAAGGCAGTTCTTAAAACAACAACAACAACAACAACCACCTCTGTGGCCAAAAGATGGCTCAGAGCAAGGGTACGTGCCACTAGACCTGACGATCCAGATCCCACATGGTGGAAGAAGAGAACTGACTCCCACAAGTTGCCCTCCAACCTCCACATAAAAGCACACACATACAGTAAATAAATTAATGTAAAAAAATAAAAATTTTATTTAAAAAGAATTCATCTTTATTCAACTTTTAGCAAAGGCCTGCTTGGACTAAAGAGACTGGTTCAAACACATCCCATAATGATCCCCCCAACTGTCTGCCCACCCCTTTCTCCAGTCGGCAAAGGCACCAGACGAACAGTGTGCCCTTTCATTCTATCCCCACTGCCAACCCCTCCCTGGATGGACCACAGGCCTTAAGCATTTTTCCCTCTCCCTCCTCCCAGCCCCTGCAAGCTAAGCCATCTCACTCATGTCCTTTAACTGTTTCCACCTTCTCCAAAAAGTTCTAGGATGGATGACAGATGTCACGGCCCCAGCCTAGCTGGCCATGCAACTGTATGTTTCTAGCTTTCTCATACATGTAACCTGCATGCCTTCATTGCTTATGTGCACATCCATCTAAGGTACTACTACTCTCATCTAGTGACTTCCCAGTATAAGGCATCTAGCTCAGAAGGTGAGTATCTACAAAACCTCAGCACACAGAGGAAGACTAAAGAAGAAAGGGACTCACTGGCCCCAAGCATCCCAGCTATGAATGTGGCCCAACAAGACCATACTGCAACATCAAAAGGTTGGACACCTCAGGCAGGGGGAGTCCAGGGCTACCTGCAGGGCAGAGTGCAAGCCTGGCCCTCCCACTTCAGGCTTCTTCTCCTGGAGTGCAAAATGTGACGTCATTACACCTACCCTGGGTGTTGTTATGATTGAATGTGTCACAGAGAAAGCCTTGGGTGCAGAGAGAAATCAAGTCCTGCGTCACCATTACTGCTGCTGCTTTCCCCAACTCCTGCCTACACCCTTTAAAAATAGTTCCTTTATTAAAATCTCCTTAAATTACCTGACTTGAGTGTACCATATGCTTCCTGCCAGGCCTCAGATAAGCTCAGCAAGTGACATTTTTCCTTCCCGCATCTGCCCCGCCTCCTCCGAATGTACCATTCTCTTCCTAAAAAATAATAAGAAGAAGAATTCTGCTTCTTTTTTAAAATAAACCTTGGGGCTGGAGAGATGGTTCATCAGTTAAGAGCACTGCTTGCTCTTGCTGAGGACCACGAGTTTGCTTCTCAGTATCCACATGATGGTTCACCACCATCCATAACTCAGTTCCAAGGGCTCTGACACCCTCTTCTGATCTCCACAGGCACCAAGTATGCACATGGTATACATAGATACATACATGCAGTAAAAAATGCTCACTCTGTAAATCTAACACACACACACACACACACACACACACACACACACACACACACCACCTGCGTGAGCACACATACATATATACACACACACACACACAAAATCTTTACTATTTATTTACTTCCATACTGTTAGGTCTCAAACCAAGGACAAAAACTAAGGTGCCTATTTAACATACCAAAGCAGGTCTGGCAGCCAGGTTCTCCCAGCATCCCTCAGTCCCTCCCTGTTACAGGGTATGGCTGGAATACCCTGCCCCTACCCTAAACTTCTCCAACCCAGGGACTGAGCTGCCCTTCCCTAATAATCCAGCTATTTTGCTTACCCAGTTCCTTTTGTCTACCCTTTACCTTCCTGCCCTCATTGTCTCCTGGTCCCCTGGCTCTCCCCTCTTTCCTCAATCTCCTCACATGGTCTAGCTCAAGGTCATGTACGCTCTGGGCTCTCACATATGTCCCTGCCTCTGGCTATGCTCTCCCTCACATCAACAATAAACCTTCTCCTCCACCACACCTAGGAGCAGCAATGGTCTTCTTTTTTGTTTTTTCATTCACATACTATTTCAATGTTCAACTTCTCTATAAGTCTAGCTCACCCAAATTATAAATGCTAACATTGCATCTGACTTAATCTGTACTGGAAATCTCTTTCTCAATGATTTATAAGGTCGTATAACCTCAAAGCTCAAAGCACACATACACACATCCTCCAAGACAGGGTTTCTCTGTATAACAGCCCTGGCTTCCTGGAACTCACTTTGTAGACCAGGCTGGCCTCGAACTCACAGAAATCTGCCTGCCTTTATCAAAGCATTCTAAGTCATCCTTTGCTAAGCCAGCATTTCCCATTTCCCAAAATTATGTCCCACAAAGCACCATTCCCAGAGAAGTTAGCAGGTGTACAGCAAAGGAACTATGGCAAGGTTGCAACATCCCACCTAGAAGACCTTCAAAGACCATCAATGTCACATCTAAACATCTGAAAAATCCTACCATAAAGAATCCCATTTAAGGTAGGCTCAATGACACCCATCTACAGTTCCAACTCATAGAAAGGTAGAGAGCAGGAACATTGCTTGAGCCCAGGAGTTCAAAACTAGTCTGAGCAACACAAAGGGACCATGTTTCATCCCTAATCTTCAAAAACTGATTAAATTAATTAAAAGAGCACTCCATTTATTTTACCCAGAATTTCACATGCATTCCTATGAGTAGGACACCCATTAGCAACCTATACAATAAAGTACTCCAAGGAGAAAGAAGGAAGAAAAAAAAAGAAAAAACTATTTCCTAAGCTCAGTCAAACAGTAAAGGAGGAGCTGGCTGTACCGCCTGATCTCTGGGGCCCTGCCCCTGTTCTTCACTCTAGTAGAGGCTCTCCAACTTTGGCCCACAGTACCATCACTCAAACTTGTTACAGTGGAAACCCCAACATACTTCCTGATGTAGTGGCTATGGTGTGCATTTCTAGCTAGTTCACTGCTGCTGCTACAACACTCCCTCTGCAGCAGTGAGACGGGGTTGACATCAACTGCCCTAAATAATAGAATTAGTGAGATATAAATAGTGAGATGTAAATGTTGAAATGAGAAAAGGCTTCAACAACTCACAGTTCTACAGGAAACATTATATCTAATTACCAAACAAGTAGTCCAAGGTCAAAGAACTCCAATGGCTGGACAGAGGGAGCTGAGGTAGATCTTAAAGGACAGAGAGACCCAGGGAAGAAGGTGAAGCCTCCAAGTGACAATAATATTTCTAGGATGTCCAAGACTTCAGAGCTGGAAGGGCCTGGCCTGCTTGTCTTTGGAGAATTCCCAGGTTCTTACATTTGCATAAGGGTGTGACCAACATTTCAAAATCCACAGCAAAGCACTTGTTGCTAAATAGAGTAGCTACTATCTGAAGAAGTGACCTGCGGCCCTAGCAAAGGCCTTTCTGCTCCTTTTCCATCTGAACCTTCTCTTTCTCTACTCATCCCTCTGGCCCGACTAAGATCCCATCTCTGAACCAAGCTATGCTAGCCACTAGGTCTGAAAGACAAATAACGTGTGCTTTTCTAGAGAAAAGCAAAGCAAGATCAGAAAGTCAAAATGGCCACCGGAAGTTCTAATGGGGCACCGATGACATTAAGTTATTTCCTTGGCTCCACTCTCCTCCAACAGCACAGTACTGGCAGAGGCGTTTCCATGGATGCGGCATAGTCAAATTCCTCACAGGCATAGCCAGGGTTGAAAGTTCTCTAAAGAGCTTTGGAGGCTACAAGACACCATGCCCCATCCCACTTCTACAGTGCGGCTGCTAGCCGCTGCTTTCAGAGAACTCATGCTGACTTGAATGGCGTAGGAGATGCTACACCTCCCTCTCATCCCTCACTCATAGGCACTCATTAAACTTTGGTTGACTAACTAGTAGGGAGGCAACTGGTATAATCCAGTGACAACAACTGTTGCTGCTGCTGTCACCCCCCCCACACACCCCAGATTAAGGCAAAGGAAGCATCCAGGGCATGAGGCAGGAGGAAAATGGAGCTGCACACAGCATAAGAGGCTAAGTCTGTGGAGGTGACTCCAGGAGACCGAGGCAGGGATATGAAGACGAGGAGATGGAAGAGAAGAACAGATGGTCCATGAGCACCTGCTCCATGCCACATACTGTCAGGTCCCTCGTGTGTCTTCTGTCATTACCATCCCATCTGTAAAGGGAGAACCAAACCCCTGAAGCTTAAGTGATTCTCCTAGGGCAAATACCTAACAAACCTCAGCAAGGGGATTTTAGCTCCAGTTCATTGTGAATCCAAAAAGGAGTGATCTTCGTTGCCGTAAGACAAAAGACCCTTGAACTCCCACTGCCAAAGACAACTAAAACAGAGTAAATGTACTTTCTAGACATTTCTAAAGATTTGATTGATTTTATAACCTAAAACATGCTGAAATCATTCAATAAATGCTGACTCATATATGTATACATGAGCTATACAGTTGCCTAAATATGAACATCTGATTATTTTAAAGCTCTGACTTAGTCATATGTGGGGGAAATCATTAATTGGAGATGCATTTGATGAGTGAGAACCCATGAGTATTTTGGCTTGAAACACCATCTTTGCTTTTCTCTTCTAGGATGCTCTACAAAAGCAACAGGAAATGGGAGGGGATGAACATGAGATCTGAGTAAATCTAAGACACATACAACCCACACACAACCAATACTGTGTTGTTACAGCTTCCAAAAGTCACTGAGGTTAGTTAAGAAGCATACAGAGGTTAAGTTCATCTTAGGACACTTGTGTTCCTACATCAGTCAATAGGCTCTGCACTGGCCTATCAGTTTTATATAGACTAGTAGGATTTTGTTTATTTGTAATAAAATGTCTTCTATTTATTCTTTGACAATTTCATACATGCAAACAATGCATCTTCATCATATACATCCTAACTCTTCCCTCCCACTTTCTCCAAGCACCCCAAATACATCCCCTCCTTCCCACTTCATGTCCTCTGCTTTTTTTGTTTGGGGTGTTTGTTTAGTTGGTTTTGTTTTGTTGTTGTTGTTGCTTTTGGGGGGTTATTTTGTTTTGTTTTATCCATGAATGCAAATAATGTTGCCTATTGGAATGACTTGTATTGTTGGCTTGATCTTACAAAGGTAACCACAGCTACTTATGAGTACAATGGGTATGGCACATCAAGAGGACACATTTCACAGCACTGCCCCCAGCCCCCACTGGCTCATATTCTTTCCAGCCCCGAGCCTTGGAGGGGCAAGGTTAATGTAGATGTACCATTTAAGGTTGAGCACTCAATAGAGACTAATGTTTTTAATCATCACATCCTGACACTAAGATAAATATCCCCTTATCAGTGGGAAACTGAGGCACAAAAAGATTACCTGGCTAAAACCAAGTAGTACAGCAGTAACAGGAGAAAGTAACATTTCCATTCATGGCCCTGAGTTCTAGATTTCTGCTTATAATATCAAAACAGATCATTCTTTAGTGGGTGGACACCAGTATTCACACTATACCATACATGGCTTTACAGGGAAAAAAATTAAAACAATCAACAATTGCTTGTGTATTATTACACATCTCACATCTCCTTTTTAAAAACAGCTAGTTTTCAGAGACTGTGCAACTCAACTTGTCAAATGGAAAGATCTCCAAAATGATGGATTAAAAGGAAGGAAAAAAAAAACCCACCAAGGTTAAAAATACAGTAGAGGTTGTACTGGCATATGTGGAGGGAAACACACACGTACTTCTGAACACAGAATGCATCTCCAGGATAGAATGCAAGAAAGTGGTGTCCCAGACTGCCTCTAAGAGCTGTCCAAATACAGGAAGGGCAGAAGATTTACTTTTTACTGCAGGTATTTTTTAATTTTTAATTTTTGTACATGATCACATAGCATCAACTTACTTAAAGAAAACTAAATACAAAGTAAAACTAATTTACAGTGAGGTGGGTAAAGTCAAGCCAAAGTGAGGAGAGAATCTACAATGAAATCCTTTGCAGAGGTGGCTCTTGTGAAGGCTCCAGGTTCAGTGGCCAACAACTGCCTATAACTCCAGTTCCAAGGGATCAGATAACCTCTTCCGAACTCCGAGGGTACCTGCACCCATGTGGTGCACATACATACACTCAAGCCCCCCACACCCCCCCACACACAAAAATAAATAAATAAATAGACCCCATTTTTTAAAGCATGCTCTAAAAGGCCCTTTAAACTTTCCATGAAGAAATAAACAATTACCTGCAGTTTCATAAAGAGATTCTGAACATTTAGAACTGGGAAAACAAAAAACAAAAACAAAAACAAAAACAAATACTTGCTTTCTTCAAACAAGACACAGTTTCATTAAAATGCCATCACCAGGGCTAAGAAGATAACCCAGTGGTAGAATACCTGCCCGACATGTACAAAGTCCTGAGCTAGATCCCCAGCACAAATATAAGTAAATAAATAAATAAATATGGTGGGTAGCTAGCAAGATAAAAATTTCCTATGTTGATTATAGCAAGAACCACATAGTTATTTGAAGGGAGGGGGAGTAGAGAGCCCTAAAAAATTTCAATGAAGACAGCAGTTAATGAACCAGCACAAGCACTGAGCAGCTAAAATTGAAAAGTATATGTCACCTTCATGACACCAAAGAAGCAGAGTCTCTCATGTCCTGCAAAACACGCACGGCATCTTGCCTTGCCAAATTTAAACAGGGGTATTATTTTTAAGCTACTATAATTAGTTCCCATTTGTCTATGAATCAGCCTTTATGAGGCAATAGCATCTAAGCCCATCAGATGAAACATGAGGCCACACCATGCCTGTTTATTATTTTGCAGAGGGAGGGTGCCAAGTTTCCTGCAACACCCAAGTCAAACACTAAAATTTGGAGGACAGAATGTCCTGCCGTCCACGTTTGAAGATAGGAATATATTTTCATCTAATACATCAGGTTCAGCTGGCAACAGGAAGGAACTGAATTCCAGAGGCCCAAAATAGGACTTGAGTACTAAAGCACCTTTCACCACTCATATAGGATAATGTTTGTGCTTTACTACATTATGTTACAGCATGTTTTAAAGTGTCTATTTTGTCAGCAAACATGATCGTTTTATTAAAGCGCTCTAAGTGACAGAAAATGAGCAAAAGTGTTAAAGGTGTTTTGTTGGGTTTTTTTTTTTTTTGGGGGGGGAGAGGGGTTTTTGTTTTTTGTTTTGTTTTTTGTTTTTGTTTTGTTTTGTTTTAATTCCTCACAACACACTAATTTCCTAAGTTTCTCAGAGCTTCAACCCCAAACATGAAGGCAAAGGATGAAGGACCCTTCCCATTAGCCTTTCCCCCAAGGGATGCAATACCTGAAATCAGGTCTCACAATACAATAGACTCTTTTGGTCTTCAAAGCAAGTCCAGCCGGAGAGGAGGCACTAAGGCCGACCAGCTAGCTACCTGGGTATGCCCCAGAGACCCCATCAGAGGGCACAGGCTCGAAGTCACAGCTGACAGGGACATCAGAGAGCAGCAGCACCTTGGAGGACAGCACAGGCAAGTGGGGCAGGAGGGAGGCAGCACAGAAGGGGAAGTGGGCTCTTCAGTCAACACATCCATGGTATGACAGGCGGCGTGAATGCTTACAAGTGTGCCTGCAGCTACTTTTAAAGCAAATACATGGCTTCTGGTCCCAGCTCTGACATTTACTAGTCATAATTGCCTTCAGGAAACTGTTTTAACCCATCGGAACATTGGCTATCTTCCCTACTCAAAAAACAACAACAAATAGAGGCTAATAGAGTTGGACTAACACTTGCCCAGGGTGAAACCTCTCAGAAGTTCTGAAAACTAAAACTATGGTCTGTGTGTGTGTGTGTGTGTGTGTGTGTGTGTGTGTGTGTGTGTGTGTGTGTGTTTAATGATTATCAAATGTTTTGTCATAACAGGCATGGGATGCTTTATAATTCTCACTTTTAGCAACCCTCTAGTGAGGGTACCTCAGGTATTTACTCCTTTTCACAGATAAACTAAGGCCCAGAGAGGTTTAGCAACTTTGCTGGACTACATACCTAATGGAATTTGAACTTCAGCCTTCTAGCTCCGGGGTCTATGCTCCTGTACACTACCCCGTGCAGCCAGCCGTCATCATCACTCTACCATGATTACCCTTACATCAACCCCAATTTCACAAAGGAGGAGGATCATAAAGCTGCCAAGCGGCCAGGGTTCGAAACCAAGTCCACATGACTACAAACCATGGGCACTTGACCAGTGAACAAACTTCAACCCACAAATTCTACTTTGCACCAGCTGAGCTCCAGACCTGATGTTCTGAAAACTTTTTTTTTTCCTTAAGATAAAGGTAGCAGTTTCTCCCTGGAGCTAAAAGATTTTTCACCCAACATCTAGGCTAGATCAACCCTTCCCACACTCCCCAGCTCAAAAGCCAAACCAGCCACAAACAGCAGGTGACCAGTGATAGCTGATGCCAGCAAGGATGATAATGACAGAAACACTTTAAATGCTGGGCTATGGCTTCCAAGGGGAATTAGACATGTCAGTTTGGAGAGGGAAATGCTGTACAGGGCAGAATGCTAGCAATTTCTAAAGCACTATGAACAGGTATGATCTGTCTTAGCAAGTGGGACATTTCTCTTACTTATTCATTCCTACCAACCTTTCCACTCACAGGTTCTACTTGGGACTTCCCTGTTGTGTCACATCCCACCCTAGAAGGCAAGTATTAGGTCTGATACTCTTGACTGCCCACCACCACCCACACACATCATGGTTCCAGCACAGTCCCTTGCAGATAAAAGACCCACAATACGTCTTCGTTGATTAGGACTGATCAGAACAAGATGGTTTTCAAAGCGCTCACTTCCACTGCATAAGTGTTGCCAAGCAGCAGTCTCTGCACAGCTGAAATGACTATGTGAGAATCATTTTAATTAGCACTCTCATTGTTTGTATGCAAATGCACATTCCTAAAGTGGGTTCTTTTAGAAGCTCTCCTTAAATCAAACATCTCTCACTGTGATTTGCCTCTTTACATCCTTTCCCATAGACAGTAAAGAGATCAGTTTCAATAGAGCTGGGAGTCTTAATGATTCCAGACCTGTAACAATAAAGTGGAACTTCTTTTCTCTATTAGGGCCAGCTCAAGAGTTTCTCCTTGGACTTAGTCATTTCAAAATAAAATGGGTCCCAAGCTGCAGAACACTGGACCAGTGCCTGGACTACGGGGCTGAGGGTCTTCAGGGTCACCACAGATTTTCCCAACTCCCTCTCCTCCCTTTCTACGTGCTACTTCCCACTCAAGCTACTGAGCTTTCGAGCAGCCCATCCCTAGCCTGTTCTTCCCTTTGTCTTCCGACCTGGAGGTTCTGAAGCTCTGGGCCTGGGCCTCAGCTCAGGGAGAGGCTCACATGCTCCAGGAACATTCAACCACAGTGGAGCTGTCAGTGGACCAGCCCGATCCAGCCCAGCCTAGCCCTGGGTGGGAGTCCTAAGGGACGAGTCATCTGGGGAGAGAGGGTGTGATGAAAAGTTCTGGGTGGTCAGCAGGGCTGACTCCTGTAGGAAGTCATTACCTCTGCCCTGCACAGCTGTACCAGGCAGCCCAGAAAGCCAGCCACAAAACTGGAGAGAAGAGAAGGTAAGATGCTAAGTTCTTGGAAGGGAGCTAGGGAATTCAAGCTTATCTGAGCTAGAGAAAAACCCTATGGTTCAGAGAGGGCTGGGAGGTGAGAACGGCAGAACTCTGGAAGAGTCCTTTAAAAGGCTACAAAGCACTCCTAGCCCTGGAATGTTCTATTTGTGTCTGGGCCACAATAAAGGGAACAGAGTGGAAGCTGAACAAAGTGAGCTCAAAAGATAAGGCCTTGGATGAGTTAAAACAGTGAGGTATGAACAACTTCTGGAGATAGGGACTGGATGCAGGCCCTCAAGGAGAGCTTTGGCTGTTGTTCCCCAGGTGCCACCCACTGTTTTGGTTTTTAAAGACAGGGTCTCTCACTGACTTGGATCTCACCAAACAGGTGAGGCTGGCTGGTCAGCCCATCCCCTACCCCCAACTCCCCCCCCCGCCCCCACCCCCACCCCAGCCCGCCTCTGCTTCTCCAGAGCTAACATTATAAGAATGAGCCACTGCCTGACTTTGTATGTGGGTTCTGGGGCTGGAACTCAGGTTCTCACAAGCACACTGCACCAGCTGAGCGACCTCGCCAGCTTCCTTCACAGCTTTAAAGTTGTTCTCTTGGCAAGAAGAAAGGCAAAATGGTGGCATCTCTGCTGACGGGGCCACTGTAATATGACAAGAAAAACAAGTCATGCTACTCCCGCCCCCCCACCACCACAAGAAGGATCTTTCTGAAAGAGAAAACCCGTGCGAACAACTGAGGCAGAAGACGGGTGTGGAGTTAGGGCAGCTACAGCTGCCTTAGGAATGGCAGCTTTCGGGCTCAGGTCTGTCGGACCCTTGACAGTAAACTATGACACAACTGCCATTGATGAGTCACTGTCAACAATCCTTCAAAAACCTCAAGGATCAAGAATGGTATTGAGAGACGGTTCTAGAAGCATACCAAGAAGACTCACATCAGCATCCAGAAAAGTTCGAACCTAGAAAATTAATAAATGAGTACCTAAGGAAAGCAAACCCTGCTTGCCATGAACTGACAGGTGTTCACTATGAACAAGTACAGAGCTAATCGGTTGCCTTCTAAGATCAGATTTATGTGCCCAATGGTTCAGATGAATAGTGTCACTTGAACCTGTGTTTAACAGAGCTCCACAATCTCCCTGTGAACACCATGAAAGAACTGTCAGCAATCCAGCAGACGTACACACAGGTGACTAAGCCACCATCCCCTAAATTTCTCCATTTTGCTGCAGGCACCTGAATGTGGCCCTGTCCTGTACATTTTGACAAATAACGTGTCTAAAGATGGCCAAATGAGGGTCTTAACTACCCTATGAAGACCTGTTACTATTGGATTTTAAAAGGTCTTCACAGGTTTTTAAATGAATGAAACCTAATGTGGTAAAAATTAAAGGTGAATAAACATAAAGTCTAGTGTAGCAGAGGAATCTGGGAGTGGGGAGCATTTCCATGAACCACTGGCTTACTGGAGAGAATGGTAATGACTTAAATACACTGAGATCCTTATCGTGACCCTCAGAGACTTCAGTCACTCCAGCACACAGCTCTAAGGTAGTCTTGCCCTCCACCACAGCCCCTCTAACTGTCCCATCTCTAGCCATAGTTCCCTATTACCACATGGAAAAATTAACACATGCCTGGAGGAGAGGTAGAGTCTGGGGCCCAAGGACAGCTGCCACCTAGAACAGTCCTTCAGGTCACAGCCTAGGAAGTTCCAATGGGTTGAGTCCTGCTAGAACCAATGCTGACTGGTCTGTCTCGAGATTTCAGATTATCGGGCTGGAGAGATGGGTTAGAAGTTAAGAGCACCGACTGCTCTTCCAGAGGTCCTGAGTTCAATTCCCAGCAACCACATGGTGGCTCACAACCATCTGTAATGAGATCTGGCACCCTCTTCTGTATACATAATAAATAAATAAATCTTTTTAAAATTTTTCAGATTATCATTCTTGGAACTCACCAGTGTAGGGGATCTGGTGGGTAGGAGAGGGAAGGGAATGTCAGAAGCTCTTTAAGTTTGGTGACACATTGCTCACCCAGTGACCTGTGACTGACAAGTTCACGATCGCTGGATGGAAATGCCTGGCTGAACTGCTTAGCTTGTCAGTCAGGCATCTTTGGAGTTATTTTTTCCAAGGAAGGGGACGTCCCTGGAAGAAATAAAGCAGATGCCAAGCAGAGAATATAGCAAATCAAAATCCTTCTTGACGCAGCCCAAATACTTGGCTGATGCACTTCCAGCTCAATGCCTGGAACTCGGGGACCAGCCCAGGGAGGATCAGACGCTCCCATGTGGCTGGAAGCCAACAAGGTCCAAAGTGGCTCCAGAAATCCCTAAGACCAAAGACACTGGATTTCTTCCAAGACACGGGATTTCTAAATCCTGTGAGCGAAAAGGTCACTGTACATTGTGCAGTTCTTAATTAAAAAAAAAAAAAAAAAAAGAAAGAAAGGAAAGAAAAGAGGCAAAAAGGAAACGCATACAGAAATACCAAGGGAGAACAATGTTGCAGAGCGCCCTAAGAAGTGAAAGGCAGCCAGGCACAATGGCTCATGGCCACAATCCCAGCACTCAGGAAGCTGAGGCAGAAGGATTAGAGTCCCCAGCCAGCCTGAGCTATAGTATGAGACCCTATCTCAACAAATGAACAAATCAAAGAAGCAAAGGCCTTAAAGCCTCTGGTCTCCAGAGTACTTTCCCCCCACAAAAAAAGGGCAAGTTTAGCCATCTACTATTTAGTTAGTTACCAAAGTTTCAAACTCACATCACCCCAATGGTCAACTCAGTACTGATCCTCAGTACTTGGGATCAATGGTGATGGGAAGCTCACATGAGCCACGGTGATTGGGACTCAGCCACACAAAACTGCATCATCTGTGGCCAAGCAGTAAAGGGAGGAGCCACGCCCTGTCCTTAGTCAGGCTGAAGGTTCCCCCTAGACAGACATGGTAAAGTCACTTTGTCCAGAAGCTTCATAATAAGTGTTGAGTCAAAAAAACATACAAGCAGGCATTTCTAGACACCCCACCTCACATGTCATTTCCAAGGGTGGGTCTGGAAACAAACATTCACTTTTTTCACTAACAAAAAAATGTCCTGCTGTCTCCTCACTTAACATTTCCCTTATCCTATGAGTTGTCAGATGAAATATCCACTCTGTGTGTGTGTGTGTGTGTGTGTGTGTGTGTGTGTGTGTGCGCGCGCGCGCGCACGCGCGCATGTGCACTGTGCTTTGACACATGCTAAGTCGGGGTATTCTGGAGTGGCAGTGAGAACAGTCGGGACAGGTGAAAGCCAAGGCACTGAGTATCTGACACCACGAACCCTAAATGAGCAATTCCTCTATTTACTTAGCAACGGTTGCTGATACTTACCCAAAGATAAACCAGGAAAAACCCGGAAAGGGAAGGGGAAACAGTGAGGTAAGGGCTGTTGTAAACCTGGCACCATGCAGAGGAAAAGCTCTTAACGTTGTCAGGACACTGCTTCCCTCCCCAGGAGAAAACTCAGACTCTGCAACACTCTCAACAGTGGCTGCAGCGAGGCAGTAAGCAGAGGCAGAATGCTACACACACACACACATACACACACACACACACACACACACACACACACACACACACACACACACACACACACACACGGTGCACTGGGAACAAGAGGAGGGGAATTTGGGTCCTTGTTCTGCAGGTCTCTGCAAACTATAAAATGAATGAGCTATGGGGCTGGAAAGATGGCTCAGTGGTTAAGAGCTTGCATTGCTCTTACAGAGGACCTGATTTTGATTCCCAGCATCCATGGCCAGCTCCAGGCATCCAACCTTCTTCTACCCTCCAGGGATACTTGAGCTCATGTACACATTCTCATACAGAGATGCACATAAATGCACATAATTAAGAGAACAACTGAGTTAGATTCACTAATCTCATAGTTTCCTTGTAGCTCTAACATTCAGTTTACTACCAATACTGCAGTGAAACACACATCCACCCAGCAAGCATCTATCAACCACCATGTGCCAGGCTCTGCTAGGCACAGGGACAGTCTTACACTCAAGGACTCTTCCAACCCACAAATACAAGAGGCCAAAGCAAGCCAGGGCAATGCATATATGTGCACACAAGGTGAAAGGCTGTTAGCAGAGAACAGAGCAAGAAGTAATTGTCAACAATTTCCCAGGAATGAAGCCTAAGCCAAGACTTGAACTAGGAGTTAAGTAGGCCAAAGAAAAAGAATAAAGCAGGGCCTAGAACAGTTCATCTGGGAAAGTATCAGGCAAAAAAGGAACAGCATGTCCAAAAGAACTCAAGTGCAGCCAATATGGCTTGCCTGATGAGGGGACACCTGAGAGAGAAAGAGCCTTAACTGCCATGCTGGAAAGAGCTGTAGCTCATCATTGAACTCAGCCCTTACACCTCCTGCTGTTCACCTCAACAACTCCCCTAGACAGCCACTTCTCAGGGTCAGAAATAACTCTCACACCAGATCTACTTACACCAACAGCACAGCAAATTCCTAGCCCCTGCCCCCAAGACCTGGACTTTCCAAGTTCCCAAGTCTCATTTGACTTCCTGAACAGCCACCCCACACCTGCTAACATGGCCACTTCCTCTTGGGCTCCAAGAAGGCCTGCTCTTAACTCTTATGCGGCTCATGGTACCTAAACCACATCAGCTGTCCCAAATAGTTTCCATCATCCTCAAAGCCACAACCACATCCCACCTACCCACTCTCACACTCAGAAGACAGTTCCCACTCCCTCTGTTCTCGGGAATGACTACCCAGCAAGCTTCTCACAGCAATATTCTTGTTCTGCCCTCCAGGCCCATGTTTCTTCCTGAATGGCCCAGACAAAGCCACTGGTGTCTCTGTTTACAAGTACTGAAAAGAGCAGCGCTGGTTATCATAAAACAAATAATACAGACTTGGTGGTTCTCGCCTACACGGAGGATCAGGAGTTGAAGGAGATCCTTGGCTACATCGTATGCTGGTGACCAGCCTAGCATACAAAAGACTCAAAAAACAAAGACAAAACCAACCACGTAACCAAAGACAGAAACTTAAGTCAACAAATGCTGATTCCCACACATATAACTAGGCTCTGAGACCAGCACACTTAAGTGTCATGCAAATACTTCTTGACGATCAGTAAATGTTGGTTGGACAAACAAGTAAATAAATCAATACTTTTGATGTTAAGAAGCCATCTATAGAGTTGAAACACACACAGCATCACTGGGTAGTGAACCAAGAATGTAGCCTACAATTCTCCAAGCAGATCCTTTCTAAAACACAATGGCAAGGCCTTTGCAAGCCTTGTTTCTGGCCTCTCATTAGCTCCATTTAATTAATCCAAGCAGTATTGAGTCATTTCAGTGTCTATTACTTTGCTACTGACTTTCTAAAACTAACACAATATATTTACTATAAAACATATACACAATGATCTATTTTATATATAATTTGCTATGAGTTTTGTGTGAATGCAGTGTGTACATGTGGAAATCACACAACCTCAGTTGTCTACTTGTTTTTTTGAGATAGTTTCTCCTTCTAGAACTTGTCAAGTAGACTAGGCTGGCTAGCCATTAAGCCCCAGTGATCCACCTGTCTCCGCCTTCCCAAGGGTTACAAGCACATGCCATCATGGCCAGCATTTTTTACATGGGTTTTGGGAGATAAAACTTGCAATCTTTTTTTAACTGAAAAAAATTATTTCATGATATATTTTTATCATTTTCCTCTCCCCCAATTCCTCCCAAATCCTTCACCTCCCTACCCATCTAACTATATATGTTTTTCTCTCTCTTTCAAAAAAAGAAAACAACAAAAACAAAAACCAAGAAACACACACACACACACACACACACACACACACACACACACACACTCCACAAAAATACTATTGCGTTCATTTTGTTAGCTAACTAATTATTACTGGGTATGGGGCATGCCCTAAAGTGTGGTTGACTTACGAAGTGAGACTCTACTGGTGAAAGCTGATTTTCCCTTTGCCAGTGGGTATCAATTTTAGAAAGCTTCTTGGTTAAGGATGGATCCCTGTGTTTACTTCCTTCTCTCAGTACAGGATCCCATCCGGCTAGAACCTGTGCAGGCCCTGTGCATGCTACTGTGTGAGTTCATATGTGCATTAGCTCTGTTGTGTCTGGAAGACATCACTTCTGTACAGTCATCCATTACCTCTGGCTTTCTTAATCTTTCCACTTCCTCTTCCATATACATCCCTGATAACGACACCTCATCTACGGCTGAATGCTCCAAAGTCTCTCACTCTCTGCACACTATCCAGTTGTGGGGCTCTGTGTAAATTCCCAGCTACTACAAGAAGAAGCTTCCCTCATGTGGGCTGAGCAAGGCACAGATCTAAGGATATATTAGTATGTCACTAGGAGTCATTTTATTGCTATGTTCTTTTAGCATAATAGTGTATATACTAATTATAGTAGTAGGTTTTCCCCTAATCTCAGTTTCCTGGCCACTGTAACAGGGCCAAGCATGAGTTCCATTTCATGGAGTGAAACTTAAGTCCAATAAAAAAAAAAAAAAATGGTTGGTTACTTCCTTAATACCTGTGCCACTATCCCATCAGTATATCCTTCGGGCCAGTCAATGTTGTAGGTAGCAGCACTTGTCACTGAGTGACATTGATAATGACTTTTCTCCTCCAATCGTGTGCAGAGTACCACGAATGTTAGTCAGTAGAGGTGAAATTTCTAGTTAGGCAACAGCTCAATTTTCTACAGAACTCACATTCTCACGTTCATAAGGTATACACTTTACTAACTGAGCTATCACCCAAGCCATGCTCTGTGTGTGTGTGTGTGTGTGTGTGTGCGCATTTTCCAGTATTTTTTGTATTCATCCCATAACTGGTAACACAGGCCCATTATATAACACTTTTAGCAGCCTACATTCACTATCCTGTGTTGAACATGTCCTACTACATTTAAATTTGCTCTGCTAAAGCCTCTTTAACATTTTTTCTGTTGTTCTGACCAGCACTTTTGTCTTATCAGAGCCAAGAGACAGTATACAACTGATTTTGAACCTGTCACAAAGAAATAAAAGTATCATCCTATCAAGAACTAGGTGCCCCAAGTCTCATGAGAATCATGAATACGGGTGAGAATGTAGCATTGTAGGTCTATCCATAATTTCAGAGAGCTAAAGCCCTTCTGCCTGGCTCACTCTTGAACCAGGCTTTCCAAATTCTGCCACAGAATTTCCTTCCTGGGGAGGTATTAAAAGGCTACATCATGAGTTGATGGACAGGAACTCACTACTTAGTTCTTCTTTGTGAATACTCCAAGTAGCCAACCAGAAAACATGAGGAATTAGGGGCTGTCCATCGAGATTCTGCTCTTTTAAACCTGCAAACACTGTCAGACAATTAGAGCCTCAGGTTTTCCAGAACTTACCCCAACCCTTAAGTGAGGGCTCCACATGAACAAACAGGCATTTTGAACTAGAAAAGTCTCATTTTTCTATTAGAAGCAGAGCATGTGCAAGGCAGGGCTGGGGGTTCCAGGGTAGGTGGAGGTCAGGGCCTCATAGCCAAGGTGAGAGTTCCAGTCTCTCTATGCCCTGCCCAGCATACCAAGAGTCTGATGAGCTCTAATCCCCACACTAGGGAGCTAAAAATGGAAAGGGCTGAGATGTTGCTTTCATCCTGGCTACTAGTTAGTGTTCAGAGGTGAGTAAAGACCTCTAGGGAGGGAAAAGGCACAGGGGAAACAAAAACTCTGGACCAGGACAACTCATAAAATGTGAATGGTTTGGAATGTCTACATGGTCATTCAGGTTTTAGGCTAGTTCTGCTGCCTTTTCTTATACTTGTGACTTACAGTTTCTTATAGAAAATTTCCTTTTCTGTTATCTACTAAACACTGTGGAAAGACAAGCCCTGTGTCTTGTTAAAATGTTAGCAGGGGCTGAGACTTAGCTCAGAGGTATGATGTTTGCATAGCATGCATGAGGCCCTGGGTTCAATCCCTGGTACTGCAAAAGACAGATGGATGATAGACAGACAGACAGACAGACAAGGAATTTAAAATGTTGGTAGCAGCAACAGGTACTGAACACAGTTGGATAAAAAGGTAAGTTCTAATGTTCTTTAATAGTAGAATAACTACAGTTGACAATGATTAATTGAATCTTTCAAAGCACCTAAAAGAGAAGATTTTGAATGTTCCCAACGCAAAAAAAAAAAAATGTACATTCCTGAAATAACAGAGAAGCCAAGCATCTGGATCCTGATTATTACACATATCACTCTTTACCCCGTAAACACATACAAGGACATTTCAAATAGAAATGTTAATATGACTTTAAATGGTCACTTCTATTGTTCAGTCTTACGTTTGTCTGTATATTATAAAAAGAGAAAAATGCCTTAGAACATGGTCAGCCATTTCAAGTTCAATGGTTTATTATATAAAAGAGAATGCTAAGAATACTTAAGAGCAAACAATAAAATTAGAAACTTTGTACAAATGTTTCCAACATGGTAACTATATAAGCAAATCAAATTATAGAGAGTTCATTATGTTTCAAAACTAATATAATGGCTTCCTATTTGTAAAGAACACTAAAAAGTATTACATTGTTGTTTTCTTTTTTCCTTTCCTTTCAGTTAGATCTCTTTGAGGGAAAAAAAAAGCATACAATTTTCCTAATTACTCCAACTGTTTTGCTCTTGTTGTTTTAAACTGACTTTCTCAATTTTAAAAGCAGGGGAAACAAGACGTTTTGTTGACCCTAAAGATCCCTTGATTTTTCACGATAGGATTTGAGACAAAACATTAAGTCACAGGTTACAAAAGCCAAGCCAGGGGGATCAGAACAGGTCACCCAAAGGAGATACAAAGACAGCAGCAAACACTGATGCCCATGCAAGAATCCTGCCCCATATGGATAGATGTTCTTGTTTTTCCAAATCAACTAAAAACCAATTTATGTGAAAATTTCTGACTGGTAACATTCTGGCCTCCATTTCAAAACCTTTAAGATGCTGCTGCTTGTGGACATCTAGCCTGCAATTGCCATGGAGGATAACATGCTATAAAGATGACAACCTCTGGGAATAAGTGTCTAGAGCCATGGCTTCTGCTGACTGGTCTCTCCATGTACTGTAAAATATATGCATTAAAAAAGAGCTCCCCCCTCCCTTGGATAGAAAAGGGACTGAGAGGAAATAAATGAACCTGGAGGGGGAAAAATTTGGCTGTCAGAAAATAAAAATGTCGAAGGTTGTCTCTGTAATGGCAACTTACATAAGAGAGAGTTTCATCTTTGAGTCCATATTGGAACAATTCTGGAAGATACAAATTGCACTGAAAGTAGGCTGCCTTCAGCACAGCTCGATCTAATCAGAGAAGCAATCTTAGAGTGGGAGCCTGCCACTCAGAGGCATCCAGAAGTGGCCACATTTAGAACTGTGTGGCTAAGCATAACTCAGCAGGGAGTTTCACCTCCTGGAAATGTACAGGAGCTCTCTATGCAGAGCCTATATGTACATTCATACCTTAAAGGGGTTCTTGACCCCTCCCCTAAAGGCCCTAATCAATAACGATGGTGGTAGTTGGATTAGGTTAACTTGACAAGCACAAAAAGTTCGTTTATTCTTTTGAATCACACCTCTACAGAAACTACTTTTTATTTAGCCAAGCTATGATGAACAGAGCAGAGGCACTGGGTTTAAGGGAAACACTGAGTGAGTCATCTCTGTTGACAAGGGGACCACAGGATGAGGACACTACTGTGCTGTCAGCATCAGATGATGCTTAACCAGTTTCCAGAACGATCGGGATGATTTTGTCCTATGATGGGCGGTAATCACGGGACATAATGTCAATCTCCTTGTTCTAGTGAAAACCTCAAGTACAACCTAATGTTTATGTCCCCAAACTAGGGAAGAAAAAGAAAGCCAAGAAATACTTTCTTTTATCTGTAGTTGCAATAGTCACTAGATGGAAGAGAGAAGAAAATATCCTGTTTCTTCTACACATGGCCAGCAAGTGTGACATAATTTTCCGGTTGTTTAAAAAGTATAAAATCAAATGTGCAAATCTCTTGGGAAAACATCAATGTCTAAGAATGTCAATGCTACACAAACTGAGTTTTGGCCAGAAAACAGACTTACAAATCTCTGGTAACGGAATCAATTGTGCTGCCCTAAGAAACACTTCTAGACAATGAAGCTGCAGAAAGTGTCCAACAGCACACACTGCCACCAGCAGGAGGGTGACTGGCACCTTGAGTTCCAGACACCAAGTCCCACCTCCACTCACACAGGGCTCTTGTATCTTTGCATGCAACTTACGCAAACTAAATTTTGAAGACTTTCCTATGATCGTGGAGATTGTGTGTGTGTGTGTGTGTGTGTGTGTGTGTGTGTGTGTGTGTGTGTGTGTGTATTATGCACATGTATGTAAAGATGTGTGCACATAGGGGTACGTCAAGGCCAAAAGACACTGTCAAGTGTCATCCTCTATCATTCTCCACCTTTTGAGAGAGGGTCTCTCCCTGAACCTGAAGCATTTTCCTATGATAGGAGAAAGAGGAAGAGGAGAAAGAGCGAGCTATCTGCACATAGGTACAGGTGCACACACATACGGGTGGGCACATGGAGGCCAGAGAGAGTATAAAGAATCATCCTCTATCATTCTCCACCTTATTCTTTTCAGATAGGGTCTCTCCCTGAATCTGAGACTTGTGTTTTTCCAGCTAATCTGGTAGCCATCAAGCCCCAGACATCCTCCTGTCTCTGACCTCAACAGTGTAGTTACATGTACAAGTAAGACACACCCAGCTTGTTGTGTGGGTTCTGGGATCTGAACTTAGGTTCTGGTGGTCAGGCAGAAAGTGCTCTTAGCCATCTCTCCAGCCTGGACAGATTTATAAGTCAAGGAAAGAGTTTGGGTTGTGTCTTAATTTACCTGAACTCTGGGATCAGAAACCATCAACTACAATAAATTCCAGATTTCAAGTTCTGTTTTACAGAGGTAGTAGATTTCACTCTACACTTGATGCTCTTGCTGAGGACCTAGATTCAGTTCCCAGCACCTACATGGTACCTCATAACCATCCAGCTCCAGGGAATCCAATGCCCACTTCTGACCTACGCAGGTACATGGTACACAGACGTACATGCAGGAAAATCACTCACACATACAAAACAAAATAAGTAAATCTATTTTTTTTAATTTTGTTAAGATTTCACGATAAGGGGTGTGGCAAAGTTCAGTTGAAATGTCCTTATCTGTGAGCCAGATCATGGCAACTAAGCCACACCTAAAGTACTTACTTGCCTGAAGCAGTAAAACAAAATGTTCAGAAATCAGGAACAGATGAAGGGAAGAGACTAGCCTGACAGACCTATCCCCATGCATGCAAAACTTTGAAACTTAAATTATGAACCCTTGTGATGATCAGTAATAAACCTGAAGACCAAAAAAAGAAAAGAAAAAAAGACAACGGGCACTGTGAACAGGCAATGACCTAAATTAAGATAAATTGACCAAGAACAGTTACAGACCAAGACATAAAAGAGCTTAAATTCTTTTAAATAAATTAAAATCAAAAGGGATATTACTGAGGTCCTGTTTAAAGGTAGTAAGTAATGCAAAGGACACGAAGTACAAAGGAAACGTGGAAAGTCCACTCCCCTCCCACACCACCGCCCTCCCCACCAGCACGTTGATCCGGAAATGGCCTGAAGTCTGAGGTTCTAAGCCTCTTCCCACCCCCACAAACGGAGGAAGATGTCACTTTAAAATATATTTTTTTATTATTATTTTGTAGGTACATATACGTATATATGGGGCCACGCATGTGGAGGTCAGAGGAAAACTGCTGTGGAATAATCCTTTTGTACACTGTGAAGATGTGTTGATGTCATTATTAATAAAAAGCTGACTGGCCGATGGCTAGGCAGGATTTTCGGGGTCAGAGAGAACGCTGGGGAGAAGAAGGGCGGAGTTAGAGGAGACAAGAGATAAGAGGAAGCAGGATGGGAAGTATGTACAGGAGATAAATGAGCCTTGGGGCAGCACACAGATGAACAGAAATGGGGTCATTTATTATAAGAGCTAGCTAAAAACACGCTTAAGCTATTAGCTGAGCATTTATAATTAATATTAAGTCTCAGTGTAGTTATTTGGGGAGCGGCTGACGGGACAGAAAAGTCCGCCTACAGAAAACTGTAGAGTTGGTTCTCTCCTTCCATCTTTGAGTGGATTGCAGGGATCAGGCTCAGGTTATGAATCTTGCACAGCTAGTGGTTCTATGAGCTAAGCCATCTTAACACCAGATACTACTGTCTCAATGCTCTATCACTCTTAATCTCCAGGCGCATGGGAAGGTCCCATTCTTTTTTAATTCCTGAGGGCACTTCCTAAATAACAAAGCAGAGAGCAGAAATCTTCCCCAACAATTGCCAGTGAGTTTAAATGTTTACATTTTCATTAAGTTTCTACTCTGTGAGAACAGAAGATGTGAAAATCAGAGTTGCTGTCCACTCCATGAAAGCCACTCCACTGAAGCCTTCATTGGCCATAACCAAGGCAGCACACCACACAGTCCACACACACTCTCTAGAGACCAGGTGCACCAGAAGCTCACTCTGAGTATTTTCCCTGAAACCCTGACATCTTCAAGCACATGCCCAACAAGTCAGGTGCGTGGAATTGAATCAGTCAGTTGTGGAATGCTGCTTATTACCCTGCCCTCAAAGGCTTTCTATTCAGGCATCTTTCCCACACAAGACTGAGTAGGCCAGGTTGAATGGAGAAAGGAAATCTTGGAGATCTTCAGTAGCCTTGGGGTTAAGGGTAGGGGTATCCTGAAGGCAAAGGGAGGAGGCAGACAGGCTTTAAAACACGTAATGGGAGGAAAGGGATAAGCAAACTGGAGAAAGACCAAAGAAAACATACAGGTAGCCTAAAATAAATAAAGAGACTAGTAAGATCTTGAGAAAGCTTAGTGGGTGATTCACAGGATATGGTCAATGAAACCAGCACAAAACAGCTGCATTTCACACCAGAATCTCAGAAATAAGATGACAATGTATGGAATTAAAACTGGTTCTCTCCCATGAGTCCTTGGTGCTTTAGGGATACAAATGACTGCAATTGCCATGACACATTGCAGTTATATTTATTCTGCTTTTTATGTTAGAACATTTGTTTGGTATTTTGAGGATGCCTAAATGTTACTGTGATCCTATGAAGCATGCTGCCTTTTACCCTTCTTCATTGAATTTTTTAAATTGTTTATTTTTAATCATGTGTGCAGGTGTGTTGTGGAATATTCCTTCACACTATGTGAAGATATTTCACTGTAATTGGTTTAATAAAAAGCTAAATGCCCATTAGCTAGGCAAGATTTTGGGGGCAGAGAGAATGCTGGGAAGAAAAAAGGTGGAGTCTCGAAGAACCGCCAGGACTTAGAGGAAGCAGCATGGGCAGTACAGAGTAAAGGTAATAAAGCCACAAGATAAAAAGAAGATGGCTAAAAAATGGGTTAAGAGCTAGTAACAAGCCTAAGCTATCAGCCAAGCTTTCATAATAATAAGTCTCCATGTAGTTATATGGTAGCTGGCAGGTAGGACAGAAAAAACTACCTACACAGGTGTGTGTCTGTGTGTGGATATGTGCATTGTATGGGTGCATTAAGAGGTGAGAGGTATCAAATACCCCTGGCACTGGACTTACAAGCAGCTTTGAACCTCCTAATGCGAGTTCTGGGAACCAAATTCTGACCCTCCAGCTACCCTTCATAGAATTTTATCACATCTTTCTATGACAACTAATTTTCAGAAATATTTTACACTCCGTGGGCTTTCAGTTTATCACTCTTGAATACCATAATTATGTGATGAAAGGAATATGAAGCGTATGAGCAGTGAATTAAAGTCAGTCACAAATATAGCTTGTCAAAGCTCCAGTCCATATAAAGAACAATGCAGTTTACAGGTTATTGGCAAGGGATGCTGGTCTTTCTGCTTGCCAGCCAAAGGCAGTCATGTGCCAAGTGCATAAATGCAGCTTATAAATTCTCTCAGCAGACCAGATTTTAAGTTGTGCAAATCCAGAATGTATGTTCTTGATTTATAGAAATCATAGGGTTTTAACTTTTTATACAAGGTGAGGCTTTGTTATGACGTTCATATTTTTATCGTATCTTTTTCTCATTTGCATAGTTCCTAGTTATGAAAAGTAGAATCATACCATATTCTCTTGCATGTATCCTTTGTTTACTTCTTTAAAAATTCTTCATTACATGTATTTAGTGTACATGTGCACATGCATATACGTGTGCACATGTCATAGTGTAAGTAGACAGAGGAGTTGGTTCTCTCCTTCCACCATGTGGGTCCTGAAAATTGATCTCCAGGTGTCAAGCTTGGCACCAAGTGCCTTTACACTCTGAGCCATCTCACCAGCCCTTGGTTTACTTCTTGGATTTTTATCCAGAAAATCCACCCTTTGTCATTCTTTTCTCTGTCAAAATCCTAACATCTTCTTTCTCTCCCTAAATGGCCCCATCCAGTCTTAGCTTTAAATACCATATAGCCTTGATGAACCTCACAGATATTAACTATTTCCAGCCTCAGGCAACTTTATATCTCTATGAGAATGCTGAATGGGCATCTCAAAATTAATAAGGCTCTGCTTCGGAACAAACATCCATTTACAAGGCTCAAACAAAACTTTTTTTCTGAGAGTCACTGATTCCAGACTGGCCTCAAATTCAACTATGCAACTCAGGCTGACCTTGAACTTATGTCCTTTTGCCTCCACCTCCTGAGTGCTAGGATTAAGTGTATGTGATGCTAAGGAATCAAACCCAGAGTTTTGGTACAGGTCAGCTAAGCACTCTATCCACAGTGCAACACCGCCAGCCTTGAAACCAAATTTTTAGGGTCCCTCTTTGTTCCCCATCTCAATAAGTGATGGCATTATTTACCCAGCCAGAGGTCCCAGCTTAGCTTTGACTCTTCTCTTTGCTCATATCCAACACTGAACTGCAAACTCTATCTTCAATGCATAATCTGAACCTGACCACTTCACATCACTCTGTGGTCCAGGCCACATCTCCACCCTCACCTGGCAACTGACAAGGTCTACCAAAAGTTACCCTAAGAGTCCTCTTGCCCTCTTTTCTATTACCCATTCAGGATCCAAAAGAACTATTTTAAAGTACAAGATCACATCAACTACAGACTTCTCCAGTAAAACCCCATCTCTTTATCACAGCCTATACAATCTGGTTCCCGCCTACACTATCACCCCATTTCACACCACTCCCTCCCTAAACCACCTGCAGCCCAAGTTCAGCCAAACTGGCCACCTTCCTGCTCCTCTACCATGCCAAGTGCAGCCTACACCAAAGGCTTTGCCTTTCCCTTGCTGTTCCCTCTGTGAAGATCGCACCCCACCCCCCCCAGATTCCCACTCCATTCAGGTCTTTATAGAAAATGAGTCACTCTTTCTCTCCTCCCCTCCTTCCCTCGTTTTCTCTCCCCAACTCTCTAACCTGGTTTTATTTCTTTCCTAGAACATTGGCTGAAATTACATTTTCTACTTGGCTTATCTGTTTGCTCCGTTAACAACTGCGTACACAGTGAGCGCCTATCAGGTTCCAGGATTCTAAGCAGTGGAGATGCAGCAGTAAGTGAGACAAGCAGAGATCTCAGCCCTCTTGAAGTTCATGTTCTTATCTGTCATCCTTGCTCAAGTCTGAGCTCCAAAGAGGAGAAGACACACAGTCCACCTTGTGAACAGCGAATCACCAGTGCCCAGGACAATGTCCTGAGATGGAGGAGGAATAAAAACACATCTGCTGGATGGACAGAACAGCCATCTGATTCCCTGGAGAGTCCACTATAAACTCTTCTATCAGGAGAAAATTCAAGATGGAACCCAGAATACCCAACACGTCCCCTGTTAGGGAGCAGTCTACAAACCAGCCCCTACCCCTAGGCCTGGTTGTTCTGACTGACTGCCAACTGGAGCCCCCAGCAATCTCCTCCAGTGGCTGTGTCATTAGGATTCATCTCACTGGGACGCTGACCAAGCAGCAATATTAAACAGGTCAAATTTTCATTACAAAGTGGCCATATTCAAATGTATGGGTCACACAGCTTCCCTGACTGCTGTGGTCCTTGTGCTCCAGAGTTCACAGGACACCTTCAATGTGCACTAGCTATCACCCATGCAGCCATTCCTATTTGAGCACTGAACACAAGGTTGCTAAAGGTGTGTTTTTACTTCTTGCAGCTGCTATGGAGGCAGGAGATTTGCCTGCTGTGATGAACAAGTTTCTCCTAGAGAACATTTGAAGAGCATGAAATAATTTGTTCACAAATAAACATGAAGGTAATTGTGAAATGCAATCCATTCACTGTAGGGAAAACAAAAGAACAAACAAACAAAAAACAGAGCTATGCAAAGGAAAAATCAGTTGTCTCCAATTGAGTCTTGCTGGGTATACAAACCACACTCAAGAGCAGGCCCCATGCCCAATGGTAGATGGACAACACAAACGTGAACTCAACGGTATTTTTGGAAGTTTTTTGTTTCATAATTCTTTCTCTGAGCTTTTTATTTTTTTAAGCCTTACAGGTCTTTTGATTATATATTAGTTTCCAATTTTGAATCTTCACGGGCTTTCTGTGTATGTGAATGCATTTGTCTCTGATTCTGTATGTCTTCCTTGTGCTTTTTCTTTGGCTCTTTTTCATTTGTTCCTATTCTAGCTTGATTTTGTTGTTGTTTTAGCTTATGATTTTTTTTAAATGCCTTACTGTTTTCTAATGGAGGAGAGGGCATGGGTTTGGGTGGGTAGGGAGGACCTGAAAGAAGTTGGAGGAGGGAAAAATATAATCAGGATATATTGTATGAAAAATATTTTCAATTAAAATGGGAAAGAAAAAAAAACATTTAAAAAAAAAGAAAAGAAAAAGAAAGAAAGAAAGAAAATACAGCCAGGCATGGTGGCACACGTCTTTAATCCCAGCACTCAGGAGACAGAGGCAAACAGATCTTTGTGAGTTCGAGGCCAGCATGGTCTACAAAGTAAGTTCCAGGACAGTCAGGGCCTCTGTTACACAGAAAAACCCTGTCTTGAAAAACCAAAAAAGGAAAGAAAATATATAATGAAAATAAAACAGAGGTAGAGTGGTAGTAACAAATTTAAAAAGAAAAGAAAATGCAAGTATATTAGAGAACCACCCTAGAGGGCTCAGAAAACAAGTATTTAAAGCCCACATTACCCAACTGTCCACATGTGAGAGTAATGTCTAGTTATCTCATCTTAACGCGCTAGTTCACTCAGACAAGACAGGGTTTAGAGCCTTGTTTCAGGGTTAGCAGGTGAAGGTAGACATAAACATCACAAGGCAAAGGTAGAGAGGCCCCATCCAGCCCTGGCTGCAGTGATCTGGGTACAGCAGCTATTTCCTTCAACATCTAAGATGCTTGAAAAAAGCTACTTAAAGTAATAAAGTGTGTATGTGTGAGAGGAGAGTCTCAATGTATCTCAGAACTCCACAGCATTACACTGTATCTGTCCAACACCTCAATCTCTTTCAAGTATGTTCACAAACATTATCTCCTTCAGTCTTCAAAGCAAGAAACTCTGCAGTGTGAACAAGACAGGATATACTTTGCTGTTCAGAACCCCAGAAACCACACAATTATTCCAGATCCCTGTAAAAGTGGCAGGACCTAGATATGCCTAAACTCAGCTGTGGCGGTTTAAATGAGAATATCCTGCATAGGCCCCAGGGTTTGACTACTTGGTCCCAAGTTGGTGGCATTGTGTGAACAGGTTTAAGACATATGACCTTGCTACAGGACACACGTCACTGTGGGCAGGCTTTGAAGTTTCAAAGCCACACGCCATTCCCAGTTCACTCTCTCCATTTCCTGCTACTTATGGTTGGAGATGAGAGTTTTAAGCTGTTCTTGCTACCATGTCTGCCACCTGCTGCCTCAATTCTCTGCCATAATGTACTCTTTTTCCGCCTGAATTATAAGCCCCAAAAATCCCTCCCTTCTAGAAGTTGCTCTGGTATTTTATCACAGCACTGAAAAAGTAACTAACAAAAGATGAACATCATTATGTGCAAATCACAATGCACGGTCAATTTGTCTCTTCACTGCAACAGGAGGAAAAAACAAAAACACTTACTCACCAGTGGTTTATGGTAGTGGGAAGACACATTGGTCCTGGAGCTCTGGGCAGAGAGAGGCTTGCAGATTCTTCCAGTGGATGCCAATTCCTGAAACGACACATAAAAACACCATGAGCAAAACACAAACACACTGACCTTACCCCAGGAGGCTCATCTCAACACAACTCACCTCAACAGGCACCCCACTCAGACCCAAAGCCCCCATGCTTTTCATCCAGCCTAAATCTCTGGCTCAGCCCTGCTGTGGATATCGCTCTGTGTAAATAAAATTCTGATTGGCCAGTGGCCAGGCAGAAAGTATAGGCGGGACAAGAGAGAAGAGAATTCTGGGAGGTGGAAGGCTGGGGCGGGGAGACACCACCAGCCGCTGCCATGACAATAAAGAGATAAGGTACTGGTAAGCCACGAGCCAGGTGGCAAAGTATAGATTAATGGAAATGGGCTAAATATAAGAGTAAGAGCTAGACAATGGTAGGCCTGAGCTAATGGCCAAGCAGTTTAAATAATATAAATGTCTGTGTGTTTATTTTATAAGTGAGTTGTCGGACTAACAGGGCTTGGTGGCACCTGGAGAGAAGCTCTCCAACTAGACAGCCCCATTTCCCATATAGACCAATAATCTTCAATTCCCACACAGAAATGGCTCCCACAACAGTGACAGGGTCTCGGACACAAGAATGCTCCAGAGATCACCTGCAATGGGGTCACAAACTGAAAGCAAAGGGTCGTTTAACCTACAGAGGCACAACACTACATCTGCTCTGTGAGTCCTGAAACTCCCTGAAGTTAAAACTCAGAAATGTCACATAAAAGCTCAGACCTCTTAGGCCTACAAGGAGGCTCAGTGAACAAAAAAAGAAACTAAATCCGATCACCAAAACTCACAGTAGAAGGAGAGAACTCACTCAAAAGTTGTTCTCTGACTTCCGTGTGTATACACTCACACACACACACACACACACACACACACACACACACCAAATTAAGATGATGACAACTATGGCGAACCTCACACTTTCAGCTTCTCTTTAAAAGCCAAGCAGATCAGAAGACATTCCCGTCAGACAGTGACGATCTGGTAGCAAACAGCAGTCACCCTTCACAAGCAGGCTTGCTTGCTCTGAACACCAACGCTAGCATTCTGTATTTCCTCTGCACAGAGAGAGAATTGCCGCTTTCATTCCCCACCACCCTCATTTGCCTCTACGTTTGAAGAGAACCTGGGTCAATTCCCAGCACCCACAAGATAATTTAAAACGATCTGTAACTCAAGTTCCAAGGGATCTGAGGCCCTCATCTGGACTCAAGGTGTACTGCATGCATGTGGTGCACATACACAAGTGTAGGCAAATACAAACATACAATAAAATTTTAAAGAGAAAACCCAAGGGCTGAGGATGTAGAGCACCTGCCTGGCTTGTGTGAGGTCTTGGGTTCTAGCTCCAGCAGATTCACAAAAACAAAACAAAACAAAACAAAAGAGGAGAAGACTATACACACTTATGTACAAAGACACCAGCATTGTAACACATTAGCAGTGTTCAGCTTAAGATGGTGTGAGTTATTTATATCATTCTCTTAAAGAATTTATTGACTTGCTCACTGAGCTATATTACATACCACAGGGCATGAGGTGCTAAGAGATACAAAGTCAGCACAGCCCTTAAGTTGTTCTGAGAAGAAGGCAGGTGTGGACACTCTAAATGGGCATGCTCAGGTGATACAGCAGCATTGAAGAGAAGCACCTCACGCAGCAGCAGAGACTTCTTCCTAGCACGAACAGAGGACTGAGCAAAACCCAAAGCCTGGGTGGGAGAGGGGCAGAAAAGGGAAGGTGCAGATCCCACCCCAGGGGGCAATGCAGGCAAAAGCAGGGACATTTGAACAGCCATCTATTTCAGCTTTGTCTGGGTCTCTTATTACCTTGTAGATCTTAAACAGCACCACCACCACCCACCCACCCCACCCCACCACACCACACCACACCACACACCACACCACACACACACACAGAGGAAAACAAAAACCCAACCCTTGCCTTGCATAATATAACTCAACATCTGTAAGGACTTGATGCATAGCACTGCAAGTGTGTTCTCATCTGTACATCTCATCAAATGTCCACATCAAGAATACCACCAACTCAGCCCTGGTCCCTGGCAATGCCCATTCACGTCAAGAGACAACTAGTATTTCTCAGAGGCTGGAAGGCCTCAGAAACACCATGGCAGAAACCATGGGCTTTGGGGGAGGTTTCTAAGAAGAAGAGTAAAGATGACTTTTTCTTCATATCAATTGAAAGATTGAGAAACCTATCCCCACCCCAAGGCCCCAAATATCCAGAAACTACTGGCCTTAAGCAGAAATGTTCACAAGAGAAAAAAAAAAAAAAAAACAAAAAAACAAAAACCTCAGAATACCTGTCCATCCAAATCTCCAAGTGGAGTTTTCTCATTTGTCAGAAAGCAATGAGTAGCAGCCTGGGCTGAGGCGCCAAGAGCAGTTCCAACACCAGCCTTGGCGCCGGGGAGATGGGCTCAGTTAGCAAAATGTCTGCTGCACAGCCCTGATGACCTGAGATCAGATCCCCAGAACCCACTTGTAAAAAGCCCAGCCTGGCAGCCAGCTTCTATGATTCCAGCACTAGAGGAAGGTGGGTGGAGGAGGAGGAGACAGAAAGATTCCCTGGAATTCACTGGTCAGGAAGACTACCTGAATTGGTGAGCTCCAGGTTCAGTGAGAGATTCTGAATCAAAAAGGAAGGGGAAGAGTGACTGAAGAGAACAGCTAATGTTGACCTCTGGCTGGCTTCCACATGCGAGCACACACAGACACACAAACACACACAGGGTGGGAGCAGGCATGGGAAGCGGTTTAAAGAGTTAAGCGTGAAGGCCAAATGTGAGGTGAAGGCTTAGGCTGGGGTGGGAACAGATGCAGTTAGGAGCAGTATGAGGACACAAGGCACGGTTCCCCCTGAATGGTGGACAGAACTTCACTAGAACCGCAAAGGTTTGGCAGGTTCTTGTTTCTGGCTGAAAATGAAAATCACCTGGAGAACTAAAAAGACTGTAATAAAAATAATCTTATTTTGGGTTTGGCAGTACAAAACCCTCCCACAGGCGATTCTGGCATGAAGCTGGGGATGGGCATACTTTACCAGGAGCGCAGAAGCTCCAGAACAGTCTCTTCAAGGTCATTAATTCAGCATCCTCCAGGAAAGCACCGAGAGTTCTGCTTGGAGATTTCCTCATTCTCAGTATGTCCGTCTAATGTCTATGCCATCGTGACACCCATTGCTTAACCCCATTAAGTAGGTGGCAGAATGCCAGCAGCAAGAATGGCAACCAGGTAAGTGAGGCAGGCCTCCCTCCTCTCCTTAGCGGCATTCGCCCAGTCTGCATGTTTCCAGATGAAACTCAGGCTGCCTAGTCCCAGCAGCAGACCTGCATGTCTACATACCATGCAGCTGCCTCTTCCAGCAAGACAAAGGATCTGCACCTCTCCAGCCATCAAGTGGCCTTCGAGGAACACAGTCAGGACATAAGCATTCTGACCAGGTTCCTCCTGCCCATCAAAGAAAGGGCAAGCAATGCAGATGAGTGCAACGTGGTGGAAATCTGCCAAGCTGGTGGAGCACTTCTCATTGCAGATTTCCACTTTGTGGTCATGTAATGGCTTGAGCAATCCCAAGCCAAAAATGGCAAAGTAAATGTATGTGCCACAAAGATGACAGATTGGAGCAAGCTGCTTCCTGAATGGACCAACCTGAAGAGATCTCTTCCTGACAACACCAGGTGCAGGTGACCTTCAGAAAGCCAGCATCAGAGAAATCCACAGCTGGCAAAGGTCAACCTTCTGGAACAAGAGGCCACACAACGAGCCTCCCTAGCCTCCAACAAAACAAGGAGACACTCCCAGAATCCCAAGAAATCCACAGCTCGCGAAGGTCAACCTTTTTGAACAAGAGGTCAAGCAACAAGCCTCACTATTCTCCAACAAAACAAGGAGACACTCCCAGAACCCCACTTCAACCGAAGTAGCCTCCACTTGGGTAAGAAATCAAGTTTAGAACAGTGTGGGGTGGCGGGGAGTTTAGAGAAAGCAAAAGGACTTTCCCGCTTCTGTTAGTCCTCAATTTTAAATGATTCATTCATTTTCCTGCAGTTCTAACATACCCTGGCCTAAAACAAGACACTTCTCTAGTCCAGTGCTTCAAAAGACACAGCAGTTTTTGTTCCAGGCCATGTCAGACACATTGGGGCCTCAGCTCCCTTATCTGTATCCTCTTCTTCTCTACTCTATCCCAAGACCACAGTTCCAGCTGCCATCAAGCCATTTCTGACATCCTCATTCCTAACAAACATCAGCCCACCAGCCAACCCATTCCGGCCTGCAGGAGCTCTCATACCCAGTGTCCTCAGAAGCCTATGCACATCTCCTTCACAGCACAGATTACTTCTATTTTTCCAAAGAATTTTTCCCCAGTCCCTAGATGGCAAGGATCTGTACCATTCTGCTTTGCTTTCTTATTAGTGCTGTTTGCTGTTTTCAAGTTTCAAGTCTGACTGCAGGTCACATATCCCAAAACTCTGGTTTCTGACTAAATATACCCCAATATATATATACTCATGCCACCCAGCCAGACTTGGATATTCTTTCTTCTTAAATTGGCCCCAAATTGCTTCCCAAGCTCATGGCAGACTTCTCTCTCCTACCAGCAACAAATCCAGAGTCCAAGAAAGAAAATGTGCAATCAGCTTGAGGCTAACCAACTTGGGAAGGACACAAATCTGAGTACTTTAGTCTCCTGGTTTGTTTTCATATCTCACACTACATTGGTTATTCTGTTTAAGATCACTGTACACCAGGCAGTGGTGGAGCACATCTTTGATCCCTTTGGGAGGAAGAGGCAGGTAGATCTCTGTGAGTTGAAGCCCAGCCTGGTCTACAAAGCAAGTTCTAGGCCAGCCAGGGCTGTTACACAGAGAAATCCTGTCTCAGAAACCAAAATAAATTATTTAAAAAAAAAAAAAAAAGATCACTTTACAACTTTCAAAATTAACCCCCTTTGAACCTTGATGAACCTTGAAAGGGATTTTCTGGGATCAAAGGGGCTATCGCCAGTGCCAACACCCTAAGGACTGAACTCCACTGAAGCTTTCACAGGCTCCAAACTAGTGTGGCTCTCTCCACTCTGATCCCAGTGCCAGCCCATCCTCTTTCTCTTCCTGCAACCATAGGCAGAGGAAATGGGTCTTCGGGGGCTCTTTGTAAGCTCTCCCACCTACTCCACAAATATGGTAGGAGGAAGAATGAACATTTCCAAGTTCTCTGAATGACACAACACTCAAAGTACAACAGAATTAGCTGGAAACTAGCAAAAAATAATTTTAGCTTCCCTTTTAAAAAAATTATAAAAGGACACCTACTTTAAATGATTCAGAGTGACTTTGTGCTGATTCTTCTACTTGAATATGCATTTGTTTCCCCCGAGCTGATGGTTCCTCCTCCGTCTCCCCCACTCCCCATCCTAAGAGTGTGTGTAGGTCCAGGCTTCCACAGATACCTATTTTGTCTGACTTGGGGGCCCTTGAAAACATCTCAGCAAGGCAAGCACGCTCTATAAACAGTCAGAGGCTGCCCCTCAACACATCGTAATGCTATTTGCATGTACTATTTCTACTGCATCAAAAATAAAATAAATCACAAAAACTCTTTCTCTATCTCTTGCCAAGATGGGGCATTCTCTGCATTGAGAGCTCAGAAGAAACATTAACTCTTGACCAAGGCCAGATCTAATGCCAGAACCTTACTCTCACCAGTAAAGGCCCCTTTCCTAGTAGACTCTACCATTTCCTATTTATCCACTGTTATATTTCTCTCCTTCCAAGGAGCAGGGATCCTATCTGACATGTTCATTTCTATAACCTCAGCGCTACAACAGTCCCTGGCAGACTACATTTGCTCAATATGAGGCAGACAGCAAGCAAGTGGGTGGAAGAGGCCCAGGGCGCTCTGAAGATGCTCCATGGCATGACTCATCACGGTCTCTGGGATGAGTCTCCTAATGCCTCTAGCTGTGATTCTTCAACTGTCACTACTTAGATACTGGCTTCAATGTATTCCCCTTCCTTATACCCTACCTTTTCAGACTGGAGTTCACACGGAGACTCAATTATCAAATTAGGCTTTTCGTACTCTGCCTCCATTTAGTCATACACCATTTGGGAACTTCAGATATCCACTGGAGTAGCTGACCTGGCTCAAACTCATGCCTGGAACCACACCTTCATACCCCCACAATCCCCTCTATCACCACCAATGAACGTATAGAGTGATACTGTGGACCCCATTCTTGAATTCCAAGTCTCTTTCTGCCAGCTCATTGCTCATTAGCTTCCTTCCAACCCTCTAGCTTCCTCCACATGGTCTGGGCCCAGTGTCCTTCCCCACCACTTATGTCAACATCCAAAAATTATCTTTCACATGTCTGTTTTCCTAATTGGGTGTCCCTTCATGGTCAGCACCCAATTAACAGACCTCTGTTGCTCTGAGGCTGGCACACAGTAGGTGACCCAAACTACACAGCTTCCTGCTTTACAACTCCCATACCCATAGTGACTCCTTGAAGAACCTCAACACAGCCAGGGAGCAATGGCACATGCCTTTAATCCCAGCACTCGGGGGGCAGAGCCAGCAGATCTCTGTGTGTTTAAGACCAGCCTGGTCTACAGAGTGAGTTCCAGGACAGGCACCAAAACTACACAGAGAAACCCTGTCTCAAAACAAAACAAAACAAAACAAAACAAAAACAAACAAAACGAACCTCAACACAACTAACAAAAGTGCCCTATTGCTGAGAATTCTCATTCAAGTCTCCCTAAAAGAAGTCACAGCACGATCCTCACACTGAACACAGATTAAGGAGAGGCAAAGGGCTGTGGCACAAAGGGGTGAGCAGCAACAGCCTTGCCTCCTCCATATGGTCATAGAAATGGCATTTTCCCTCTCCGGTCTCAGATCTCTTCCTTGGTAAGATGAAAACATCCAGTCAGAAACAAAAACGCATATATTATATGATTCCATTTACATAAACTGTTCAGAGTAGGCAAGGCCATAGAGACACAAAGTAGATTACTGGATGCCAAAGGGTGGGGGGGGAGGGAATGGAAGTGAATGCTGATGGGCAAGGGGCTTCTTCAGGGAGTGCTGAAAAAGAAATGTAGCAATGATTGCACAACTTGACAAATATGCTAGAATATGCTAAACTGCCTACTTGGAAATGGTTATATAGTGAATTTTATGGAGCATGAATTTTTATCTGACTAAAAAAGGGGAAAAAACAGCTAGACTAGAATAAAGGTTGAAAATTAGAGACTCATCAGGCCTAGGGCATGTTCTGTGGACCTCAAGTGGGTTTTCAGTTTATTTGGACAAACGACCTAAAAGTCAAACACGTGTGGTGTATGTGTGTGTGTGTGTGTGTGTGTGTGTGTGTGTGTGTGTGTGTGTTTACTTTCCTAGCAGACTCTAACATAGTCCCATTGAGGTAGTTTGGCACTCACTATGCAGTGCAAGCTGCATTTGAAATCTTCATCCCGCCATATGCTGGGATTACAGACATATGCTACTACTTTAATTGTGGTCATTATTACACAAGTGATGCACATAATAAAACTGCAAGAGGCTGGGCGCTAGTGGCGCACGCCTGTAATCCCAGCACTTGGGAGGTAGAGGCAAGTGGATCTCTGTGAGTTCGAGGTCAGCCTGAGCTACAGAGTGAATTCCAGGAATGGTGCAAAGCTACACAGAGAAACCCTGTCTCGAAGGGAAAAAAAACTGCAAGGGAATAACACTAACACACACACACACACACACACACACACACACACACACACACACACACAACTGGGCACAAATAAGCCCCAGTGGAAAGGCGTCTATAATAAAATCTAAAATCTATATAACAATGAGTATACATTGTAGCAATGTCAGCTTCCTGTACTGGACACTATACTATAGCTATTCAAAATGTTACCACTTGAAGAAGTGGTACTTTGCTACTTCCTATCAGTCGGTAATTATTTTTTTAATTATTAAGCCAACAATTTTATAATTTCACAGGGTGGCTTCTCCTTAAAAATAGCAAGATGTGGTAACGCTGAGCCTCAAGGGGCACAGCTGTATAGAGCTGGGTAGTAGCCATTTCTAGACAGTCCAAGTGTTTGCAGTCATCTGCCCAACACCAAGGCCCCGTGTTGATAGCTGTTTATCATGGATGCATGCACTGGTTTTCTCTTAAAGAGAACTATTTCTCTATCAACAGGAAAAAGAAAGACCAAGAGTGTCTTATGTCCATCCTTACCCACAAAAGAAGGCAACTACAACATTTTTGTGAAAACAAAGAACATTCTACCCATTTTTTTTATCTTAGTCTTCCTCTAAAGCTACCTGCCTGGCCTCTGAGGTGTTTGAGATCTCAAACCCTTGAGCTGTGACTCTGTAGGACCAACTTTCTTAGATTGTCAACATATTTTTAAACAAAGCACCAAAGAACACAGCTTAAGTATAAAGGATCCGCTATCCCTAAACACACGGGTTTCTTGGTCTTGCCTTTCCTGGCAGGCTCCTCTGCCATTAATATGTGATCACAACTAGGTAAATATGAAACTGCAGCTGTGTTTAGCAAGGGAGGGAAAGGATCATTGGGGTGCACATTCCCTTCCTACCACACCACCATTCCCCTCAAAGACAGTGTGTGGAATTCAAGAATCCCTGGAAAGAGGGTAGGGCACAGTCACAGAGAAGCAAGTAAACTGCCCAGTGAATGTCTAAGGTACAGCCAGGCCCAATTAGGCTGCATAGAAGAGCACTTGGGGCTCCAGCCTGATGGAGAAATTTCAATATCCCCTTCAAGTGACAGACACGCAGGCTGCCTGGCACTGACCCATGCTGAAGTGTTTAAAAATCAGTCATCTGGAAAACTGTGACCCCCTGCCACCTGTGTAGCCAGGTAAGACACATCTCTCTAATCAAGAGGTGCTAGAGCCATACTGTCTTTTAGAGAAACTACTAGTTCACATGGCTACAGAGATAAAACATGGCTGGTATGACTTAGCAGGCCTAGCTAATTTATACACTGGACACTGAAGGCTCAACATTAAAAAGAATATGAAATACATCTCACTGATTTTTTTGTTTTATTTTTGTTTTTGTTTTTTTTGTTTTTCGAGATAAGCTTTCTCTGTATAGCTCTGGCTATCCTGGGATTCATTCTGTAGACCAGGTTGGCCTCGAACTCAAGAGATCTATCTACCTGCCTTTTCCTCCCAAGTGCTGGGATTAAAGGCACGTGCCATTCATATCACTTACTCACTCACTGAAATAACTTTTTAGATACTATGTTAATGAAACCATTCCAAAATGAATTTTCCTACTTTGTAAATATAGCTACCACAAACTCATATATTACTTATGTTGCATCGTATTTCATTTGCACTGTCAGGCTTGAGAGAAACTCATTCTAGTATGGAGATCATAGCCATAATAGAAAAAGAGAACATCAGCCAACACCCACCAAGTGATTATTTGTGTTTGGTTTTTTTTTGTTGTTGTTGTTTGTTTTTTGGGACAGAGTTTCTTTGTGTATCCTTGGCTGTCCTGAGACTAGTTCTGTAGACCAGGCTGGCCTGGAACTAGCTCTGTATACCATGCCAGCCTCAAACTCACAGAGATCCACCTGCTTCTGCCTAGTGTTGGGATTAAAGGTGAAACCATCACCTCCCAGCCACAACTATTTGATTCTAAGCAAGGTATCCACCTCCCAGGTGGTTAACTTTCTCCTTAAGTGGGTGTGATATAACATCCTATACCCTGGGCTTGAGTCTGAGGTAAAACAAGTCAGAGAAGGTAACTGAAAGCACTGTGTGCCTTCTCACACATCCATCCTTCTTTCCTTCCTGCTTTCTTAAGGAGACAAAATGTGATCTCTTAGCCATCACCCAGTTCTGCACAGCAGCAGCAGATCATCCAGTGGTTCTCCAACAACAAGGTACACAGATATCATCTGCACCACACACAAGCAGATGCCAGCATCTTGATACTTTGATCTAGGAGTTCACTCACAGCTAAGGAATTGGGACCAGTGCTACTAGGAGCACCTTGGGTTTCTCTGGCCAACAGTCAGGCAGGCCAGCCTCAACAAGGGACATATAGCCTGTGGAGAGGGAAGGAACTGTTCACAAGCCTTTCTGCAGAAGACTGTTTGTCAGGATCTTTTAAACCTAGATAGGAAATAACTATCTGCTCTGGATATTGTTTCAAATGTAAGAAAGGAGCTGGTACTTCCTGTCTTCACACATGTCATCACTGTGATCAAACAGTATGGACACAAGGCTGACTGAGTGTATTGCAAAGTAGCAGAGTGCTTACCTCTCATGTGCAAATCCCTGGGTCCAATTACCAGCACTGCAAAAATTACATGCATATATTCTTCATATATATGTATTAATATATACTACAGACAATGTCATGGCACCTAATGGCTTGGCAAACAGGCTGATAATACTGTGCTGTGTGGCCCTCCACCGAAAACATACCAGGAGGTTCAGGGTACATGTTCTTTCCGCCCTTGCCTGTGACCCAGTGGCACCAAGCCTTGTCAGAGCTCCATGAAGGCCATTCTGCAAAAGTGCTGTTCCTGCTATCCCCAGAGCCAATACAAAGGGCTCCCCCCACAGACCTGCAAGTCCCAGCAGCATGCAGATTCTAGGCCTTCAGCCTCTCAGAGAAGAATCATCATGGAACATGAATGTTGGGCAGGCAGCAGGCACAGATCGACTGGACCCCAGGAGGCTGGCTGCCAGAAGAAAGCACTCTTTTTTATCTAAACCAAACAGTCCCTGCTCTTTCTCTCTCCCTAAAAACACCCCCACCTCAAACAAAAGAGCAATTTCTTTTGAGGAACAAAAATTAAAGTATCCTTCCCGAAGAATATTTTTGTGACTAAAATGTGGCCTAGAAACTCAAACTTTTCTTCCTTAAAGCAGGTTTCTTTTCTATTGATTGTAAGCACACACTCTGAATGAATCAGGATACTCCTCCAACTAAATCCAAACCTGTCAAACTGCTTTGAAGATAGGGTAAAAAGTAAATAAACGACTAAATCTGAAAATGACATTTCTGTGCTTTGTTTCTGTTTTGTTTTGTTTTTGAGCCAGCCTTGTGTACCTTAGGCTGGCATCCAACTCCTTACGTAGCCAAGGATAACCCTAGATTTCTGATCTTCCTCTCTCCAACTACCTGATGACTAGAATAAGTGGTGTATACCCCCAAACCTAGTTTATGACATACTTGGGATAGAACCTGTCTCATCATAAACGCTAAGCAGACACTCTACCCTCAGCCTTGTGACTGTGCTTTAGATTCAGGGGAGTGACCTGTGTGTCAGCACCAGAACCTCATGCAGAGCATTTCCAAAACCCACTACTCCACTGCAGCCTCTGCCTTCCAGACTGGGCATGCTGGAGAAACCCAGAGACAACCAGGCTTCTGTGTAGCTAAGTCTAAACTCTTGATGCACAGGAAAATATCCTTAGAGTCCTTCATGCATCTCTACCTTCTGTTGGCCAGTGCTCCTCCAAGAACTCTCCTCTGCTCTTCACCTCACCCCCACCAGCCTGCTCTTAAAGACCCTTCTCTCCCTCCTCCTTCCTTCAACTTCTGTTTGTTCTTCTCTCACACAAGCAATGAGCTTTTTCAGAAACAAGTACAGCCATTCCTTAACCCATATTCACATGCAACTCACCCTCTCCACCCCCGGGTCCTCCAATTTCAGCCTCTACTCATCGCTCTGACTCTATATGAAGAAGCCCAGAAACAGCTAACCAAGAGAAAGTTGTCCTTAGAAGGCAGAGTAACTGGGAAAGCTGAGTAATAGGCAATGGAATTCTCCTCAGCAGAGAGAAGTCCATGAACATTCACAGAGGTACGGCACGAGGAGAAGTGAGCTACAGCCTCGGCATGTTAAACATCACTACTCGGGTCCACATTCAAGAAAGACGCTCTTTGTATCCAAGAGAGATCTCTGCTGGAGGCTTCCAATAGCTTCCTGCTTGGCTCTTTCCACCACCCTACTAAATGGGAGAAAGCGGTATATGGAAAGAGGTCACTCTGGGTCTCAGTCTACAGCAGAGATCTACCCTCGTGTTTGAGAAGTTGGCAGTGATCACAGCAAGAAGATCCGTGAGCCGAACACCAATCAGAACTTTGGAGATGGGTCTACTTACAAAAGTCCCGTGGTTAAACGCATTGAGACGGTGAGGCAGGCAGTTAGAGGAGGAAGGAGCAAGTGTGTACTGATTCAGCCTCTGCTGTCAAGGAAGAAGCAGAGGGGATGAGAGCCATATAAGGTAGCAGTGATTCCCTGCTGCATCTGCTTCTGAAGGGAGTTAAGGAAAGAGATAAAGCCATGGCCCTGGAGAAAGGTGACAGTCTGTGCTCTGGTCCTGCTATGGATTGGCTGTGGAGCCTTGGGCAAGCCCCTGCCTCCCTGGGCCTGTTTCTATTTCTCCAAAATGGGAGGGCTGATACAGGTATTTGAGTTCTTCTGCAGCATGATATTCCACAATACTATAACGCTGAGAACACTTGCAGTGGGAATTACGGACAGGTAGGGAGAAGACAGGAAAAGGAATATGAAATATGACAAAATCTATTACTGATGTTGATTATAGCTCTAAGAAAATATCCACTGTGGCTTCAAACCAAAGGCCAAGCACACTCAATGAACACGTCAACTCCTGGGCCCTTAATCTTAATGGAACTACAGGCACACTATAGTTTTGCTTATGGGCCGCAGTGAAGGCATATTAAAGGGCAGTGACTTCCACTCACTTTGGAGAGAATGCCCACATCCTAAACAAGGCCAGAGCCCATCCTCCTTGACATGTGAAAGAGCAGGCTGGCTCAGCATTAGTCCACAGTGACAGACTCCCCATGAAATATGGAATGCCAGTTAGGTCATTGTGTAGGATCCCTGGGAGACAGGGACACTTAGAACCTGACATACAAACTCACTGTCCTAAGAGGATAGGAGAGGAATCTGATAAGGGAAACCAAAAGCCACCTTTCTTCCCTCTACTGGCCGACAGGTGGGTTGGTCACCAGCCCTGGGGGCAGAGATAGATTTCTATCTTTAAGTCATGCAGGTAGTCATGCATGGAACCACAGTGCTAAAACTGACTGAACCACATGCAAAGATACTTGTCCAGGGGAAAATCTTTTACCATCTCACTGACTCAGTTTCCTTATCCAGAGAAGTGGGAAAACAGTAAGACCTACCTACAACTCATGGAATTATGAAGGAGACTGAAAGGGATAATACACACAAAATTAGGATAATGTACATCACAGAAAGACTGTTATTTTTAGGAAAAGAGACCAAAGTTTTCATCTGATACTGAAAGTGCATGATGCAATAAAAAGTATGACCTGCTATTCAGCATCCTGTCCCTGGCATGGATCTAGAACCATCCTTCAGAAAGGAAGTACTTCCCCACAGCTCCTTATCTATCCAGGAGACAGGAATTAAGGCTCTCTGTGCTCCCTGAATCTGCAGGGCAAAAGAGAAAGCATTCTGATGAACTGCATTGAAACAAAGCAGGCTCATTGCTGTGGGTGAGAAATGCCTCCCTGGACCACTTAAGGTCCCAATCCCATAGAAGAACATGACAAAGGAGGAATCCAAATACAACTTCAGCTCCCATACACACAGTTCCCACCTAGTCTGGCAGAGTGTGAGAGAAAAGCTCCTTGCACACTGGTGTCCAGTCACCTTCTCTGCTGGGGAACTGTGACAACACAGCAGAGTCATGGAAGATATACAGGAAGGTGAAATGATGGACTGGGATGTTTAGGTGATGCAAAGCTGAGGTCCTGTTCTGACAATAGGGGGAAAGGATTAAAAGTACTGAAGCAGTAAGAGGTGGGGAGCAATTTAAATCTCAGCTCTGCTGCTTACAAACCTCAAGACCTTGAACAGATCATTCAGTGTTGGAGCCTCAATTTTCCTATCAATAAAACTGCAGTGAAGAAATTAACTGTCTGCCTCACAGCGAAGTTGTAGGGATCACATGAGATCATCTGTACTGACACCAAACACAGTATCTGACACTTGATTAATGCCAGCTAACAGTACAGCTGACTATAAGGCAATGAAGAATGAGGCAGATAAAGGTTAGCATGACCAAAAGACTGTTACACGGTTTTGGTCATTAGACGTATTGCATTAAAAAATAAAATAAAATAAAGGCAGGCTTATGGGAGAAGCAGCAGCGTACAGGAATATAGAGACCCAGGTTTCAAAACTGCTTTAACTGCAGAGCCTTCAAGCTGGGTCCTTGACCTAGAAAGTTCCTCAGAGGTAGCAATGAGGGTAGAGGATACGTGAGTGTCTAACAGAAAGGCCAACTCAAACATCATATATCTGCTCTCAGCTAAAACCACATCAACTCTACTAAATCAAGTCAGGTAACTCTAACATGCAGTAATATCTATCTTTGACCAGCAAAGGGAGATATATTATTAATAAATTCTGTTCAAAGAAAGGGTATTTTGCAGTAAATAGGCATGAAATAACAACGAAAGGACATCTCTGATGACAGGAAGCTGGGGACACAGTTTCCATGGCAGCCCTGGCTCCCCATGTCCCTCTTTCCATCTGTCATCCCTCCCATATTCTCCACCTTTCTGCCCCTTTGAGAGATTGAAAATGGACTCCAAAGCACTCCTGATTTTCTCAAAACAAAACAATTTTTTTCCAATATAAAAGTAATGTGTGTTCATCAGAGAAAACCAGAAAAACAATGGAAGCCTCAGGATAAATGCACAGATCCACCCATCCACGCTAACATGTTAATTGATTGCTGTCCCTGCCCCTCCAGCCCTGGCCTAAAGGCAATTCATTTTCATTGAAAGACTGAATGTCACACTGTGTTTCCTAAGATGGCAAGCATTTCTGAAGAGTCGATAAAAGCAGTAAAAGTTGGGGACAGTCTAAGCCTGGCTGGCGCATGGAGACAATGCAAGTGTCTACTCACTCACCAGCATGAATACATGCACCCATGGGTCAGGTATTGCCTCTCAGGCCCTTGGAAGCCCTCAGAATATATGATGGGCACTCCTTATTTAAGAAGTTTAACTCTGAGCATCAAGAAAAGAACCCCACCCACTAAAACAATGCTCCTTCAGTACCAAAGTGTCTACCATTTCAAAGGAGCATTTTTGAAAATATTTTTTAAAATCTAAAACCTCTCCTGTGTACATTGGCACAAAGCTGGGTCAGTTTCTGGTCAGTTCCAAGACAGAATTTCAAAAGCTACCTTAATTATTCCTAATGTCACTGATACCATCCTATCAGACTCCCGTAAATCAAAATCACAGCGAGGAAGAAAAATAAAACTGAACCTTTCTGCAACATGCTGGTTGCTTAGAAAACAGGAACTTATAGCAATTCCATTTGGGGTTACCTCATAAAACCATTTCTGACACAGTTTATGCCACAGGGAAAAACAACTTGCTCACCATTTCAATGAACTGTGCCTTAGAGAGTTTTCCAGGGGTTCCAAGTACTAAGTTAAATCTTAGGGCAAGCAGGAGAGCGTGAAACAGCTATCTACCAGGCTTATTTGTTTATGGACAGGCTCTAGAATTCAGCTAAGGCTAACCCCAAACTCAGACTTCAAGATCCTCCTGCCTCAACTTCGTAAGTAAGTACTAATACAGGGCTATGCCACCACGCAGGCTCAGCTTACCTTTAACATTACTCAGACACATACAAGGACACCTGTTCCTATTATTTACAAAATTTGGTCCCCAATGCCAGCCTCATAGTTAAGAAGACCATTGGCACTTAGAGAGAAAAATGGGATAACTCCAGGGTCAAAGTGAGCCCCTATCATCCTACGAGCCTTTTCTGAACCATTACCTTGTCCCTTCATCCCAAAGCCAAAAACTTCTTACATCAAACATGGCTCTTCCTCCTAGAAGATTTCAATTACTAAAATGCATATATCAATTTCAGACTGTCATTTTAAAGTTCTCATTGTATGATTCTTATTTAATACTTTTAAAGGTTTATTTTTAATTATGTATGTGAATATGTGTATGTGAGTACAGGTGCCCTCGGAAGCCAGAGGAGGCAGATTCCCTGGAGCCAGAGTTACAAGTGGTTGAGCTGCAGATGTGCTGGGGACTGATCTAAGGTCCTTTGCAAGAGCCGTGAGCGCTCTTGACTACTGAGCCCTCTCTCTAGTCCCCTTTTCAAATTTTTCTTCTAAAAAGATTTAAAATTAAACACACACATAGATGGTCACACACAGGGAGATCTGTGAAAATAAAGAGAGATACAAAGAAATGAAAGAGAACCTAAGCCAAACAGTTGGTGGCCCAGACTATTATATATCACTATTTGATACTTTTGTAGAATAAAGGCAGAATGTGGTACTTTTCAACAATGAAATGAAGCTCCAGGAGACAGTTTCCTTAAAATAGGTTAATGCAATGCTCTGGACTAATGTAATGGGACATGAGATCCTGTAAGTTCAAATCAGGCTAGTGAGGTACACAAGACAGAAGGTTTAAGCCTGACTTATCTAGGTCACACGAGTCCTCTGACGTTTCTTGGTACAGTGTAACGCCCATGACATCTCGAGCATGCTTGCCATTCACCTTATATCACTTCTGCCAGAACACTAAGAACAGTTTCTTAACTAGGAGGATGTTTTTATCCTTCCTAGGTGGATGGAAGTCCCAAAGGAGGATATCAGTTCAGCAGGAAAAAAACTCCCCAAGCAGGGCCACCTTACAAGACTGAGCTCCTAAGCTATGCTGACTGCACGGCTTCCCAGTGTCCTTACAACTCTAAGATTCCTAGTCTTCAAGTATTTTGCAGCGGAAACCACAGGGCATTGCCCCTGTTAGCTTCTCTCATGCCTCAAGAATGAAAAAGATGGTAAGATCACTGACATAAGCCCCAGTGAAGTCTTCTCCAGAACCCAGAAGGGCCATAAATAGACAAGCAAAGGACAGGCAGTAGGAGCCACTCAGGAGCCTGGAGGAAACAGGATAAGCCTGGAGGAATAGCCTCTGGAAATGGACAAAGAATTCAGAGATGGCTGAGGGTGGCCCTGGAAACAAAGTGAAACTGTCATGCCCAGAAACAGCTCGCATGCCCTACCCTGAAGCCTGGACTGTGGGCAGCCGTGTGGCAAAGGTGGCAGCTTTATTAGGACTCAGTGCAGATTCTAGCTGGGTCCCCCAAACCCTGGCACCTTCCCAGGGCTCACAAATCCTGGACATTGCCAGTCAAATACAAACAGAAGCTACTAGCATTTTGAGAGTATCCTGTAGTTGAGAGCTCATGGAAGGCACCTTCTCGCCTCCCTAGGCTAACTGGAGTCCAGCAAGCACTTCACTGGGGTGGTGTATTTCCTCTACCTCTATCTACAACACTGATAAACTGGGCTGTGTTCATAATAATCTGGTCTAGAAAACAACTCCACCAAGGTGCCCTGACCTCAATTCTAATTCTGACAAGCTCTTGCCTCTCTCCGGTTGACAGACGGGTAACAACACATGGTCCAATTCAAACCTGCAACTTAGAATTTTGGAGCAGACTTTAAAATTTTGACTAACAAAATCCCAAGAGGCCAAAGGCTGTGCATGTTCCACATAAGGAACCCTTGTCCCCTCAGAACAGACGTGACACTCACAACTTTCACAAAAGCAAGACAGAGTTTTTCTTCCTCCAAAAACAAAAGGGGGTGGTGTACAGGGAGGAAGAGAAGCAAAGGAGCCAAACCCCTCAGGCTCCACAGTGGGAGTCAACAAAATGTCCCCAAAGTAGAAAGACATCAAAGTTATTTTTACATGCAGAAGTAAAAATGCAAAATAGATATACTTAGGGAATCGAGGTGTTAGAGGAGAGGAGGCAAGGCACCATGGCACTGTAAAAGGATTTGATTCTTAAAACTATATGCATGTATAACTACGAGAAAAACTGTGGGGAGTGGGGTGAGTGTGTGACCTCATGGAGGCCAGTGGAAGGTCTCTGCTCTACACTCTCTTATTTCCTTAAACAGGGTTTTTTTGTTGTTGAACTTGGGGTTGGGCTGCTGACCAGTCACCGCAGCATTCCTCTTGTCTCTACCCCCCACATGCTAGGGTTACTACATGATGGGTTACAGGCTCGTGCACACAGCCACATCCAGTATTTTTTCGTGGGTGCCAGCATCTGAACTCGGGTCCTTGTGCTTGTACAGCAAGTGCTCTTACCACTGAACCTTCATCCCTCCAGCTCCAAGGAAAACTTTAGAAGAGAAGAAAGAGGGACGAGCTAAGACACCGCAAGGCAGACGCTTTCTAACTCCAGCCATTGAAAAGTAACACATTAGGGAAGTGATATTTAAGTATTGTTTTACTCTATTTTTCATCAAGAGTATTATTTTTTATGATTTTATTTTATTTTATGTGCACTGGTGTTTTTCCTTCATGTATGTCTGTGTGAAGGTGTGAGATTCCCCTGGAAATGGAGTTACAGACAGTTGTGAGCAGCCATGTGGATGCTGGGAATTGAACCTGGATCCTCTGGGATAGCAGCTAGTGCTCTTAACCACTTAGCCATCTCTCCAGCCCAAGAGCATTATATTTTAACTATCCTCCTGACTGAAGTAATATTTTGCATTGTTAGGAAAAATTAGAAAGAAAGGTGGGGGACATTACTACATAATGCAGAGGGGTTTCCACTTTTACATGTACATCCATGTATGGAAAAACACAATAGTCTTAAGTTCTTTGCCCCAAAACAATAAGAGTGTGTGTGTGTGTGTGTGTGTGTGTGTGTGTGTGTGTGTGTGTGTGTGTGTGGTGAAAGGGGATATATTTTATTTGGCAGCATATTAAATAAATTGAGCCTTTACTTCTTACACCATCAGTCAATATACCAAGCATTCACTCTACAAGGATGGGCATGTAGAGTTGTCCACGGCACTGTCACAAAATAAAAGCTAACAAGCAACAGCCAGAAAATCCTTTTTTCAAAGTAATAGTGTGATTTAAAAAAAAAAAAAAAAATCCATCTATAAATTGCAGCAATGAGGTGGGATCTTTCCTGAGAGTTAGCTAATCTCCAGCTATACTACTTTCTGTCTCTGTTAAGAAGCCTCTATCTAGTACATTTTTTGTCTCTCCCTGCAAAAGTCGCCCTACATCACTAGCCTTCCCTCAGCTGCACCCTGATTTCCTGTTTTATTCTCCTCTCCTGTGGGGACCTGTGACCTACCATTCTACCCTGACACACTATGGAGCTAAGGGCATTTTTATTTTGCAGAACAGTTGGATGGATGGCCTGGGGTTTAAAACTGGAATACACTGTACTCCATGCATCCATTTTCTTAGGTCCACCCCTGCCAGCTTGGCTCTGCTTGGTTTTGTTGTTTACTGTTGGGATTCGACTTTAATCGCCAAGGCAGCCCCATCTTGGAGCTGAGAGGGGAAACCCTTAAAAAACAAAAAGGCCTAACCCCTGCCTGGAGACACCAGCACAGACCTGGGGGAATCTCTGCAAATGGAAGGAACATTTTTCTAGAAGAGAAACCAGAGAAGAAGGGATTAACTAGTGTCAGCCACATTGTACCACTTCTGGGGCACCAGCCCAGCATCACCCTGTGTGGGGAAATCATCAAGAGATCCAGAAGGCAAAGGCAAAGAGGGGATGGCCTTTAGTGTTCGGGGAGGAGAGGGCGTGTGCTGAAAACCAGGGTTTGACTCCTTTGCGGACCACTCCACAACGCCTGGTTCTTTTTTCCCACAAGCTTCTTTCAAAGTCAGGTCATCCTTACCTTTTTTTACTTTGTTTTGTTTTGACTCTGGGTCTCACATAGCCCACACTGGCAGAGAATAACCTTGCATTCCTCATCCTCATGCCTCTACTTACTTCCCAAACAGTAGGCTTATAGGCATGCACCTTCACATTCAGCTTAGGATATTTGGGTAATCTAGATGCTAGACTCCATTTATGAGAGCTTTCTAGGTCCTAATGATTCTAAAACGAATTCTCATTCTCTCTCTCTCTCTCTCTCTCTCTCTCTCTCTCTCTCTCTCTCTCTCTCTCTCTCCCCCTTCTTCCCCTTCTCTTTGTCTATCTGTCTCAGAAATCTGGGCGATTCATATGGGTGCCATTCAGAGCTCCAAAGTGCCTCATAAAAAGTCTTGACCTGACAGGTCCAGGAGCGATCACAAGTCATCTCAAGAGGCCTCCATTAGAAGATGCAAATCTAATCTGCTAATTCAGCCAGCCCCGAATCTACCTGCAACCTTAGCACCCAGGCCCCATAGGCTCCTAATAGTCTCTCCTGGTCAGATGTCACTGTATCAACAAATACAGTGTGCTGCCCCTGCAGCACAACCTTCAGTCCACGTCAAGGAAGGACTATGAGATAGGCACAGTGGTACATGCCTACTGTAAATCTAGCACTTAGGGGCTGAAGCTAGAAGATCACAAGTTCAAGGCCACCCTGGGCAAAAGGAAAGAATGGAGAAGAAAAAGGAGAGAGGGAGGAAAGGAGGAAGGGAAGAAGGGAAGGAGAAAGAGAGGGAGATGGGGGGAGAGGGGGGGGGGTGGAGGGACAGAGGGAGGTTCAGACTAAACAAGACAAGACAGGACTTGGCAAGCTCACACTCCAAGGACTTACAGTAGAGCACTCTGCTGTGCTCTTCCTGGCAACAAGTCTCAGCCCATCTCCTGATGAAATATACAAAAATGGAAGACACGAAGGCACACACAGGCAGTCCAATGATCCCAGAATACTGCCCCCAAAAAATCCAAGAGATAGTTCTAGTTGACAGAAATAAGACATTACATTTCCAAACTAAATTTTCCACAGGACCAGAGGTCAGAGAGACCTGTTCTCGAAGAGCAGCAAGAAGATACAAGTTTTTATATGGTAGCAAATGTCCCTTTTGGTTTTGTTTCAAACCTTGAGGTATGATTTTCTGATAACCAAATGTTCTTGAAATACAGAGATTATGGGGTGACTAAAAGAGTGAGGATTCTGATGGAAAGAGATTACCCATGATTCACTTTTTCCTGAACAAGAGGCCAGGGCCTCTGCCTGCACCAGGTCTTGACCAGGGATGTGGGGTCCACATGACCCTCGGTAGTGGGTATGTACTACAGTGAAGTTCAACTGCAGAATGACTGGACAGTTTTGAACAGCACTGACACACACTGCTCTATCCAGCAAAGGGCTGGAACTCCAATCCTGGCTTAAATCAGCACCCAGAAGCCAGAGAGGGAGGCAAGATGTCCTGAACAGCAGTTAGCCAAACACGTGTGAGGGAGGTGCAGCTGCCAAGCCTTTCATGTTTACCAGGAAGGAAGAGTGTTGATTTTGCAGATTTTTGATAATGTTTTCACAGCCAGTGTTATTCCCAATCCATTTCAAAATGCAATCTGAGAAACGCTCCATTCCTCATCACTCTGCTTGTTCTTCAATGGCTCCATCAACCTGAGGCACAGAAGCCCTTTTTCTCTGCTGACCACACCTCCATGCAGCCAAGAGAAGGACCAAAGGAAGCCAGGATCTCGAGATGCCATGGCAGTTCAGGGAAAGAAGGATAATATCAAACTCAGCTGTGGGACACCATGGCACAGGACCCTGAGGATCTAAGACACCTCCACAGGCCACACACGAGCTGTTAAGAATCTTACAACTATCTTTGAGCCTGTGGTTATATTTACTGCCCCCACTTTTGAAACAAGTCACCTAAATGCAATAGGCCATGAAAATTAACAAAGACCAGCATTAACTGGAAGGTTACTTTAGAGTAAGGGCAAAGACTAGACAAAGCAAGGAGAAATCTTGCCGGCTAGGCCGGGATGCTAGGACAGAAGCCCTCTAAGCTAGAAAGAACCACCATCAAAAACATGCTGAGTCTGCCCAGGTCCTTTTGAATATGGGTTCTTGGATTCTTTTCTAATAGTTTTGTTTGTTTGTTTTTCCACACAATCTTGAACATTGACTATTTTATAGGAGAGAGATTCAAGAGAGAAAAACACGTCCTTGGGAGACCCAGAAAGAATGTTGTTTGGAGTAAGACTCTTTCCTATGTCTCTCTTACACTCACTGAACTATCCTTAAGAGCAATCTGTTGCCATGGCTGATGCCCAGCATGTTCTGTCATAGCCAGCAGCCTCTGCCATACACTGATGAGGTGGGGGAGCTGTCTAATTTGATCCCACCTTCATGCTGCTCTGTGTTAGTTAATACTCTACTCTGGTTATGACCCAAACCTGCCTGCGGTCTCCTTAGAAGGACTACTGGGAACACTGTTACTCAATAGCTTTCCATCCAAGAAGATCACAACCGAAGGGATCAACTCAGTTTTGATCATGGATTGGTATACAGATCAAATGGAAGTCACTCTATCCTAGAAACATCATGGTGAACCAATCTATCCATCACCATCAGGGAAATATGTGTATACCGAGCCCTCTGTAGATTCTACCACTTCCACCATGCTTATAATACAATAATTTCAGAAATTAAATCAGCCTAGAGGAAACTAAACAAGCAATCACACAAATCAAAACAAAACCCCACACCCTACTGACATTCACCAAGAATGGATTAAGTGTGGACTACAAAGGTCACCAGACTTCAGATGCATACCAGGCCCAGAGGCAGAAGTAGAGTTTGGATAGCAATACATTGATAGTAGACATTCCAGCTTTTAACAGACCTCCATCAAAGTCATAATGGAAACTCTGAGGCTGGCTAGCCACCTGGGACAGCTGTGGCAAGTGTGGTACCTACACACCAGGTCAGCAGACTAAAAGTGAATCAAATTCTCTTTGGTTACCTTCCTGAGTGTGGTTCTCAGAACCTGACATTAGAATCACTAAGATCTCTCTAGGCCTGAGGAATCAAAGTAGTTGAATATGGCCTTTAGCCAGCCATCAATACAATTCCAAAAGTGGAAGAAGCACCTGCTAACAGACTATTTTCTCCTGAAATGGGGTCAATTTTAGGATTATTATTATATTCATTATGTGTATGGGGGTACATATAAATGAAGTCCCCGGTGAAGGCTAGAGATTGCCCTGAATCTGAAATTACAGGCAGCAGTGACCTACCTGACATGGGGGCTGGGAATCAAGCATGGGCCCTCTGCAAGAGCAGTATGTTCTTAACAGCTAAGCCATCACTCCAGGCCCTGAAATGGGGGTAAATAAAGGTTGGGTCTCTCAATTAGGGAAGAGATTTAACAAGAAATCACTGTCTATAAGAGAGAGTCAAGTGGCTGGGGGCAATTAGGAAGACTGAGGTTGAGAGACAGTATGACCAGCCATCCAGCTCCATAAGGAAATTCTCCATTCATTCACCTGATGAAGACCATGAGCCAGGTTTCTCCCCCTGGGGTTTGTGTTGTTTTGGGTTGGATTTTTTTGGGGTGGAGGGGGATTGGGGTTTGGTTTGGTTTGGTTTCAAGACAAGGTATCTCCATGTAGCCCTGACTGTCCTGGCACTCTATAGACCACGCTGGCCTCAATTTGGAGATCCACCTGCCTCTGCGTCCCGCGTACTAGGACGGGGACTTTTCACAGGACTCAGGAACTTGAGTTTGGACAATTTGGGTAGACTTAATAATGAAGGTGCTCACTAGTGTGGACAGAGGTCTGTCCAAACCGGTCTAAAGAACCAGTAAGAACCTTCCCCCAATAGCACAACCCAAAGAAGAACAACTACCTGAAATCAACCCCAGTTCTCATGGAAGTTGCCTCCGTCCCCCTCCAGACACAGCCCTGGACCCAGGGTCACCCATGCCCATTCAGCTCACTCTAACTCAGTGGTTCTCAATCTTCCTGACGCTGTGACCCTTTAACACAGTTCCTCATGCTGTGGTGACCCCCTCCCCAACCATGAAATTATTTTCATTGCTACTTGATAACTGTAATTTTGCCACTGTTACGAACTGTAATGCAAATAATTGTGTTTTCCTATACCTAAGGCGATCTTTGTGGAAGTCTGTTGACTCCCCCACAAGGGTTTCAATGCACAATTTGAGAACCATTGCCCCAGCTAATCCAAACCCCTGAGCTGACATCTACACTCACCCAACCGTAAGAAAACATGGATTTCACCTGTCACTTCCGAAGTGTAAGGCTGTGCTGGAGTAAGTGACATGAGTGGGACTTCTGTAGGTGGGGTCACTTGGCCAGTGATGATGCTTCACACCTGTAATTCCATCACTCAAATTTGGGGCCACTCTGGGCACATGGCAAACAAAATAAAAGCGTGAATACCAGCCCACCACCATCACTTGTTTAAAATACATTGCCTAAGAGCTCTTGGGGGAGAGGTGGAAATAACAGAATACGTGTGACATGGGGGTAGGGTGGGGGCTGTCAAGGGAAGGGAAAGAACCAGGCAGAGAAGAGTGGGGGACACAATGAGGATAGTAGGGGGGCAATTAGAAAGAAGAATAATGACACATTTGAAAAAGTCATAGTGAAATCCACTACTTTGTATGCTAACCAAAAAGATCACATTTTAAACCTGTGTCCACACTGAACACAAATCCGCTGATCCTACCCTAGACACACTGAATTAGAAATTCTGGAGAGAGGTCGGCAACCTATGCCTTCACGGGCCTTCCATGTGATTTTGACACAGCTGAAGTTGGGGAACCAGTGGGTTATGCTATTACTATGACCCACAATGGTAGATCAACAAATGTAACATCATTTGCATAGGCTTACAGAACAATTGCTAATATATTACCTTAGAGATACCTCTCTAGACCCCCAGGGCTCTGTGGTTCACTTTGCATCTCAGAACAATGCTGAGATTCAAAAAAAGCAGCAGTACTATCCTGCCTTATAGAGAAGGAGATTCAAATGGGAGCTAAAGCTGGTACAAATTAACCCTGCCCAGGGCTCTAGAGCCCACTCACTCACTGACAACCCCATGCAATCAGAGACTTAATTCCAAGTAATTAAGAGTTACCAGCCCACACCATTTTCTTTTCTCCACAGCCCAGAGAGGTACTGCTGACAGCAGGAATGAATTGCTCTTTCCTGTATAGAGTCCATTGAGCCTCACCTCCGAGTGACTCCTTCTAAGACCACCATAAACGGTGGTGAGGAACCGGAAAAGTGACTTTAAAACCACTAGGAGTCATGCTTAGTCTCAAAGCTGTCCTGACACAGACCATAACCTCAACTTGGAAAACAGGCCAGGTGCCAAGTTTGCTTACAGGTGGAGGGCTAGAACTCACATTGTGTCTTCCTAAGACTTGATGTGGAGAGAGTGGCTAAGAACCCCAGAGCAAGCCACAAAAACCTGTCTGCAAAAGGCAGAGGCAGAGAACCCAAAGGTTCAAATCCCAGCTGCCTAGGAGTTAGCCAGCATGACACTGAAGCCCACATTATTTAGCATCCTGAGCCTCAGTTTCTTCACCCAGAGCCATAAGACTCACCTTGAAGGAGAGCCGAGAGGACTAAATGACAATGTGTATGCATTCTAGCACACCAATGACACTCAATAAACTACTGATTCCAAAAAGACTAAGGGAAAAGAAGTAAGGTGGTAAATTCCCAGGCAGTACTACCATCCCCCGCTCCCCTCTGCTCTTCCTCAGCTATCAGCTCAATAGTCACTTCTTTGGGAACTTTCTGTAGCCTCCCAAACAGGATCAGATCTCTCTAGGACGTGCTTCAGTGGCCTCAAGCACTTCCTCCTCACAGCCTCACGGTGATTCTGATTTGACTCTAACTGACTTCATGTCTGTCTTTTTTCTATGACCCATAAGACTCAGGAATTACAGGCTCATCGTGTGTTCTCTCTCTGGCACTTTGCCCTATGCCTAGAACACAGCAGACACTCAAATGTTTGCAGACTGAATCATATACTAGAACAGCTAGGCACGGAAGGGTAAAGGCAAGAGGAAGTCATATATGCAGGGAGCTCACAGGTCAGAAGTCTGTGTGTGACTCGGGGCTACCTAGAGCATACGGAACTTTTTCTGTCCCAATAAAATCTGTCTGGAGCTGCGAAGATAGCAGTACCGTCAGCAACCAGTTTACTGTGTAGGTATGGAGATCTGGGCTTGAGTCCCATAATCCACATAAGAAAGGTGGGATCCCATAGGCTCACTGATCAGCCTATCTGGCCTACTTTGGGAGATCCTATCACGAAACACAAAGTGGATGACACTTGAGGAACACCACCAGAGCCAACATGGCTGATTATGCAATATATGGTGATTAAACCTCAGGCATCCTCGTCCAGTGGATGAACACCAATCCAGGTTGTGGTCTGCTCACAAGGTTTGCATTAAATGAGATGAAGACGATGCAGGGTGCCATGAAAGTTTTAGGATTCTTTCAGCTCTCCCTCTATCTGCCCTGGCACAGCCAGGGGCCCGCAGCAAGGCATGGAAAATAATGCTGCCAAGTGTGACTACTGAGTGCCTACATGTGCCAGGAACAGTCCTAGGAGACCTTCAAAACCTGTTGAAATGGGCGGTCACCATGCTACAGAGAAGGAAAATGAGACTCTGGAAGGCTAAGCCAATGTTCATAAGCAAAGTAAATAAGTAGCACAGCCAGAAACTAGAACCCAAATGAGCTGATTGCAAAGTACCTGGACCACACTCAGCTATCAATCACCAAATGTGATTTAAGTCTTTGCGGAAAGGGGACAATTCCAGTTCAAGTTCTTCCATTGCTCCATGACCCAGCCTAAGCCACCTCACCACACCAGGCTCTGGAGACACTCCCTCCCCAGTAATGTAAGAGTACAGCACATAACCAGTTCAGAGGAGACAGTGCTACTGAGCTCACAAAGTGCTGACCAGTCCAACCCTATCAGGAAATGACATCTGCCTGGCCAGGGACCCAGCAATGCAGCTGCTAAGCTCTCACCCAACTGCAGGTTATTAGAAGCTCTGAACTTTTTCAAAATGACCGAGGCCAACAAATTTTTTACTAGACCCCTTGAAACCAGCCTGGAACTTGGAACAAACCAACAATAAACAATAAAGAAGAGGAGACTGATTACATACATCTAAATAAATCCAAACCTCCCTTCTACAGTGGGAAGTTGAAGAAAATAGACTCTGTAGAAGGAACATATATCCGTCTCCAAACCTCCTTGAGCTGACACTCATCAGCAATCTTCTTTGCGGCACAAGCCTCTCTGGGGCGTGCCCAACATCTGCATAACGGCAGGGGTAGCCTTCGATGCCTGGGCCATCCAACCTCTAAATCTCCCTAGTTTCATCCCCTGCACTGCTGGGCAGAACTGGAATTTACTCTCTTCTACCAAGCCTTACAAGGTCAAAAACGTCCGTGTTGTGTAATTCCTCTGATGAAAAGGCTGTGGAGCAGTCCAGGCTAAGCGGCCAATACAAATGACACTACAGACGCCCAACAGCCAAAATGTAGAGTCAGCAAGGGGCAGCACTTGAGCCTTTGAGCCTGGTGCTGGCCCGACTTCATCAGCACACAGGCCTACTCCTGTCCTGGTTCCTACGCCCTGCCAGTTCCCACCAAGAATGTGCACAGCCACCCCCAGCACCCTGCCCTAATGCCCCAGCACCATAACAGGGGACGGAAAAGAGCTGGCAGTCATGTGAGGCTGACCCGAGCCTTCACACTCCACAAAGCCCACAGCAACTTTAATGGGTATAGCAAGGCATGGGGGAAATAGCCAAAGACATCCATCAAAAACATAAGGGGGAGAAAAAGACCATCCATCTTCTTTAGCAAACTTCAAACCTAGCAAGACAGAAAATATTCCCGGGGCAAGAAAGTAGGGGGAGCCAAAAGTAATAGGGAGGGGGGAAGGCAAGGTAAAGAGGGAGAAAGTAGGGTATAGAGCAAGGCCCTGGTCAAATCCCCCCTCCTAAGCTCCGTATCCTGCTCTGTGCCCTCCCACTCCCAGCCAAGGCCCTTCAAAAATGAGGCTTGAAATTTTACCCTAAATATCAAGCAGAAAAAGCACAACAGAGCCGGGTAATGAATGGTAGCACACACCTTTAATCCCAGCCCTAGGGAGACAGAGGCAGACAGATCTCTGGGTTCGAGGCCAACCTGGTCTATAGAGTGAGTTCCAGGACAATCAGAGCTAAAAAAACAAAACAAAACAAAAAAGCAAGGCTGAGAATAAATCTAACCTATTAGATCCAAAGCCACAGGTCTCCAAATGAGGAAAGGGGTAGTCTCAGTGGCTAAAAGGAATCCTATGCCTCAAGTGTCTTTATAGAATCAACACTAATACTCTGAGTTCCACTTATTCTGCCTTGGATGGCTCCTGTTCTATTAACATCCTGAATTCAATTACCTCAGTGATAATTATTAAAGGTAAGACAAGAGTATTTATTACATACCTACTATGTGTCAGACCCAAGTGAACTGTGTACCAGAGTCCCTTCGCTTGGCCCACTGTCTCCCCAGTCCTCAAACAGCCATGTGGGTTAAGAATGGAGAAAAGGGACAAAAGGGCACACAAACCTTCAGACACAGTGAACAATTTAAGGCAGAGGTGACATAAACTCCAATCTATCGATGACCTCCTCATCATGGAGACCTGTTAACTGCCATCATCCTTTCTCAAGTGGCTTCTGAGCAGATGTTCCCAGCCTCCAAGCCTTCCTGATGAAGGCAGAAATCTCTCCCTCATGTCACCTTGTTTCTGTTCACCAATAAAACAAAATCTGAAATTAAACAAGACCTAAGAATGAAGTGATATCACTAACTTCCAAAAGCCAACTACAAACAAATCCCATGAGTCCCCACACCCCAACAACTTGATGTCAATACTCAGAATGGATGTGGACAAAAAATGCTATAGTAACGATTGCAGGGCCAGAGTTCTTTCTGCATGACCACCTAGAAGACACACAAGAGCCAATTTACAAGGTTGGCACTAACCAACAGGACAAGCAGGCTCCAATATACTGTGCACTTGTTTATAGGTCAGGCATTTGACTGGTGCTTACAGACATGCAAGGCTAAATCAATTTTTACAACAAATTGAAGGCCGATTTTATCAGCTCAGCTTAAGGATGGGGAGAAATTTAGCCCAAGTCACAAAAATGAATTAAAGGATAACACAAAAAAAATCTAAATCCAGGACAATTCAAAAGGCACACTTCGCCTCCTGGTGATGGAAAGAGAAGAGGCAGGAGCTCAGATATCTGGACACCCTATCTTCTGCATGTGGATATGGCAAATGGGAATGAATGCTGGGGTAGGAAACCTGCATGCCAGAAATAACACATGAACAGCTTCTCCATGGCTCTGATAAGGTGGCTCACCACCTAACCTCACATTGCTGCTCTTGAACATTTTTAATGTTAATCTATTCATACTATGTAAGACTTCAGCACAAAGGAGCAAAGTGTGGCCAGATCAGGCTTCAGGGACAAGGAAACAATCGAAACCATCTTATTCAAGTTCCATCCCAAGATTCGACTAGAGCTTTCAAGTTGCAAAGTGAATACCGCTAAACTCCTCTCAGGGCTGGCTTCCCTATTTCATCCTAGACCACCATGGATGAGAATAGCATGGCAGAGATATAGCTCCAAGCAAACTGGTCCAGCAGGGATCTATTATAGCCAAGCTCTGTACCCTAAGCTACCCATAACTGAGTGTGTGCATATGGAATTTGGGGAAACAGTTACAAAAGACAACAACTTTCGTTTAGAAAACAAGAGAAAATAAAACCACACTTATCAACATTCCTACCACAATATTATTTGGGGACATTTTCTTATGGCTGTTCATAAATATTTTGCACATGGTTGTGACCACAGCTTACACAAAATTCTGTTTGTTTTTCTTCTAACTTCTATTTTGGCTTAAAAATCAAGAGTCATAGGTCCTAGGGAACCTCATCTGCCAGCCACCCCCCTGCCCAGATGAAACAGACCCCTTCCTTGTCTATGCTGCCACCACCCTCTGAACACATTTGATTCACACCCCTCTGAACTACTACTAAGTAGGCCACTCAGCAGGCTCTGCCCATGAAGCACAGCCTGACGGTAAGCTTTGGTTCTTTCTCTGGTAGAATCAAGGCATGTCAACATGGGCCACGGTGGAGCAGCAGAGCCATGGCTAATTTGTTTTAGCCATTCTTCCATTTCCTTTTTTAATGTGGTTTCAGTTTTGCTGTAGACAAAATATAATTTCTCTCATGCATATTTAACTGACTGTAATAAAAGTTTCTTAGAACTACTATTGAGCAACTGTAAAATCACATAAGCCAGAAAGAACTCTGAGGACCTGGGACATGGATCGATGCACTATTTTAAAATAGGAAAGTGAATGACCTCGAATTCTACAAATAAATAAGCCCTGACAGCTATGAGCCAATGATGATTCTTGACACAATTACAAAACAAATGATATGGGGGGGGGGCAGTATGAGCACACAAAGACAAAGCCACTAATCATCATCATCATCATCATCATCATCATCATCATCATCATCATCTTCTCATTAGTGATTAGCAAGTTGATAGACCAGGTAAGGTACAAGAGCTTTATATTTCAGCAGCATCTAAAATATTCTGCCATAAGGAACTGGAGTGGTGGCTAGTTGGTAAAGGACTTGCCACACAAGCATGGAGACCTGGGTTCAATCACTAGAACTCACATAAAAGCCAGCCATGGTAGTGCATGCTTGAAGTCTCAGCACTGGGGAGGCAGAGATAGACAGATCCATGGGGTTTGCTCAGCTACCAGCATAATCTAATCCACAAGCCCCAGGTACCAGTAGGAGACCCTGTCTCAGAAAACAAGGTGGATAGTTCCTGGAGGAGGAGAAGGAGGAGGAGGAGGAGGAGGAGGAGGAGGAGGAGAAAGGGAAGGGGAAGAGGAGGAGAAGGAGCAGCAGCAACAACAACATACACAAACATACATACACACATACTTCACCAGGATATACAAGCTAGAAAAACAGCAATTTTCACTACTGTCTTTGGAAGCTAGGTGACAGCCACTTCCACTAAATTGTCCCTCCATTGGGTCAATCACACATATATCATACCCCTCATGAACTTAAGGTTGGCTGGGCTACCCATCTGTTTTCCTACAAGCAGGAGTCTAAACACCATGCCCCGTGCCCATTTTTGTAAAGTTACACTCTGTGACATGTCCTCTCAGGCTATCTGGGTACAATGCTGGAAGAGCTGACTTACAACAGAGTACAAGGAACGGAACTTCAGGAAAAAGCTTGCCCACCTCTGCAAGGAGCCGATCCTCTAGCTTCAAGCAGGAAGGTGGACTTACCCTCTCTGTGGGTCCTCAGCATACCACAGTTCCTAGCACACAGTAAACATCTAGGGAGTGAGGAGGTGATCGCTGGCATCACTCTCCGCCAGATGACCAGCTAGAAAAAGGTTGCTGGCAGCATGATACAAGATTTGATTCTTAACCACACCCTATCCAGTGTCCCTTTAACAATGACTTGGCTAAAGACACAGGAGGTAGAGTTATCAAGACCTCAAGTGGCACAAAAAGGGTAGAGAAACTAGTGCTTTAGGTAACAGAGTCAAGATTCAGATGATCCTGAGAGCCCAGCCTGTGGGCTAAACACAAAGCCAAGTGAGCAAGTATGGGCTGGGACCCAGCCTCCACTTCCCCAAATCCACAGACTGACACAGTGTGGCAAGGTCCATCAGAGCCCACAGTGCGGGTAATACAATCTCCTCCAGCAGCCAAAGTAGGACAGTGTCCAGTTCACAAAACCCAGTACCACTCCCTCCACAGCCTGCCACCTTCAGGTCACAGATGGGGTCTCTGCCCAAGACACCACACTTTTTAAGGTATTTGTCTGTTTGTTTGTTTTGGGGGTTTTTTGGTTTTTTGTTGTTGTTTTGTTTTAGTTTTTCGAGACAGGGTTTCTCTGTGTAGCTTTGCGCCTTTCCAGGAACTCACTTGGTAGCCCAGGCTGGCCTCGAACTCACAGAGATCCACCTGGCTCTGCCTCCCAAGTGCTGGGATTAAAGGCGTGTGCCACCACTGCCCGGCATTTTTTAAAGGTATTTTTAAAAGTCTCCAATCATACGCTTGAAAAGGCACCAAACAGTTCATGGTAACTGTTAGAATTAGATACCTAATTCTCTCTCCTCCTCTGGTCTCTTTGAGACACAGTCACACTATGTACCCCAAGTTGGTGTTCCACTTGCAGTAATCTTCCTGCATCAGCCTCTCAAGTGCTAGGACTACAGTCATATACCACTATTCTGAGCTAAAATATGAACCATAATGATAAGCATATATATGCTCTTTATTTTTCCTTTTATGTGGTCTAGGGATTGAACCCAAGGTCTTGTACATGGTAGGCCAGCACTCTACCATTGAGATGCAACTCCCTTGGTCAACATCACCCCTTTGTCATGGACCTTTTTAGAGGTACTATATATGCTCAAGCACATAAGTATCTGTCCTCTCCCTTTTAGTACAAAGTGTAATGTACCATATATACAGTTCCAATCCCATAGAGCCTAATGGCTCACTGCTCTCTGAGTCTGCACAGTCCTCCACTGTTTGAAGAAGTTTTTATGCTGATGGACTTTGGGTTACTCTGATCTTTTGCTACACACACTTCTGTAAGGAACACACACACACACACACACACACACACACACACACACACATTCTCAAATACACAGATATTCTCGTAGGGAAAAAATCCAACAAATGGAACTTTATAATCCATATAAATATTGTCAAGCTGGATGTCACTTTTTAAACAAGAACAATAGATAAAATAAGAGTGTTTTTCTGAAAGAGGAGGCTGAAAGTTTAGCCCTGGAAGGAAGACCTAGAGAACTGTAGTGTGGAGAAAAGCAGCCGAGGAGGAGAAAGTGACTGCTGTCACCCCCAACCCCACTGGCAAGCACCAACACTTTCAAGTCCTACTGATGAGCTCCACGCAGCACTGGAAGGTTCTCTAATCACCCCACCGACTGTCACAACTACCCTGGGAAGGGTATCTTTATTCTTTCATTACGCAGGTGTGAAACCCAGGCCAGAGTCCTCTTACTAAGACTCCAGAGGAGAAGGAAGAGAGCCTAGACTCAAACCAAGCCAGGTTAACACCACAGACCACGTTCCTCACCCCCACAACCCTGTCCCCTCCTGGCTGGGCCCTGGGATCAGAGTGGCATTCTCAGACGTGGCTATATCAATCTGCTGCCCAGAACCTGCCCCAGATTCCCATCTACCTTTTCCGGTGACAGCAGGAATATTTTTAATGACTCCCCACTCAATGAATCCGACGGGCACACGTTGGTTAATTTGTTGTCAACTTGACACAAGCTAGAGTCATCTGAGAAGAGGAATGAGAAAGTAGCACCATAAGTTGGCGGGCCTGTGGGGCAGTGTCTTGATTGGTGATTGACACTGTGGGCAGTGCCATGCCTGGGCAGGTGTTCCTGGGGCATGTAAGAGAGCAAACTGAGAAAAGCACAGTTAATTGAACACAATGCAGAGATCAACAGACTGGAGCCCAGCCCAGGATGGATACGTCTGCAGCAAAGCTCCTGCATCCACGGCTCAGGGAACACTGTGGAAGATGGGCAGGAAAACTGTGAGAGCCAGAGTACCATGATGTCTGCATCCTAGAAATGGCTGCATAAACAGACCCACACGGACAACATCAACAGACATACTAACATGGAAGTGGAAAACCTCTCAGGGCTCCCACCACCAGACAAAGACCTACAGACAACTACTGACTGCTGGGAAAGGGAGAATTAGCCTCTCCCAGGGATAAGTTCCCAAACCGTTTATCCAGTACAAAGTGATCATCCCTGAAACCACATATGCACAAACAATAAAAACGGATTCATCGCCAGGCGGTGGTGGCGCACGCCTGTAATCCCAGCACTCAGGAGGCAGAGGCAGGAGGATCTCTGTGAGTTCGAGGACAGCCTGGTCTACAGAGCTAGTCCAGGACAGGCTCCAAAGCTACACAGAGGAGCCCTGTCTCAAAAAACAAAACAAACAAACAAACAAAAAAAAAACCAGATTCATCAAGTTATATTTCTATGTTGGTGCATGTATACATATACATGTACATATGTAACAATAACTATCAAAGGGATTACTAATTTGAGAGTGAGGGGAGGCATGAGTGGGATTGGAGGGAGACATGGGATAGCCTGGGGGAAAGAAAGATTAGAGAAGAAGTGATATAATTATACTTTAATTGAAAATGTATTTCAAAAAAAGCAAAGCAGCACTCTTCCTTGGCTCCTGCTTCAGTTCCTGCCCCCAGGTTCCTGGCCAGCCTTCCCTTCATGATGGACTTCAGCTGTGAGATGAAATAAAGCTTTCCTCCTCAAGTTGCTTTTGGTCATGGTCTTTATCCCAGCAGTAGAAAACAAACTTAGACAGCACACAAGGCTGGGAGCTATGTTCTGACCGACAGCAGTTCTCTAACTAGGCCAAATATCAAAAGCACCTATCAAGAGCTTGTAAAACTGATTTGGGGAGCCCCACCCCCTGAGTTTCTGAGTCAGCTGGTCTAGGTGGGGCTGGAGGATCTGCATTTCTAGTAAGTTCCCAGGTGATACTGATGCTTTGGCCCAGGGACCAGACTAGGCTGTAAGAGCTACTCCCTGGAAGAAAGAGCTGTCACTACACTTAGTAATTAGCACATAACATTTTACAAGGTGTGTTGTGCCAATGAACTTGCACTGCAAGTCCAGTGGGAGAATGTGCTCTATAAAATGAGGGGGAAACAAAAACATGCATGCAGGGACACACAGCCCTGCCCACGGGTGCGTACATGTACACACATGCACACACACACACACACACACACACATTAAAAAACACAGTGAGACATAGGTGCTCCAGAGAAATGGGAGCACAGATTGAATTTAGCTAATACTAAAGAATTCATACTGGGCTAGGGATGAAACTCAGTTGGTAAAGGGCTTGTCTAGCACGCCCAAAGCCTTAGGTTTGTCTCGGCCCCCATAAAAACTAAGCATGGTAGTACACTTATAATCCCAGCCCTCTGGAGGTGGAGGTACCACCAGAAGATCTGCCATCCTCAGCGGTGCAGTAAGGTTAAGCCATCCTGAGCTGCAAGAGACCCAAGAATGATCCTAAACTTAAACCTCCTGCCTCCATTTCCCAAGTGCTGGGATTACAGACATATCCCAAAATACAGTGGTTTGCCTAAGTAAGCAGAGAGCTCCTGTCCTCAAGGAAACAAGTAGAGAGTAAATAGCTAAGTGACAGAAATGTCACAAGGCACCCATGCACTCCAAGCCAGTGAGGAGCTGACAACCACCGCCTCTAACATTTTCACAAAGCTATAGAGCCTGCACATGCTCCGGTAGAGAGGAAGTGCTTTAGAAGTCACACTCAATTCTCGGTGAACTAGCCTACCAATAGCTTCATCGCCTAAACTTACACCAACTGTTGCACTACTATGCCTCGGTTTCTCTCACCACAAAAGAAAGGTGCTGTTAGCCAATTCTTAGGATTAGCTAACCAAGTGAGTAGTAAATAGTAAACAACTGACAGACGTACCAAAGTACTGAAAATGCACACAAAACCTGTCTTTCTCCCTCCGCAGTTCTCCACTGCAACTAATCCTGTGTCTAGCTGCTATTTCCATCAAAGCCAAGCTTGCAAAGAACCAAAGGCAAATCCAAAACCATACTGATCCACCCTTCAAGTTCCATGCTTTTACCAGGTAAATAACTAGCATATCATAAAAAGCCATTCTTGGGCCAGCAAGATGATTCAATGGGTAAAAGAACTTACCACATTGGAGACCTGAGTTCAACCCCAGGAACTCACATAAAATTGGAAGGAGAGAACTGACTCCACAAAGTTGTCCTTTGACCTCTACCCACAAGCCATAGTGTGCATATGTGCAAGGGTGCACACACACACACACACACACACACACACACACACACACACACACCATAATAGTATTTATTTAATATTAAAGCCATTATTCCAACAGCCATTTGCTATGCACCCCCTGTGAGCAGAGAGAACTATGCAAGATCCTGGAGGAAAACAGAAACGGCTTGCCTTCTTGGTGCCTCATGTCTCTAACCACTTTCACAGTTTAAAAACAGCTGTGGACTCCCACCACCTGGGTAATGCCAAGGGGTTCATCACAACTTACTAGCTGGACATCTGCACTTATAGAACAAGGAAAGCCACAATGCAGAATGATGGGAACAGAGTGAACCAAGACCCAGGAGATGGTTCAAAACTGTTAAAACCATAGATACAAGGTGTTGAAGGCACTGAGGAAATACCTAAGAGTGATGGATAAGGAACTAGAGAACTCCTGGGCAGCTAAGTAAAGCTGTTGTACATTAAGAACCGTTTTTTGTTTGTTTGTTTGTTTGTTTGTTTGTTTTTGTTTTTGTTTTTGTTTTAGAAATAAGGAACCATTGGGAAGGGCTCTGTGTGTCAATGAGCAGCCCCTGCCACTCTAAGGGAAATGGTTCCTGGTGAGTCTTTTGGCAAAGAAGAAACTGGTCCAACAGGTTATTTATATGAAGGAGGAAAAGTGAAAGCCACGGAGGTAAAATGGCCAAGTCAACTAAGTCCAAACATATCTATGATCGAGTATGACTTGATTGTGCCCTGAAAGTCCAAGTGCTAAAAACTTGGACCCCACTGTGGCAGTACTGAGGAACTAGAACCTTCAAGAGGTGGAACCCAGTTGAAGTAGATTAAGTCAGAGAGACTCCACTCTCAGAAGTATTTTAACCCAAGTCTCACTGGAGTTGGCTGTTATAAAGAGCTGGGGAGGGGGGGAGGCACCTCCCTGGCCTCCTGCTGCCTGTCTCACCTCATGATTGTTTTCCTGCTGGGCTCCAACCCTGGAGATACCACCCACCATGCAACCCTCTCCTGACTGGAGCAGATGCTGGGGGTCTTGAGTCTCTGGAACTATGAGCTAAATAAAACTCTTCTTTGTAAAGCACCCAGTCTAAAGTATTTAGTCACAGTAATAGAAGATGAACTAAGCTATTAACGTCAGGTCCATAAAGATCACTACACAGGATCCCCCTCTGAGGAAGACTGGTAAGTAAATATCAAGTGGATCAAATAGAGCCTTTCTGTTGCCAGAGAACTCCATCCACGCTCTAGTCACACTATTTCCTATTCACCCAACTGAGCATGGGCAGGGCACTGGCTGGACACCAGCCATCTCCATCACAGGGCAGGTCTTCATGAACTTCTTTACCACAGGAATGAATGCTTTACCTCTGCCTAGAACGCCTTCCAAGACACTGCCGCACCTGGCACACTTCCCACTCAGCCCAACTCCGACTGCCACCTCCTCCACCAGGCCTAACCAGGCTCCTCCCTCTCCCACAGGACCCTGCACATGCCTGTTAGCACTTATCACACCTCTTTGTAATCATCTTGTTTACCTACAGACAGCTCCTCAAGGGCAATGGCTTTTGTCTGGGAAACCTCAGCCCTGAGCTCCGCTTGCCATGTAACACTTGCACAACAAATGCTTGGAAGGTGTTTAATGAATGGGGCATGGGGCAGAAAAATCTTGGATGGAAGAGACTAATCCAGTACCTTACCACAGACCCAGACTCAGAACCCTACAAAGCTATGGATGTATTTCACTAGGCAGTGGGAGGGTGCCTATTATATGATTTCTTTTGCTCATATTTGAAAAGTCGAGTTATTTTCTCCCCAGGGCCAGGATGGTCAGACTGTTGTCGACTGCACTTAGAAAAATGGAGTGCAGTCATCACTATCAATGCCCCTGTGACGCACCCTCCCCCCATATTCACCTGTGACGCGCCCTCCACGTACAACTCCCTTCTCCCCACTCTTCCCCACCCAGCAAAGGACTCTCTAGGACTCTCCGGACATGACCACCCGTATTCTCTCTGAGCTGTACACTGAGCACAGGTACTTTTATCTCTGTTCATTACTTTGTCATTAGCTCCCCATGGGCCTCTGACAGGGTGGCAGTCCCATCCAAGACTCCCCAGAGCACAGGCCAAGGGAGAGACTCCAAACATTCAGAGCTGGAAAGGAGGATGTCAGACAGAGGATTTGACTGTAAGGAGAGGCCAAAGCCAGACTGCTGCCCTCAGCCAGATGTCGTGAGCCCGTGACTCCATGCCGCTGAAAGCTCACAGCCAGGGAGACTGCATCGGGCTCAGAACATGGCAATGTCAACGCTGTGCCATGCACTGCATGGCTCTGCGCAGATGGCATGGCCGGCTCCACCTTCACAGCTCTGATCCTGATCCCTCTGCCCACGGTGCTACCAGTCTGGACCCTGCTTTGTAAATGTGAGCACTGCCTAAAAAAGAGAGCAATGGGACTGGGGGTCACAGAGAAGTGTCTAGACGCTCTGCCTACTGCTACCATGCTGTCTAGAGTTATCACGAGTCTACCCAGTCAGCACTGTCTGCTCACCCTCAATCAGAACCTTCCATTTGCAAAGACAACAACCCTTTAGACCTTTCTGAGGGCCCCCCTCCCTTCACATTTTAACTGCTATATAGAAACAAGATTTCCTGACTCTCTCTTGTGTTTATTGTGCTCAGGATATGTTTCCTAATGCCCTGAGAATTATTCCCCTGGGGAACATTCAGCTCCTTTGGAAATCCGTGACACTGAAACCCCCTTTCCTGAGTGCCTTCCTTCAGGGGCCATAACAAAGCTGGCCACAACTGATAAGCCTTGGACTGCATGGAAAAGCAGCATGGCCAAGAGGCAGGCAGTCTGCCTCCTAAGCTGTGAGACACCCCTCTGGCCACATCCCTTCTGAGTCTGTTTCCCCATCCATAAAGCACAGATGATACATCTAGCCTAAAAGGTAACTGCACAGAATTGAAACAATATATGCATAGCACATGGGGCTGGCAGGCTGACCTCCCCTAAAGCAGGAACTCACAGAACTATTTCACCGTTTCTCATGCACAGTCAACTTGGAGTTAGAGAAAGTGATTTTACTCCCACCCTGAGGAAGGCCTCCTGCCATGAATAATTACGGTCATGGAAGAGAAGAAATGAAGGGGCTGCTTTGACATTGGAGACGTCAAAGGATGTCTGTTGTCCTAGAACTAATGGCCTCTCTCTCCCAACCCCCACGACCACACTGTGGGTTATCTGAGACAAGTCACTAAGCCCCAGTGAGCCTCATTTCCTCAGCTGCAAAATAGAGATAACCTTTCCAGCAACCCTGAGGGCACAGGACATCGCTGCAGTTGTCCCTGTTCCCTGGGTGTGCTCAGCAAAGCACCTGTGCACTGGGTCCTGGTGGGAGCCTTGCCAGCCTGGGATCCTGCTTCTCCCTTCCTGACCAAGCCTCTGTTTGTAAGGCTACTGCTCCTTTTTACCACAGAGGAAAGCCCACCCTACACCTGGATTCAGAAGCCCCACTTCTCCACTCCATGTACAAGAAGTGTAATCCCTGTCCAATAACAATAAATTGACTCAAGAAAGACATGTGACTTAAATCCAGCCTATAATGTAAGAAGGGAAGAGTGTGCGTTGTACTTCCAGAAGCTTCCTAACTCTTGAGAAAGTGCCAGCATCTATCTGTAGCCATCAGGCCTGAAGTGAATGCCTGAGAGGTTTGTGGAAAGGCTGCAGCCCTCAATGCTAATGATGGCAAGGTAGGCAGGGCCTGGGGACTTGCTGCCTTCACTCAGACACTGAAATGGTCAACTCCAGGGCCTGCCTTATGTCTGAAGTCAGCAGGGCACAATTCATAGTGCAGACCACAAGAAGCCCCTCTTGTTTAAGAAGTCATCAGTCTCCCAGTTGTTAGCCATTCTAGCTTAGGTTTTGTTACCTGAAGCTGAAAATATCCAGATATAGCCTGCATAGCCCAGGGAACATGTTAAAAATGCAGGCTTTTGCATTCCAATAGGGAATGATACACATAATATATAAGCACCACAAAGGGTCCTTCTGCTCCCCCAAACTTAGTAAAACTGATTTCACAGACCATGGAGACTCCAGAACAGCACCTGGCACACAGTCCTCACTTGAAACATCAACTTAGAACAGACTTCCCAGAGAAAGACCATCCCACCTCCCTACTTCCTGTGAAAAGCTATTATGGAAAGAATAGATGCGGGGAATCTGAGCTGTTAAACAAATCTCACCTCTTCCTCCCAGAGGCTGCTTCTGCAGAGGATTAGGAAAGCAGCTGTTAACATTTGGCCAAAAGCCTTTCCCATGACAACCCAATACTGCTGCTGCATCTGAGCCACCACAGCTGGGGACATCACCTGGACCTGCTTGCCATGCTAACCACGGTCCACAGCACGGAAGGTCTCAAGGCTAGCCAACTGGTCATCCCCATTCTCCCAGTGGCCTTTTTAACTGCATTAAAAGGTCAGTTTCCTGGACTTGCTATTTCTTATCCTGGAATGATCAACCCTGTGGCACCAGGAAGCTACAAAGGAAGCTGAAGTTATTAGATGAAAGGAGGAGCTGCTGGGCCACCAGACAGACGAGCCTGAAGGGGATCACAACCATCTCCTTCATCCCAGAGTGGGGCTGGGCCTGGGGCTCCCCTTTATGGAGCACCATCAGAATGATGGGGAGTGGGTTTTTCTCAAGATAGAGCAGCTAAGGTGTGGACTGGAGAACAGAAACTGCTCGTGCTGATAAAAAGAGACCAAAGGGAGCAGAGGGCACTAAACTCAGAGGGAGTCCTAGAGGATACCCGTTGACCACACAGACCATGAAGGCCAGGAGCAGTGAAGAGCATCTCACCTCTGCTTCCCAATGCTAATGCATGTGATTTGAGGTTCATTTAACTAATGTGGACTTTTTTGTACCCTGTTCAAGAAATGCCTGAAAAGCTACTAAATGCAAAACAACACTACACACGTGGCTGTAGTGATAAGACATGGGCCAGAGCAAAAGACAACATACATGTCATAGATCTAACAGCAGAGATAAGGCAAATGTAATAGAAACCAAAGAGCAAGAGCCATCTCAGGAAGCCTCCCCAGCCCTCCCAAGCTCCACACAGGCCATGCACCCTTTGCTCTGTGCTTCCTCAGCACCCTGGGTCTAAGGTTATCACCACAGCCGCCATGGCACACTGTTCTTGGCTGTTCATCACTCTACTGACTCTGAGCAAAGTTCACATCATTTTCTTCATCAGTATGTATCTAACAAAGATCTTGGCACTTGGAAGCACTCACTCAACATTGGCTAGTAAAATAGATGGAGGGACGGAGGGAGGGAGGGAGGGAGGGAGGGAGGGACGGAGGGAGGGAGGGAGGGAGGGAGGAATGGGTGACTGGAGACTCTAAGGAATTGCAGGTAGTGTGGCAAGAAAGCCTTGCTGAAGGGCTGAGGGAACTGAGCCAGACCTTAATGGTGAGGACAAGTACAGCTAAAAGCCCGCTTCCGCCAAAGTACCTAGAACCATGTTAGATACAAAGTTGCTGTCTAATAACTGCTTCCAATATAAGTCTACTACTGAACTCACTTGTCTTTAAAAAGAGATGTCTTAGCCGGTGGTGGTACCCACGCCTTTAATCCCAGCACTCAGGAGGCAGAGGCAGAAGAATCTCTGTGAGTTAGAGGCCAGCCTGGTCTACAGAGCAAAGCAAGAAGGACAGCCAGGGCTACACAGAGAAACCCTGTCTTAAAAAAACAAAAACAAAACAAACAAAAAGTGTCTTCACTTCTTCACTTCCTACAGCCTTTAGCTTCTTCTTAGATAGACAAATATAACCTCTCAACAGTAATTAATTAGTGAACTAAAGGAAAGACAACTGCCTGCCAGTCTTGACAAACACTGCTCTAATACAGTGTAGCAAAATGAGGACACTTCATTTGTCTTGACATGGAGAGTTTCCAGGACACACTGTTAAGTGATACAAACAAGTTAGCTCACCTTTCCCCCTTATACATGAACCTGCCTGTAGACATCTTAGAAGAATACACAAGAAACTAATAAAAAGGACTGCCTATCTGTTGAATAATATAATTACTTCTGAGAAAGAGAATGTTACCAACTGCATGCTAGGTCAAAGAACAAACATTGGAATTGTACTGAGAAAGCTGGAGTACATGCTCACTCTACCTAATGGAGCCTAGGAAGGGGAGGAGACCCAGTAGAGAAGTAGCTACTGCCACCCATACATTTTTATAGTGCTCTGATTTCCAAACTCTATGCACATCAAATACTCAATAATAATCTTTTATTAGACAGGGAAAAGCTTAAGAACTTAGCTTCCCAACTTTTCAGATCAAAAGGTTGGGAACACTGCTGAATGGTCACCCTGAAGAGCTCCCCTAGACAGAAAACAAATTCACCCACCACTCATCACACCACCTCTTTGCAGGGCCCAAGAAAACAGCCTGTGTGGGGAGAGCTGTCCATGGCCTAAAAAGGTTGGGAGTCCGTGTGGGGCTGCTAGGACGGAGGGACAGAGGGGAATATAAACAGTGTGACACAGACATAGAGCAGCTCAGGTTTTACACAATCATGACAACAAAGTGAGATTGATTCAGGACTGAATAAAGCTCTTTATATTGTTTCTACTTAAAAAGGAAATGTATTGACTACAACCCTCCTCGTAGATTTATCTTTCCTGACATCACGCACATTCATAACCTATTTTAAATTCCGGAGGACAATGGGGTTTAAGAAAGTGAATAGCTAAGGGTTTTGCCAGGCCGTTTAAGACACTGGGCTGAAGCTTCTCTGACTCTTAATTGTTCAGGAAATGGGCACATTGTAGTATTTCTTTTTCTTACCAATCAACTTCCAGTTAGAAGAATGTATGTTGGATTGCCCAACCTCGAGGCAGGTCTCTCTCTGGAATTGCTGCCAGGACCAGTTTGAGAGACTATGCATGGTGTCTTTTCATAACTACACTCCCTTCCTTCCAAATATCACTGCAGCTCCTGAGGCTCAGGCCTGAACTGCCAGCCTAGAGGGCACCTCGTCACCTGCTTCTACACTACAGCTGGTACTAGGACCACTGTCCTTCCGAAGCCTGCTGTACCATCTCCTGCTGTGGAACCTTCACAGACTGTTCCATAATGCTTCATGGACTGCTGAGCCACAAAATTTATCATCCAAACAGGGACATTTAAAACTGGCAGGGGCATTGTTAGTAACTACACTGGGGGAAATGGTAAACCACCCCCAGAAAACTAGAAGGTGAGGCCATCCTCCTATAGGATCGACCCAACCACCATACCAGAGCCTGAGTTCAAGCTCCCCACCTTCTGATCCCCTCCGCCTCTCTGTCTTTTGCATCCTGAACATATCTCAGGGTCGCCACCACAGGCTACAGTTTCTCCACATGGACAGTTGCTCACTCCATTTCATCTTTCTGCCTCCACGAACTGCCAGTCTGTAATGCCCACCTCATCTACCTATGAAGGTCTAAATCCTATCTTTCTCTCAAAATACAAATTACTGCATCAATTCAACAAATAAACATTCATCAATTGTCTATTGTGTCTGGCAAATGAAAAGCAAAACTAAAACACTTCTACGCCTCATGAAACATATTCTCTCTCTCTCTCTCTCTCTCTCTCTCTCTGTGTGTGTGTGTGTGTGTGTGTGTGTGTGAGAGAGAGAGAGAGTGAGAGAGAGAGAGAGAGAGAGCGCACTGCCTACATATGCATATGCGCACACCACAGGAGATGGACAGAGTGATGTGCCAGAATCACACATCACACTTCTTACTCCACAAAGCCATGACATTAGAGATTCCCACACATGCTAATCACCCTCACAAACAAATAATGAGTGAAAAATTACCAGGAAAGAATCCTACTTACTTAGTCTGAAATGAGTGTGGTCAGTTGGTTTTGCAGTACTAGGGCTCAAACCCAGGGCCACAAGCAACTCTATACAAGCAGTCTACACTGAACTATATCCCTAGCCTCTCAGGCATTTCCAATGGTCAGTAATAAGGGCATTGATTTAATAAAGGAAAGAAAGTACAGCTAGCTGGATCCAAGTTATTTCCACACTCACAGAGTAGTAGCCCAATCACTCAGAGCCTGGACTGGACCCTACCTACCTGTCACCTGCTCAGCTCATGCGCAGTCCCGGGCCATATAGGCTCTCAAGCCTTGCTGCAACTTTTCTTCCAGGTCTCTGACTACCACCACCATCATACCAGGCCTCATGGAACAATGAGAAGCCCAAACTACACATAACCCGTCAGGTACAGCAAAGGTTTTTGAAGCTGAAGTTTCCCAGACAGGACCTTCCACTGACTTGTGCAATTCATGGTGAAAATACCAAGCCCCCAGTGGGCCAGGTTTCTTAACCTCCACATGTTATAAGGGCAATTCTTAGCTCTAGAGGGCTGTCGTATACACTGTAAGAAATTTAGGAACATGCTTAGTCACAGTGAAATAGATGCCAATGGCACCTCCTAAATTATAATAACCCAAATGTCTCCAGATATTGTCCCCTGTGAGTGCAATTACCCCTAGTGAGAATCACTGAGAAACAGAACACCGCCCCCATAAACGTGCCATCCCATCCTTAAATGGTCAAATCACTGCAATCCATAGTCCAGCAAGATGGGGGCAGGGGGGATAGATAGAGCATTAGATTGAGCAGGCCTCATGCTACTATATATTTGATCTTTATTCCCTCCCCCTTTTTTTGAGATGGGGTTTCTCTGTGTAGCCCTGACTGTCCTGGAACTCACTCTGTAGCCCAGGCTGGCCCCGAACTCTGAGATCCAGCTGTCTCTGCCTCCTGAGTGCTGTGAGTAAAGGCATGTGCCACCACTGCCCAGCTATACTTAGGATCTTAAAGGCCTAAGTGTTGAAGCCTTAATCTCCAGCCTGCAATGCTACTAGGGAATGTGGAATCTTTAGAGGATAGAGCCTAATGAAAAACACAGAGGAATGTCCATGAAAAGGCTATTGGGGCCCATACTGTCTCTCTGTCTCCTGGCTGTCATAGAAATTTAGTTTCCTAACAGTCATGCTGGAACTCTCATCCAATAACTAATGGAAATAGATGCAGAGATCCTCAGCCAGGCCCCAGATAGAGCTCCAGGAGTCCAATTGTCAAGAAAGAGGAGGGACTGTAAGAGCGTGAATTATTGAGACCAAGATTGGAGAGGCACAGGGACAAATAGCCAAATGAATGGAAGCACATGAATTATGAACCAAAAGCTGTGGAGCCCCCAGCTGGATCAGGCCCTCTGGATAAGTGAGACAATTGAATAGCTTGAACTGTTTGGGAGGCACCCAGGCAGTGGGACCCGGACCTGTCCTTAGTGCATGAGCTGGCTGTTTGGAACCTTGGGCTTACACAGGGACACTTTGCTCAGCCTGGAAGGAGGGGACTGGACCTGCCTGTACTGAATCCACCAGGTTTAAATGAATCCCCAGGGGAGTCTTGGCCCTGGAGGAGATGGGAATGGAGGGGAAGGGATGGGGGGAAGGAGGGAGTGGGGAGGGAGAGGGGAGGACAGGGGAACCCATGGTTGATGTGTAAAATTAAAACACAAATATAATAAATTTTTAAAAAGGGGGGAAAAAAGAAATTTAGTTTCCTTCTTCACGTGCCTCCACCATTCTGTGTTGCCTGGCCTTGCTGATAACAAGGCCACGTAGCCATGGACTAGGACTTTTGAAACCATGAGCTGAACTACACCTGTCTTCTTGTAAGTTTATTGTGCCAGGTATTTTATCACAGTGTCAGGAAGGTGACCAGCACACTCAGGTTGGAGGCCTGGCTCTGTCTTACAAATTCTGTGACTTTAGGTAGGTCACAACTTCTTAATTAGTTCCTTCATCTGAAAAACTATGAGGGTATGGGGGTGGAGGTGGGGTACCTACTTCATGGAAATTACCAAAAAAACGGCTCATGGAGATTGCACTCTACAGTCGTCGTTCAATCAAAGAAAACCTCCCTCAGCCAAGCCTACAGTTGACTCTTCTATTTCTGTGCCTTTTGGTCTTTCCCCTTCTTCCTAGGTGCCTTCCACCTGTTCAAAGCTTATGGTCTGAAGGAATCCTTTGGGCTGGTTCAAAGGCATCTGGGGTCAAAGTGAAGGAAACACACAGATGCATGCTCGCACACACCAGGGCCTTTCAGACAACCCTTGCCCACACCAACTCTCAGGACAAAGGTTTCCATTGTTGTCTAAATACAAACTTTTCCACAGGGAGTCTTAAAATAGCTCTAAGGACCAGTCTACAGACTTCCACTTCTCATCCCCATTCTGCCCTGACCTCAGCATATCCTCTCTCCTTTCTGCGTCCCAGTTTCCAAATGTGTACAGCAGGGGTCTAGCCATGATGAGCTCTGAGTGCCCCCAGCAGCAGTTACTAGGGTTTTAAACTATCCTAGAATGCTGCAGCAGGAACAGGAGCCACAGCCATGTTTTAGGTAAGTGCTTAACTTGGGCATGAGGGTCACAGAGGCAAGTAATTCTCTTTGCCCTACATTTCCAAGGCAGCCAGCAGAATAACAGGTATTTATTGCCACGGGAGTTGGAAATCCACATAAAATGAAACACCATGCCACCACTAAGACCCTAGACAAACAGGTTCCTCCCTCCAATCCTACAGCCTTATCTGTGGCACAGGATAATAAGGGAGGCAGAAATGATGAAAGGATTATTGTCCTAGTTTGATTTCTGTCACTGTGATAAAACACCATGACCAAATCCAGCTTGGGAAAGAAAGGCTTCCTTTGGTCTACAGGTTAGAGTCCATCATGGAGGGAAGCCATGGCAGGGTTCTGAGGCAGGAAACAAAGCAGCAACTGTGGAGGAACACTGTTTACTGGCTTACTTTCCCTGGCTTGCTCAGCTACCACCTATCCAGGGGTAGCGCCATCCACCATGAGCCAGGCCCTTGACATCAATCGGCAATCAAGAAAATGCTCAACAGAGATCAAACTGATAAAAGGAATTCTTCAACTGAGGGTCCCAAGTGTATCAAGCTGACAAACAAAATTAACCATCACAATTACGAAAGTAAGACCAGGAAAGCACTCGAAACAGCTAGCATTCAGAAAGTATGCTGGCCATGGCAGCACACGTCTTTAATCCCAGCATTCCAGAGGATCTCTGAGTTTGAGGACAGCCTGGTCTCCAGGCTAGAAAACACACACACAAACAAACAAACAAACAGAAGAGAGAGCACAGCCTGCCTGCCTTCTCCCGGCCTCACCTCCACTAAGGCCTGCATCACAGATCCAACTGTTCTTCCCTCTGGAAAGTCTTCCCTCTCTTCCCTTCCACTCCTCATCCTCCAAGGCTTTGCCTGAGTCCTCCGCTGCCAGAAGGCCTTCTCAACACAATGTTCTCAAGATTGAGGCCATGAGTTTCCCAAGATTAGCCTTGGGGGAGGTGGCGAGTTCAGCAGGTCCTTAACCTAACAATTTCCTTTCTGTGAGTTCTGAAAGATTAACCCCTTCTCTGCTCCACCCCAGAATGGAGCACTTAATTTTCAACACCGGCATCCAATGAGGTTTACATATCCATTATGTCAGTCTCCAAAGCACCCTGACATGTAAGATGACTCAAACCTGGTCACCAGGGTGCCTCCCCTGCATCCTGCCCATTCCATGAGGACAAGGAAAAGGACTGTGTGGTTTCTTGTCTCACCTCCTAGGGGTGGCCCCACAAGTCCCCACCCTAGATTCTCCTCTTTGCCCCAGAGCCCAGGACTGTGACGTCTGAAAGAAGCCCAAACAATAACAGTGACTCTCCCAGGCTCAGGAAAGGAAGAACTGAGCCTGTCTCTCCAGTGGTTCAGAGGCTAGGCTGGAGTTAAGAACAGCCTTGCTGGTTCTGGCACTTTGCATTCTCTCCTTTTGAATCCATCTCTCCTTCCCCTCTCCTGTTGGTTCTTCACAGGGAAGCCTGTCCTGACCCCTACAAGATTCCTCCACACAGGCACCACTGTATAACCACCATCAGCCCCCCAGCCAGCCTCCTGCTGTCTGCCCTCTACCACCAGGGCCAGAGAAGCATGACCTCACCAAACCACAAAATGACCACTGCTAACATGGACAGGGCCTTTCTTCCTCCAACCCTGGCCCTGGCATTCATCCCAAAATATCCAAGTGCCTCTTGTCCTTGCACTTGAAATTCTCCTTACCTTTCAAAGCACAACTTAAAAAGTACCTGCCTTGTAAACCCCCACCTACCCCTGCCACTCCAGTTTTCTTGATCTCTTTGCCTAAAACGTCCTAATTGTTCTCAAGCCCATGTCCCCTCATGTCCTCCCTGAAATCCAGGACTTCTGGTACTGACTCAGCTGGGCCTCCCATAATACCTTGTACCAAGAGGATGCCCACTGAAAGGCTACCACAGTAAACTGAAACAGAATCTGTCCAGCTCTCAGGCCAGTCTGGGCTCCTGGGTGGCCTCAAGCTCCCTACATCCAAATGACCTCGTACTGTTCTTCCAAGATTGGATATAGGCCCAGACTGAGTCAAATGACCTCTTATCATTCTTCCAAAATTAGGCTTTCTTCTTTAATTACACCTTATCTAGCCACATTCAAAGTGGATTCTAATTACGTAATTACTTCAAGTCCTGGACTTAAAAACAAAAACAAAAAGAAAAGTGTGAGCCTGATTACACAGGTAAGGAAGCATACCAAATATGCACACTCACATAAACTGTACACCACTTTCTTCTTCATATGCAATGTTGTAGCCCAGAAAAGGGTTCTAAGTCACATTAAAAATTACACTAGGTGCAGAAAAATAAGAACTTCAGAGTGGTCTGATAAAGGTCTTAGAAAAAGGCAACTCCTCTCCTGCACAAGGAAGAGAGGGGCCCATGTGATCTTGAGCATGTTTGATTTTTCACAGCATGGTCCCTCCTACCCAACACTGCCATCCCTTGTGAATCCTAGATATTCCTTGTGCCATGACCTCCCAAGGAAGCTTTGCACAATTCTCTTCTTCCCAACTAGTCCAGGTCTGTCCTACCCAGCCTTTCCCATCTGGTATTCCCAAACAATATTCTCCATTCCCAAACACTCTCAACCAGAGTAGAGGGCACCTAGCAGGCCTTCCTTCCACCCACACTCGCCTTGTTACAGTATTTGCCCTCACTATAAGCCTTCCATACCACCTTGTATTTGCACATGCCAGTTCCCCTCTCTTCTACTGGGAATGCTGGGCCAGCTCCCACCATTTCGTGTGCGTCCATATGTCACCCTTGCCTAACATGGTGCCTATCATTCATTGATATAAAAGTGTTTTCATTTGCCTACCTCTTCCTGAGAGCAATAGTCACCAAAGTTTTCCATCACATTTCTCTATCAAATAGCTTTAAGCCTATTTACTTATGAGCTAATTATAAAATCTGGACTACCATAAATAGGAAATCCATGTATTTCTTCTAAAGAATAAACAGAACTTCAACTGATAATCCTTTTTTCCTGTACTTCAGCGGATAGCTTGAGGCTCTGTAGAGGAAAGCAGGGTTGTTGATTTATGATTGGTGGTGGTGGTGGGATCATTTGTTTTCCTGGAATCTTGTCTAGAACCCACAACTCAGCAAATAATCAAATGAACATTTACACCACAGATAGTGGAGCACCTGCTGTGAGCCAGACACTTGCTAGGGTGAGATGGTGACAAGGCATGGCCCTGCCACTCTCTTCATGAGCCAACAGACTGGTGGGATGGGCAGAGCACATGCCTTACACAGCAGCTGAGACAAACTCTGTGCAGACTGTTCTGCCCAGAGCCACACAACCATGAGAGGCCAAGAGGTTAACTTAGTCTGCAGGATCAAAGGTCTCCCTCCAGCACATGATGCTACGGGTGAGATCTGAGGATGAGCAGAGCTAAAGGGAAGGAAGAAAATAGTACCTGAGGCCAAGGTACCTCCACAGGCGGAAGCCTTGTGGCTGGACAGACAGCAGTAACACCAGGACTCAGAGGCCAATAAAACTAAACAAACGAACAAGCCCTAGGCTCTCCTCCACTTGTCTAAAAAGTCCACTCCCAGCTCCCAACCTCTGAATGAACAGCTCAGCCCTACCCTAACCCTAACTTCAAGGCAAATCAGATCAGGTAAGCTCTCCAGGACCCACAGATTTTTCTACCCCATCTTTTCTAAAGAGCACAGGAACTCGCTAAGGATTCCGGAAAACTATGCAGGTTGCCATAGGTACTACTAATCAAAGGCTCCTGGCAGGTTAATGAAGTGTTAACTACTTTACATATTCCAACAGCAGTCTCTCTGCCTGGCCTATGGTAAAAAGAAACACTATATTCCCAAAACTAAAGACTCACTCAAAATAAATTTGACAGCAGGTGCAGCCCACAAGGTCTGCACCCTACCATCTAGGGTGCCCTGTCCTCTTGAGGCTTCCCTGTGAGAGCCGCGTGTGGAGTCCAGAACCCCAGGCCACAAAGCCCCATCTCTGCTAGGGCTGAGGAAGGGAAATTATTCACAATGATGCTTCAGGTGAGCATTTAAATCGCCCAGAACTTTAATAATTAAAGATAATACCAAGAACGTGGACTGTCATGCAGGCTGGCTGGCAGCCGTGGGGCCTCCTACAGCAGCTGTCTTGACAAGGCACATATCTTCTATCAGTGCGCAGGGATGACTAATATTTCCCGTTTCCCAAGGGGCCTCGCCCCCTCACACCTGCCAGCGCTGGCTCACTTATGCACCATGTCCCACAAAGCAAACACAAAATGGTCCGAAAAGGCCCACCACTGCCTTGGCCAGCGTTTGTGGACCTGGCAATCTGATTTTCAACAGTCACCACCAAACTGTGCGGAAGCCTGAGGCTCTCCCAGCTTCCTCCAGCTACTCTAGTTTCGGTCCCTGTTGGGATTTTGTTTTCTCCGGGGCCTCTATTCTCTTTGTTCTGCTTAAACACAGTCCCTACTCTGGCCTTAGCCTCTCTACCCAGATCTCTACTGACCAGGCCACTGGGACAGCGATTCAGATCTCCCAGCTCCAGTTCCAGCCCTCCCTACCTCACCCCTACCCTCAAGATTGTGCCAGTCCCCTGTCACAGTCTGCCATGCTCACTGTCTAGGAAGCAAGGCCAAGTGCAAGAGAGCCTGCAGTGTCCATGCTGCATTGGCCCTGGAAAGATTCCCAAATAACAACATACCAGGGAAATGTCCCCATTTCCAACACACTTGCTAAATCAACTATGTGCTTTGACCAATACCCTGTGCTCACAGGAGACAAGCACCCCACTCTGGCATTGCCCTGGCTAAAGACAAACTCCAAGCAGAGAGGAGCAACCTGCAAAATGAATCACCTATTTGTATAGCAGAGGAGGAAACTGCTCATGTGTACAGGTACCACACAGACTCTAGGCAATAGGAGAAACTGTTTAGATTCTGCATTGTATGACCTTTCATACTGGGAAACCAAGCTCAAAGGTCAGCCTACAGGCTGCTGTCAATAATCAATGCATAAGGTACTATATAAATGAGTAATGAGCATTCATATTCACCTGCAGAGGGCAACTCCGGCATCTACTAACACTCACTCTTATTGCAGCTGCCACATATAAGCCAGAATGCCCACCTCCCACCCAAGATAGAACATCAAGGCAAAAATGGGAATGGGCTGGCAGAGCCAGTTACAGGTTAAGCTTTCAGTACTTAATGCTGAGCACCAGCACTCAGGCAACCGGTATTCCTTCCCCACGCTGAGAATTCAGGTTGTTGGGAACAGCTTCCTCACAGGTCAGTGCTGGGTCAGCCATTTATAGACGCGCGCTTCAGATAAGTGTTCCTGGACCTACGGCTTGCCCCAGGCTCCCCAGCTTGGGTGAGACAAGATGCCGCACCTTTCATGCATTTCTGAAGAGTTCCTCCTGACTGAATCTTCCCACCCCCACTTTGCCAAAGCAAATAGAGCTATCCTACTTCAATACCAGAAATGCACCGTTTACTGCCTGTCAGGGGGGACAGAGGACCCTGACTCTCTCGGTGAGATGCGGAAATAAACTTTTGAGGGTGTAGGCCTGCCTAACTCCCTCAGCAACAGTTGCTTAATGAATGAAATGAGACTGCCGTGGGGCGGGGGTTCAAAGCCAGGACCTTGCACATGCTAGGCAACTGATTTACATCCTCAACCACATTACAAGTTTGTTTTTTGGTTTTGCAGAGTTTGGAGTTTTGTTGTTGTTTTGTTTTGTGTATGTGTGTGTTGTTATTTGTTTGTTTGGGGGGCTTTTTTGTTTGTTTTTTTGTTTTGTTTTGTTTTGTTTTGTGTGTGTGTGTGTGTGTGTGTGTGTGTGTGTGTGTGTGTGTGTGTGTGTTTATGTAGCCAAAGCTGACCTCAAACTGCAATCCAGTTCTGGGGTTATGGCTGTGCACTGCCCACCAGCTGTATAACACTCACTAAAGTTCCATATAAAAGCAGGGCTCTACCTACCATCCCTGAGACCAGCATCAGAACTTTCTCTTCATTCAAGAAAATGAGGTATCCTTAGAGCAGTGTGCTACTTTAGTTAGGCCTGCTGGCAAGATGAGGCAATCAGGGAAATGACATGACCAGGACCTGAGACCTTGAAGAACAGATCAAGCCCCAACTGCTCAATGACCCAACTTCTGTCCTTTCTCCTGTTTGCACTCCTTTGGTGACTATTTCTGTTCCAGTGAGTGATGTGGCCCCACTCCTCCCGGAGGACAAACAGAGCTAGAAGGGGGAATCTGCAGGGACAAGAAAAAAGTCAGACCCAGGTGTGGTCAATCAGAAGAACGAGACAGAAAAAGATCCTGGGGATGAGTGACCAACTTGAGGATTCAAACGACTCTGTGAACACGCTGGCGGTCTTACATGACCAAGGCAGGTCCTGGCTTTGGAATCTGCAGTTCTGCCCTGCCCCGGGTGGTCAGTGGGTCTAGAAACACAGCATATTCTTTTCCTCATTCTTGTTAAGTGACTAGTGGGTTGAGGATGGTGCTCCACTGGGAGAATGCTTGCCTAGGATACACAAAGCACCACATAAAACCAAACATGATGGCATGCCTATAAACCCAGACCTGGCAGGTAGAGACAGGAGGATCAGGAAGTTCGAGGCTAGCCTGGGCTACATGAGACTGTTTCAACAACAACTATAACCAATATTTACTGTGACAAGTGTGTCCTAACACTTGCATTATTGAATCATGTAATCCTCTCCCTGAAGTCTTCTTGTTTTCACAAGTGAGGAAACTGGGTTGCTCTAGGGCTCAGGCAAGATCTAAGAAGCAGCAGAACCAAGACCTGAACCAAGTATCCAGAGAAGAGAGCCCACACTCCGACTCACTCTCCACCCCTGCATCACAAAAGGAGAGAGCCACACTCAGTAAGAAGAGACCTAGTCCCAGCTCAGCCCATCCAACCTCATAACCTTAAGCAAACGACTCTCTGTGCCTCTGTTATCCTCACTACAAAGCTAGTCACAGATGTGTGGTAAAGAAGCTTGAGTCTTAGGGCTGCAATCCAGTCTGCCTGGAAGAACTTCCTGAATCCAGCATTCTAGACCTGTGCTATCCACTGAATGATCACCAAGCACGGAGAGCCACTGAACATTCCACTGTGGCACACATGGCTGAGAAACTGAATTCATATCTGTAGTCCATTTAAATGAATTTACATAGTCACAAGCAGCTAATGGCTACTGCGAGGGACATCTGGGCTCTAGCTTAAAAATGTAAGGAAGGCAGGTGCCATTTCCCTTTTACCACTATATTCCTAGAACCCAGTACATTCCCTGGTGCTCAAAACTACCCATTGAGCAAATAAAAAAGCAAAGCTCTTCCCAGATGCTTCAATGATATTTCATCTCCCTTACAGGTATTGATTCTCCAGCATCCCTGTCAGTAGGAGGAGAGCCTTGTCTGAAAAGGTGCCCCAGGCCTCCCCATGCAATCTGTCAGGGAACCACCCACACCATGAAAGGCCTTCGGTGGAGCCAATCAACCCCTGAAAGTTCTACTTACTAGTCCAGGCACGTAGCTCATAGGTTTAAGAAAGCCAAAGTAAGTGTTTTTAAACACTTATCTTTATGTAATCCATATCTATATGTAGATATAGATCTATATCTAATCTATATCTACATGTAATTCATAGTTAAGATGACATCCATCTTACATTATAACAATGTGGGGCTTAGTGAACAAGTTCATGACTATAACCTAGCTAAAGGAAAACAGTCCTCTAGGGTTAGGACTGCCATCCTGAACCATTATCTCCACTGACCTCAGTATCAACACATCTGAACTTCTCTACTGCATGCCTGGCCAGGAAATGTGAAGCAGAACCCCCAACATGTAGAGTTTTTCTCTGAGAAAACTCCATAGATTCTGGCAGACAGACTTGTATTATCATATTTTTTCAAGTATTCCTTGGTGGAAAAATCAGCAATTAGTCCAAGTCTCCCATGTGCCAAGGACTGTGGAAGACACCAAAGATAAAAGGATGATGCTAATACCTTCCTACAAGACAGCCAGTCGAGAAAGAATACGAGATAAAACATATGAAGGACTTACTCTATAAGACACAGAGCTGAGCTTTAGAGAAAGACACAGAGCCAATGTTATACCACAAGGGATGAACATGCAAAACACTACAAGGCTGCCTGAGCAGTGACCTCTGGAAGAATCCTAATAACATACTGTCTTAATTTAGGATTCTACTGCTGCAATAGAACGCAATGACCATAAGGCAAGTTGGGGAGGAAAGGGTTTATTTGAATTACACTTCCACATCACGGTTCATCACTAAACAAAGTCAAGGCAAGAACCCAGAGGCAGGAGATGCAGAGGCCATAAAGGGTTGTTGCAGAAGCCATAAACTGGGTTTGCTCATCATGGCTTCATGGCTTACTCAGCCCGTTTTCTTATAGAACCCAGGACCACCAGCCCAAGGATGGAACCACTCACAGTGCACAGTGCCCTACCCCATGAATCACTAATTAAGAAAATGCCCTATAGCCTGATTTTATGAAAGCATTTTCTTTTCTTCCCCCACCCCCACCCTCACCCCACCCCTGCCCAAGACAGGGCTTCTCTGTGTAACAACAGCTTTGGCAGCCCTAGAACTCGCTTTGTAGACCAGGCTTGGCCTTGAACTCACAGAGATCCACCTGCCTCTGTCTCCCTAGTGTAGGATTAAAGGGATGAGCCACCACTGCTGGGCTTGGTGGCATTTTCTTAATTCCCTCCTCTTAGATGACTTTTGCTTATGTCAAGTCGACATAAAACTATCCAGCACATGCTTTTTTGCACACAGTAGCTCCTCAGTACAGAGAACTAAGCCAGCACCTGACCAAGTGTGCTGAGTCAACTGAGACCCAGAAAGGTTAATAGACTTCTCAAGGTAATCCATAGGGTTACTTATGGGGCATAATATAGCTCCTGAGCCTCACCATTCATGACCCCAACGTTCTACGATAGTGTTTCATGGTACTTCTCTTCCTACATAGAGTGATAACAGGCAGGATCTGCTGCCTGTGGTTACGTCTATTTCAAAATAAACTATGGTTTATTTTTGTAGAATTGCATCTTGGGGCCTGTCTGGAAGTCTAATGACTGTATGCCTACTGTCTTAGAAACATATTCAATTGTTTAGCAACCATCTCAGTCCTGGGGTTACATCACAATGGTAGAGCACTTGCTAGCACACCCTGAGTTTAATCCACAGCACCACAAAGTTGTGTGTAGGTGGGTATCTCTTGGGCATATACTCAGTATCAGGAAGCACAAGCTTAAGAGCTTGGCTAAAGAGATGAAATAAATTTCTGACAAAATCAGAAAGCTGAACATATTTCCCTTTATCTTCTCAAATACCACTAAAAGAACAAAAAAGAAACTTGTTTCTTAATGGAAAGAAAATAACAGCACCCAAAATATCCCAGAAGAACCCAGGGATTCACAGTTGATCACCAATGCAGCAGCTGTCTTGGGATCCTGCTCTGTCTACTTTGAGTGCCAGCTGGAAAAGGAACCACTAAGCAAGTGGCCAGCCCCTGGCCCAGAACCTGAGGAGGGCTGAGGAACTAGAGGCATCACTGACTTGAAGGGGAGAAACAGGATGGGAATAAAGAGCAAGGCTTACTTTCTGAAAGTTCATAACAGGAGCAATCAGACCCGGGTTCCTGTCTTGAAACTACTCTAGTGGAACCGTCAGTCAGCAGAGGACTCAGACACAGCAAAGGGAGGCATCTCTTAGAAGAAGACAGTGGGACTGAGTGAAAGCCTTCGGAGCAAACAAGATAACTACAGCCCACTCCCCCCATACACATACACAGAGGGGGAGGGGACAGAGAGGGAGAGAGGGAGAGAGAGAGAGAGAGAGAGAGAGAGAGAGAGCGAGAGCGCACTCGAGCGAGCAGGCTGAATCCTCCCTAGGAAAACCTTCCATAGGAAAGGCCCAGAAATACCTACTGATACCTAGGTTTCTCCATTTGGGGAAACAAATAAAAAGGTACTCTGCTGGATGACCCTACAAGGAAATTAACAGGTCCCTCCTATGTCCCACAGATGCCTGATGAACATTAAAGTGTCCTCCCTTGAAATATAAATGGACAAGCCAGGATCAGCAAACATGGGAAGAAGGCTCCGGTGGGAAGCATTGCAACCAAAAGAAGCAGAGGAGGCACTTGGGAGAAACAAAGACAATGCGAAGGTCAGCAGAATTTCCCAAAAGTAAGCAACAGTAAAAATAAAGCAGCCAGACACTGTGAAGAACATCTGTAATGCCAGGAAGGAGACAGACTGGAGGATCTGCAGTTCAAGTCCAGCCTAGGACATGGAGGGAAGGGAGCGAGGAGAAAGGGAGAGGAAAAAAAGGGAGGGAAGTGTTGCAGGAACTGGGACATTCTTAGGAAGTAAAACAAGTACACGGATTTCATGTAAAAACATGAATATGGACATTTAAGAACTGAAAACAGTTGAAGATAAAGATACTCCTCAAAAAATATAAAAATGATAAAAGAAATACAACTTTTTAAATTATGAACTCAATCGAGGAAGTCTAACTAACAGGACTACCAAAGACAAAAATACAGGAAAATGGAGAAAAGAAGACGGAATATTCATTCATAAATAGGAAAACGGTCAGATTTTGAAGGATGTAGGCCTTCACTAAAAGAGCATATGAAAGTGCAGCTTAGTATCTTCCCGTGTGTACCTGAGCCTGGGCTTCTCTAGTTCAAGAGTGCCTGGAACTCATTATGTATCTAAAGATGGCCTTGCACTCTTGATCTCCAGGCCTTTCAAGTGCTGAGACTACAAGCATGTGATATTATACCTGGCCTAGACCAGTAATTTTTAAAACAAGAAAATTTCAAGTAGAGAAAACATCCTAAACATTAACAAGTTCCCCATAAATGATCAAAAACGAGAATGGTATACTAATTTCCAGCCTCAATATTGGCACCTAAAGTACAGTGTAACAATGCCTTTTTAATCTGTATTGGAGGTGTCAGGATGTAGTGGCACTCACCTTCAATCCCAGCACTGGTGGAGTGTGGGGGGTAGGGGGTAGAGGCAAGCAGATCCCTATGAGTTAGTTCAAGGCCAGCCAGGTCAACACAGAGTTCTGGGCCAGCCAGGGCTACACAGAGACCCTGTCTTAAGAAAATAAAAAGAGCCAGGTGGTTGGTAGTGGCGCATGCCTTTGATGCCAGCACTCAGGAGGCAGAGGCAGGCAGATCTCTGAGTTCGAGGCCAGCCTGGGCTACAGAGTAAGTTTCAGGAAAGGCTCCAAAGCTACACAGAGAAACCCTGTCTCAAAAAAAAAAAAAAAAAAAAAAAAAGAAAGAAAGAAAGAAAGGGAAGAGAAAAATAATAAAAATAAATAAAACCAAAAATTCTAGATAAGCCAAACCACCAATCAAGTACTAGTAAAGAATAAGAATAAGATGGTGTAGTGTATGCAAGTTTGAAGTGATCAACTCCCACAAACCCTCTTTCAGAAACTTCTAGAAGAATAAGCCAAAAGGTCAAAACAAAGGTAGCAACCCATGGATTGATTCCAAGCAGGAGTCATGCCACAGGCCTACAGGTCAACAATGAAGAACAGTGGAAAAGAGTGGAGAGTTCTAGAAAGGAAGGCTGGTGAGGGTATGTGGCAAAATACAAACAAACACTTCAGAACACATAGATGTTTTAAAACTGCTGTGTAAGATTTTGGGGGTTAAAAAAAAACTAACTTGAAGAAGTAAGGCCGTTAAGTCAGTAAATTACATAAGAAAGTACCAGTAAAGTATATTGTAAGGATCAACCATAAACACTATTTGCTCAGCCAAAACAATGCAAGTATTAAGTATCAATGTAACCAAAAACTGTGATGTTGCCATATTGAAAGGATTGGGAAAGAAAGGCTGAAGTTGGGGAGAAATATTATCAGGAGAATTAAACAGTATCAGGAAAAATAATAAAGGGTACAAAGTAACTATAATGGAAAAAATAATGGTCCCTCAAAGGTGTCCAGAGCCTAAGCTCTTATACTAGGAACATGTTTAGTTATGTGGCAAAGGGGGAACTGAGGTTGCAAATGGACTCAAGATTGCTAAGTAGGTGGCTGGAGGGATGGCTCACCAGTTAAGCATACCTGCCGCTCTTTCAAAGTAACCAAAGTTCAGTCCCCAGCACCCACATCAGACAGCTTAGAACTGCCTATAACTCTAGCTCCAGGGGATCCAACACCCTCCTCTGGCCCCTGCAGGCACCTACACACACACATGCATATGCACATGGGGGGGGGGTGATAAATAAATAAAGGGAAAAAAGAAATGTCTTAAATGTCTATTTTTAAAAATTGCTAATCAACTGATGCTAAAATGGGAGACTGTCCTAGATTAGCGAGGCAGCCCACGGTAATTGTCAAGCTCCTTAGATGGGGAGAGGGAATCAGATAGTGATGAGACAGTACCAGAGACCAGCAGTGGCAGAATTTGGCTCAGTGAGCCATCACCAGCACTGGCTGGGCTGGCTAGTTTTATGTCAACCTGACACAAGCTAAAGTCATTTAAGAAGAGGGAACCTCAATTAAAAAAATCCCTCCAAGGCAGTGGTGGTGCACATCTTTAATCCCAGCACTCTTGGGAGGCAGAGGCAGGCAGATCTCTGAGTTCAAAGCCAGCCTGGTCTACAGAGTGAGTCCAGGACAGCCAGGGCTACACAGAGACACTCTATCTTGAAAAAGAAAGAAAATCCCTCTATAAGATCAGGCTATAGGCAAGCCTGTAGGGCATTTTCTTAATTAGTGATTGAAGTGGGAAGACCCAGCCTATTGTGGGTTAGACCATCCCTGGGCTGGAGGTCCTAGGTTCTGTAACAAAGTAGGCTAAGCAAGACATGAGGGGCAAACCAGTAAGCAGCATTTCTTCATGGCCTCTGCATCAGTTCCTGCCTTCAGGTTCCTGCCCTGTTTGAGTCCCTGTCCTGACTTCCTTCAGTGAACTACAATGTGGGAAATGTAAGGCAAATAAACCCTTTCCTCCCCAACTGGTTTTTCGGTCATGGTGTTTCATTGCAGCAACAGAAATCCTAAGACACTGACTTTGAAGATGAGCAAGACTGCCTTGAACAGAGAACACAGGCAGCCTCTGAAAGATGGCATCAGTGAGCAAGCAGGCTCTTCTCACAGTAAGCACAGTCCTGCCAACACTATGAATTTAGTCCCGTGAGACCCTTCTCAGACTCCTAAAAGAAGCCATCGTAAGCCTGGGTTGCTGAACATCACTGAGTTTGTAGGACTTTCTTTGTTTCTGCTGCAATGGAAAATCCTACTGGTGACTGACTCTAGGGAATGGGTTACCAGGATGATACTGCCTTCTTTGTAAGTCTTCACGTGTTTCTCTTAGCTAATACTACAGTGTCTGTCTGTCTGTCGTCTGTCTGTCTGTGGCTGTGTCTGTGTGTAACGCTTAGGTATAGCTTCCTCCCTCTTTCCAGATCTCACAATATGGGGGAAGAAGACAAAGAAAATGAGCAAGAATAACAGACACAGGTGAAGAGAGGAGGAAATGCATGTCTCTCAGATATGAAGGAGTCTGAAGTAGGAGGCACTACACAAAGAGGCAAAGGCTGCTGGCGAGGGAACAAATCTTAATGTGAGACGAGCCGGGCCTTAAGGATGTAGAAGAGCCAGCAAGTGAGGCTGGAGGGCCGTTCTCAACACCAAAGGTCTGAGGTCTGCCCTACTCCTGGCTTCTCCAGCTGGGTTACAGACTCTGTGGACACTTGGAAAGAGCCCAAGGTAAACACAGCATTTTCCTGGTCCATTGATGGTATTCAACAGCAAAGCAATTTAAATACATTTACACTAAAACCAGCACAGATAGTATAGAATTGAATGCAAAATTCAGGCAGATTTCTAGTATAAAAACTGGAGACTTCAAGGTACTTTCTTGCTTTGGAGGATTCCTTTAGATACTGAACTCGCTGACCACTGAGCACCAAGACTTGATTTGGGGGCTGGAGAAATGACTCAGTAGTTAAGAGTGCTTCTTGCCAGTCTTGCAGAGGACCTGAGTTCAACTCTCAGTATCTATGTTAGATGACTCGCAACTACCTGTAACTCTGGCTCCCAGGGATCTGACACCCTCTCCTGGCCTCCAAGGGCATCTACAGAGATACACACACACACACACACACACACACACACACACACACACATAAATGAAATTTTTAAAAGACTCAATCTTATAGAAGGACATTGTGATGCTCACCAATACACTTCCATCATAACATCTAGAATTCCATACCAGCAACATGTTGGTGTGTGGCTCTGCTCAAGGTGGGCACAGGATACTCCTGAATTTAACCCAATATTCATAGGAAAGGTGATAAGTATCTTTTTCATTTCAAAAGGGTTCTGCATCCTTCTACAGCCAGTTGGGTTGGTGTAGCCTGGGAAACACAAAATCACCACACTAAATTCTCCCTGGATGCACTCTCTTGGCAGTAGCCTGCCAACTTCCTACCCCTAAGCATTACCAGACTCATATCCACCATCAGCCCCCGTCCAGTCTAAGCCTTGTTAGAAAACACAGTAATGATAATTCTTCCATTGAAGGAAGTCAAGAAACAGGATATATCTCTTGGGACAGTGTGTCCCTGGTGGTTTACAAAATAAGGGTGGAAACTTTTTCTACTGTTATAGCTGGTTTTGTTTTTAAAACAATAACCACATGACAGAGACCTTGGGGGAAATTTTTTTTTCTAGAAAGAGCCACTACTGACCACAGACAAGAGTGGGGGAGAGAAAAAAAAAATCAATGGAAGGCCACACAAAAATAAAAAGCGGTTTAATTAGATTTGCTTTTTGAATTGTGTAAAAAATACATACACATTCAAAAAGACTAAACTGCTTTTAAATTAAGGACAGAGAACATGAAATTTTAATGAGACGATACTACATTAAAACACACTACAAAGATACATTACTAACAGGATGAGGGCAGTAAGCAGGGAGGACACAGCAGGAAGGGAGAAAGAAGAAAGGGACAGAGGAAGGAGGTTTGGGGGAAGGGCCTCAGGAGCAACGAGATTCAGGGCCTCGAAATGTGTCTGAAGGGGGAGTGACTGAAGACGCCATGGAAAGACGTCCTAGCACCTGAGAACTGGCCAGAGGAAGGCATGCTACTCATGGCTGGAGGCTTGGGCCACAGACTTCAAAGTTATTATCTTCTTTTATCCTTGCCTGTGAATGGTTACTGCTCTGATTACCACTGCTCACAGCCCTTTAATTGCTCACTGAAACACTGTGAGGCTTAGCACAGTGAAGGTCACAGGCCAGAGCCTCCCCACCTCCCAAAGATGAGCCGCAATTCAGGAGCCCAGTTGTCTCCAAGTCTCTCCTCTGAAAAGGCTCTCCTCTGAAATGCTCTGGCATAAAATGTATGATGGAAGTCAGAGGAGAAAATGCTGCCTGCATTAGAAAGAGATTCATTCCCTGCAAAACTTTGGTTTTGTACTAAAAAAAAGAAAAAAGAAAAAAAAGAAAAAGAAATACACACACATCAAAAAGAAACTGGAATTTCAGCAGAACTGGGCCCAACCTCGGCTCTCACCAGCACACCTGACTCTCCGCGTGCCGCGTGGTTAGTTCTGCCTGCTCCAGCAAACTCATTCTACAGTCAGAGAGTCAGCAAGGAGAATCTAAGGCAGGATCAGTGCATTCAACACCTCCCCAATACCACACACACACACACACACACACACACACACACACACACACACACCCAAGTGTGTGCTTCTTACTTCACTCTCCACTCCAAGGACACAGGAATGCTCTACTCTTGGCTCCAAAGGCTGGAGCTATGGAGTCTCCAGCCTCCCTCTTCATCTCCTGTTTCTTCCTCACTTTTCCCCCTCCCTTCTGAGGCCCCTGTCACAAAAGGGAGAGCTTTACTCTAGAGCATAAGACCCAGATTCATACCCCCATCTGCATCTTGCTAGCCAGGACCTCAGACAAACGGCCAAACCTCCCAACACTCACTCCTCAGTGAAGGCTGCTGAAGGGATCAGCAAGGTCCCCCTCCCCATGTTCCCAATATTTAAACGTTCACCTGTGCAATCATAAATAAAACATAGATGGGGAGAGAATGAATTACAGAAACGCCCTTTCCTTGGCAATCTGTCATCCCATCCTCACCTCCCCCACACACCAACTCACTCTGAGGTCTGCGTCTCACACTCTGGATCATTCTGAATTATTTACGTACTCTAAAACCACATGGATCGCACCAATCAAGAAAAAGGTACTCTGAATCCTACAGAAGCCCAAGTTTTAAAGTGCTTTTTTAGTACTGTTGCTAAATACTGAGGATTTAACATCCAACTAGCAAACAGGAAAGAACCTAAAATCACCATCACAAAATGTACTTGTGAATTTAAATTAAGTATGCTACTGGGAACCCTAGAAAGTCATTACTCTAAAGCTTCCCAGTTTACCAAGGAGAACATGGAATGAAGCACAACCCCAAGGCCCAGAGGGTGCTGACCAGGACCAAAGCTGGCTGTGCTGTTTCTGGCCCAAGCTCTTCACCAAATCTTTTTTTTTTTTTTTTTTTTTTCCTTTTTTGGACCATGCATTCCTCCTTCAAAGACAGGCTAGTTAAATCCTAAACTGCCAGTGGATGCCCTCCTCTGCTTTCACACCCAGGGAAGGGACTAGAGCAAGCGGAGATGGGGTGACCAGGACATTACCAGTGCAACACAGTCAAAGCTCTCTTCCCTGGACCCTACCCTTCCACACTCTGCTATCTGCACCCCACTCTATTTTGAAGAAGAAAAAGAAGAGCCAAATGGGCCTCTGTTCTGCCAGGAAGAAGCAACTTTCTTTTCTTCTTTGCCATAGTTCCAACCCCAATCCCCAATATTCCCAACCTCTTCAAAAAGTTTACAGAGACTCTACCACTACAACAAATAAAAGCAGATAAGAGGAAGACAGAGCCAACAAAGGGGCCAGGAGTTCTACAGCTGAGGGTGGTCCTTCCCCCCCAGGGTAAAGAGCACCTCATTTCAGTTACTTATGGCCTGCAGAGAAGCCACCAGACAGGCATCACAGATCCTCAAGCTGAGAAACACACCATCTTTGACCCCCTAAGAACTAACCCTTCCCTAACCTCCAAAGACGCCCTGAGCAGGAGTGGCCAACAGACCACCCTTTCCCCTCAGGCTCAAGGAGACCTCAGGGCAGGGCTGGCATGGAGTTATTTAAGGCAGAAGCATTAAGGGTGGGGCAGAAAACTGTTGGCAGTATCTTCCTCCTCCACCCCTCCCCCTCACGGCCAGCAAACACCTAACTCTGTAGACATCTCACTCACCAAAGGCTGAAGCTACAGAATCTCCAAACGTGTGTCTTCTGTCACTGACACTGCTGTCTCCTTCTGCTGTCCACCCCACTTTTAATCCACCCTTCAATCACCACCAAGCTATCTTTCCAACCAAAACCACACGCTCAAATCTAAACAGAGGCATTCAAAAATCAAAGAAGCATGTGGTCAGACAAGCCATCCCTAGCCTTCACCTAGGAAGAAAAAGGACACACCAGTGTGGAGGGCTGAAGGGTGGGGAGATGCAGTCAGAGGCCTAACATGCCAGCCAGGTCCTACAGTGTCTCTAGATGAACCTCCCACCTACAGACAGTGAAATCAATTTGAGCAATTTCAGTAGGTTGGCCCTGTGACAACAGGGGCATCCCAGAGCTCAGCGATTCAAACAAAAATCCAAAGGCTCATCCAGAACATGCTGGGAAAACCCTCGGACTGGATGAAATGAGCCCGCTCAGAGGGATCCCTTCTGCTTTTATGTAGCAATGCATAATAAATTCTGTCTGCCCCGAAAAAAGCATGCACTGATGAATTTCAAAGCCGTAGTACGACAAGCAGAGGCACCAGGATACAGAATTCGACAGCACATCGCCCTTCAAAGGAGCATAATGACTTTTAAGCCTCTTTTCCCTTCTATCTTTGAATGTCACTACCGCTTATCAGGGAAACCACGCTGGAAAGCAGGAAGGGACTGCCCGGGGAAAAGGAGAAAGGAGTAGCTTTCTGTCCCTTTGGCGACGGGCTGCCTAGCGCGAGAGATGCTGTCATTCACTGGAAGGATGAAGGGGCCTGGGCGGTGAGCGGAGGCACCTCATCTCCGGACACACACCCACCACCATACGCGGATGCAGGCGGGTATGGGCCAGCCGCGTAGTCCCTGCGCCCATCCCGCCGCCCCCGGCTTAGGGATTGGGGGGGCGGGGAGTGCTGATGAATGAACACACCTGAGATGCCTCCATCCCACCGCTGGCTCCCTCCTTCCTCCTCTGGCCGCTGCAGAGGAGACCCTCGGTAGTTTCACTTTTCAACGCAAACCCACCCGGGCTCTCCGGTCTCCATCCACCTACACTGCAGCCAGCCTGAGGCGGCAGGACATCCCCTCCTATCAGAGGCCATGATCGCACTTACCTCCACCTACCAAAACAGAAAAGGCATAAAGAAATCTGGAATCCTCCAAGCTCCCTGCGTCCTAGCAACTTTCCTTCAAGGGATCGGGGGGAGGGGGGCCGGGGGGGGACACGACACACGGAGCAACCGGGAGGCACGGCTCGGTAGAGGTCCCCCGCGGCCACCCGGGGATGCTCTGGGGGGAGGGGACCCCCCAGGTCCCTCCAACAGCTGGCCCTTTAAAAGCACCTCCTCCGCGCGCGGAACAAAGGCGCCGCTCCGGGGGCCCGCTGCACCCGCCCGGGAGCCAGCTCCGGAGAGCGCAGCCGCCGCCCGCTTACCTCGCGGGTCTCCGGCGAGGGCTGCGCGCGTCCAGCCCGGCTCGCGCTCCACGCTGCAGTCAGCCCCGCTCTGTTTTTCTGCTACTCCGAGCTGACTTCACCGACACTCCGCGGCCGGCCAATGGGCGGCGGCGACCAGCCCCTCATTAGCATGCCCTGGAACCGTCCACTCCGGCAGCGCCCAGGGGGCGGGGCCTGGCCGGCCGTGACAGGAAGGGGCGTGCGCGCCAATGGGGAGGCGAGGAAGAGCCCGCCGCCAAGCCTGCGTCCCTGGGAGCGGGGCGCGCGCCCGCGGAGCCCCGCGAGGAGCGCGCGCACGCGCACGCGCGCACGCGCGCACCCGCTAACCCTTTCTGCCCGGGACTGGGCGCGAGGGCCTCCTGGCTCCGGTGCTGTGATCTCGCTAAGGGTTTGCCCGCAGGGAGCTTGAAAGGAACGCGGAGCGTAAAGGAGCAGCCAGTGTGTCCTGGCTATATATAAATTAGTTAACCCTGTACCCCTTTGACGATCTGTAAAATGGCATAATAGTCTTCTTCTTTTCTTTTCTTTTTTTTTTTTTTTTTGAGACAGATGCTCCTGTATTCTAGGGTGATCTCAAACTCACTGTGTAGCCAAGGATGAACCCTGAACTTTTCATCTTCCCACCTCCACCTCCTGAAGGCTGGGATTACAGGTATGCTTCCACAAGCACACCCTAGGCCATCCTCCTGACTCAGCCTCTAGAGGGGTAGGATTATAGGCTGCACCACTCTGATAGACTGGCATTGACACTTTGTTTATGCAACCTATATTCAAGGTTAAATGGGCATGAATGCATTGAGCCCTGGGGTTACTAAAAAGGACCCTCCCCTTCAGAAGCTAACATTTGAGGGCGGGACAAATAAGCCAGATCATCTGTAAATGAGCTCAAGTAATAACCAAGCACAGGCCAGGACAGGCAGGGTATGCAGTTTTGTCTTATGACCTTCTCCAGTTCCCTACAGAGTAGCAGAAAGGGGAACAGGGAGGAAAGATTGTCTGTGCAGGTTCAATGAGCCAGCAAGAACTAGTGTGGAACTTGTTTCTTCCATGACCAGCTTCCCACATCCCAAGGACGTCCCTCAAGGTAGGTGTCCTAGTTAGTGTTTCTATTGCCGTGACAAAACACTATGACCAAAGCGACTTAGGGAGCAAAGGGTTTATTTGGCCTACCCTTCCATACCATAGTCCATCACTGAAGTAACTCAAGACAGGAACTCAAGCAGGGCAGGAACCTGGAAGGCAGGAGCTGTTGCAGAGGCTGGGAGAGGTGCTGCTTACTGGTTTGTTCCTCATGGCTTGCTCGGCCTGCTTTCTTAGAGAAGCCAGGACCATCAGCCCAGGATGGCCCAATCCACAAGGGGCTGGGCCCTCCCCATTCAGTCACTAAGAAAATGCCCTACAGGCTTGCCGGCAGCCCCATATTATGGAGGCATTTTCTTAGTTGAAGTTCCTCCCTCTCTGATGACTTTAGCTTGTGTCAAGTTGACGTAAAACTGTCCAACACAGTAGGATAGTCACCCTTCAGGCTAAGCACAACTAATTCTTTTCAGCTGCCTTTGGCAAGAATCTTCAGCCCAAGCATGTTCCCAGTTAGCAGGCTGTGTGATGGGGTGAGAATAGGCCTTGATGACTGCATAGGCGAGGAGAACCCCATCTGTGAAGGGTCTTAGTTCAGGGAACAGTGACAAATCTTTGCTGAGTACCTGCTGTCCTGAACTATGTTGTTTGTGTATTTTAATTGAAGACTCCTAGCTGTCTGGAGCTCACTCCATAACCGAGGAAGCAAGAAGCTGACAGAAAATCCAGGGATCCCTCGGCACGGGGCTCTGCCTCATCCAGACCTTTGGAAAACACTTCCCAGGCTCTACTGTTAACTTGTACCACAGTCTGGACAAACAGCTCTCTGGTCTCTAAAGCAGTAAAACAGAAAGTATGTATTTGCCCGTCTGGTCTACTGTGCACTGCTGTACTTGTGCTGCTAAGAGCTTTCTATGCACTGGCACATACCAAGCCACAAACGCAGGGAGGTAGGAAATAAAAGGCAGAGAACTGAGTCTATTATCTACCTACCAAATCCAGGAACAAGATTTAGAATAGGGAAAAAAAAAAGTCGTAACAATTCAAATGTTCAGTTTGGGTGGATTGGTTAAGAAAATAAGAGTACAACCATTTGATAGAATTCCAGGTAGCTATAAAAAATGGGGAGCCGGGTGGTGGTGGCACACGCCTTTAATCCCAGCACTCAGGAGGCAGAGCCAGGTGGATCTCAGTGAGTTCGAGGCCAGCCTGGTCTCCAAAGCGAGTTCCAGGAAAGGCACAAAGCTACACAGAGAAACCATGTCTCAAAAAACCAAAAAAAAAAGAAAAGAAAAATGGGGAAGTATTTTTGGTAATTAAAAAAGGGGGGGCTTGGGAATTGGCTTAGCAGTCCAGGGCACTTATTGCTTTTGCAGAACACCTTGGTTCTATTTCCTGCACACACATCATGACTCACAAGCATCAATAACTCAGGATACAGTGGAACCAATGCCCTTTTCTGACTTCCAAGGTCACCAGGCATGCATATGGTGCATGGACATCCATGCAGAAAAAAAATATCCATACACATAAACAAATCTTTTTAAAAAATTAAGTGAGATCAGATCTCCCTCTTCTTTCCTCTGGTTGTCTTTGAATTCCTGAGCTAAAATGCTCTTTCTGCCTCAGCCTTCCGATTAGCAGACACTATAGGCATGTGCCACCATGCATGCCCAGCTGTTGACATATCAACACTCAAAGATACTTATATTATTAAATGGGAAAGTTGATTGAAAACTGATGTGTAAAATCCCATTCAAAATTTTTCTCTGGAATTAGATAAAATTATTTTTGTTCATCTTTGCAACTGGAGAAACAGAGAGAAAGCAAAACCTTCTACATACCTCAGATGTTGTTTCCATGAAGACCTAGGCTGTTCACTCCTATGATACTCCAACACTTCCTTCTGCCTCAGCCGAGGCAGAAGTTCAAAGTCAGCTTGGACTACCCAGTGAGTCTCAAAGAGCAGCTCCCAAACTGTGGTCTAATAATAGTTCATAATAAAAGCAACCTAAGAGATCATTAGGCTTAATTATACCAACTCACCCCATCTCCAGCCATTCCCTGATTCAGCTGGGAGGCAGGCCTGGTGATACACATATGTGGCAAGAATGAGACCTGCCTCCCTGTTACCCCAAGGTGAAGCCCAAAAAAGCAGAGACCCAGTCAAGTTCATATAGGCTGTGATGGATAGTTTTATGTTAACTTGACACAAGCTAGAGTCATCAGAGAGAAAGGAACCTCAATTGAGACAATGCCTCCATAAGATTGGACTGTAGGGCATTTTCTTAATTAGTGATTGATGGGGGAGGTCCAGCCCACTGTGGGTGGTGCCATCCCTGGGCTGGTGATCCTGGGTTCTATAAGAAAGCAGGCTGTGCAAGCCATGATAAGCAAGCCAGTAAGCAGTACCTCTCCATGGCCTCTGTATCAGCTCCTGCCTCCAGGTTCCTGCCTCCAGGTTCCTGCCCTGCGTGAGTTCCTGTCCTGACTTCCTTTGATGATGAACAGTGCTGTGGAAGTGTAAGCCAAATAAACCCTTTCCTCCCCAAGTTGTTTTGAGTCATGGTGTTTTTATCACAGCAGTAGAAACCCTGACCAGAACATGGGCCAACACTCACACTAAGGTCAAGCAGCCTGCACTGAGAAATATCCCACACTTGCTATGGTTAAACTCTCTTGGAGTTCTTTATTTTTGTACAAAAGATCCTGAATTTTTATTTTGAACTAGACCCTTGGGTTAAGGATAAGGTCAATGGTATAACACATAGCACGTGTTGGGCCCTGGGTTTAATCAAAGAACTGAGCCCTATATATTAATGTAACTAGTCTTGAGGAGAAGAGACATCAAGGCCTAAGGTATACATCCATGACAGAGCCTAGAGCAGTGCTTCTCAACCTTCCTAATGCTGCAACCCTTTAATACAGTTCCTCATGTTGTGGTGACCCTAATCTTAAAATTATTTCATTGCTACTTCATAACTGAAATTTTGTTACTGTTGTGAATTGAAATGTAATATCTGATATGCAGGATATAGATATGTGACCCCACAGGTTGAGAACCCCTAGCCTATATAGCAAAGCTTGGAGTTCTCCACTTGTGTCTCTTTTGTGGCCCACTCTCATTCCCAGCTCCCCAGGGATATGGGAAGGCCCCTGCTTTCCAGCCTCACCTCATTCACCTCTCCCTTTCATATGGAACTTAACCATATTTGGCAAGAAGTCATGTGTATTTCTCTGGAGTTTTACTCCTCAGCCCTTCTCTAAACAGATTGCAAATACCACGAGGTCTCAGCTTGCATCTGCTCATCTCAATGGTGCTTGCTACTGTTCCCCACACACTGCAAAAAATCCACTGAAGTTTAATTTAATCTTCTTAGTAACTCCTAATTTTCTCTTCACGTGCTTCAGATTGTTCCCAGCGGTCTGTCTACTACTGGAAAAAGAAATTAAAATATGAAACAGGAGAGTGAGCCACACAAACCAGAGTCCAGCAAGCTTCAGCATCCCTCGACAGGCCATCGGTGTAAGGAATCAAGAGAGGAAAAAACAAGGTTTTACCAACAAGCTGGCTCACCAGCCATTCTTCTGTTCCTGGAATCACATAGGTTTAGTGGCAGATCTCCAGGTGACAGTGGCAAGTTACAGATACAGAAACTGTCCTTAAAGAATGGATTCTCAGACAGGCATGGTAGTACAGGGGAGGGGGGAAAGGAAGCAAAGCCATAAAATGTGTGCCTGAAAAGTAAAGGGGGGACACAGCTCAGGGCCCAGCATAGCAAGCTCCTGAGTTCTGTCCCCAGTACCGCAGAAAGACAAAAAGCAAAACAAAACAACAACAACAAAGACTTGATGGAATGTCACTTCCAAGAACTACACATTCTTTGAAAGTCTGTGACCATAGACACTGACTGCCTTAGGGAAACTTGGTGAAATGAGTAGGGATTGGTCAGGACATGTCTCTGGAGCCAGGTAGAAAATAACAAGAACAACAGGGATGAATACTCAGGATATTATATATTATTATATTATATAAATCACTAACCCTAAGATTCCAGTTACCAGACCTGTGTTTATCAAGCTGCAAACATTTATTCAGATGTGTTTTGTGTTGTTCCTTGGGTACAGGCATGCATATACAATGGAACCCCAAGTACTGTATTGTATTTGACGAAGTGCGCAAGGTTTGGCTTAGACATTTTCAGATGCTGTTGGATAGTCAAACTAAATATGATAAAAATGTCCCAAATGGACTTTGGGTAAAAACCATAATGAAGTGCTGTCAACCACTGTGTCTACAGAAGGGTCCACCACCCTTGGTCGGGAATTCAGAAGGTTAAAAGACAAGAAGCCTGCTGAAGGTGTTGCTAGAAGATGTATCTTTTCTGACTGGGACAGGAGAGTCATTAGTTAGAAAATGCTGAGTTTCAGAAGGCTTTCTACTGTAGAGTAATTTAATTAATAGAGTGTTTACTTGAGAAAGCCATGTTTAGGGTGGGCAGCTGCAGCTGACAGCTCTCAGAGGCATTCTGATTGAGGCCGGAGAGAGGGGGAGAGAACTCAGGAGGAATCTGGGAAGGTTGGCACAGAGAAAGGGCGGAGAACCCAGAGAGCCAGAGAGACCATGTTAGATGGACTGGGGGAAGAAATCCAGCAACCTCAGGAGCGGGGAAACCAGCCTTACTAAATGAATGTAAATTTAATAAGGGTATAAAAAATCAACAGCAATGATGTTAAAGAGAATAACTACCATTCTAGAAGCTGCGGGAGACTTATCAGAGGTAATTGGAAGAGTTCACTGAGGGACTCATTTCAGAAGCACAAATTAAGTCACAAGTTTGCCTTGGGATGGGAAATTCTGCTTCTTGGGCGTTTATCAAAAGGAGTACTAGGGGAAAAGAACATAAGGGGCATGGCCAGGGTCCCCACAAGATTGCAGTGCCTTTATTACCTCGGCACACCTGTCCTGCCCCGAACTTGGCTGCCTTGTCCCCACTCAACAAAGCCTGATCCTTTCACTACTTCAGCTCATTGCCCAGAACAGCAGTTCAGTCTCCAGGCCAGGCCTCTTAGGGATCCCCCGCACCTGCTTCCCTGAGGAGCTGACCCCCAACAGTTCATCTGAGCACAAAGGCACTCAGCGGGAGGAGGTATGGGAAAGTCACCTGTTTCCCAGGGCGTTTGGCAATCAAAGTAAGGTTTGCATGGCCTGCCTGGTTCTGCAGGGAAGAAGGAAACAATCAGGCTGGGAATATAAACTCCGTGATAGAGTGCTTGCCTAGCATGACTATAAGGTCTGAAGTTCAACTCTCAGCACCAAAGGAAGGAAACAAGGAAGGGAGGAAGGATGGGAGGGAGAGAGAGAGAGGGAGGGAGAGAGGGAGGGAGGGAGGGATGGAGGGAGGGAGGGAGGGAAAAAATCCTGACCAATGATAGAGTAAAAAGAGAACTGGATAGAGATGCCTGTCTCTTTCTTAGGCCAAGAGGTCCAAGAACTCTGACCTTGCAGTTGAGGTAGAGGCAGAAAGCAAGCTAGACCTAGGTTTCCACAGCCAGCTGCAGCCCAGAGAAAGGGGTATTCCCAGTAAACTCTCCATGGATGAAAGCAAGGGCCCCAGTGGAGCCAGAGGCAGTGGCTTTGCTTAGACTCAGTGCGACCCTAGACGAGACTGCTGGGTGGATGCTGGGTCAGTACGCCCCACTCTGACTCCAGAGGTTGCTGAATCTAGATTGGGACTTCTAACAACCAAAGGTCATGAAGGCTGGGAACACAGCCAGACCAGCAAACCTGGGGTTCTGGGAAGAGAACTCTCTAGCCATCCAATTTACAAACATTACATGGCTTCCTGCTCTTTTCCAGGTCCTTTCTCAGAGCTGGAGAACCAGAAAATGGGCCTACCCCTCATGCTCAGTCTAATGGGAAAGAGTGATAGATTCCTAGTCAGCTGCAAAACTGTGGTAGATACTGTAGTCAACAAGCCAATTTGTAAGGTTGTGTGACCATCTAGCACAGCTATCTAATTCCAGAACATTTTCATCATTGCAAAAAGATATCCTATTCCCACGAGCAGTTACTTCCCAGGTCCCCTCTCCTCTCAGCCCCTGGCAGTCACTACTATACTTTCTGTCTCTATAGGTTTGCCTGTTCTGAACATCTCAAATAAAGGAAATCATCCAACATGTGGCTCCTTTGTCTGGCTCCATTCATTTATAACGTTCACCTTTCTAGCATGGATCAGTACTTTGCATCTTTCCATGGCTGAGTAATATTCCATTATATAAATATGCTACATTTTTTTTATCCACTCACCATTTGACAGACATGTTTGTCTGTTTGTCTGTTATAAATACTGCTGCGCCAGGCGGTGGTGGCATACGCCTTTAATCCCAGCACTCGGGAGGCAGAGGCAGGTGGATCTCTGTGAGTTCAAGGCCAGCCTGGGCTACCAAGTGAGTTCCAGGAAAGGCGCAAAGCTACACAGAGAAACCCTGTCTTGAAAAAACAAAGAAAGAAAGAAAGAAAGAAAGAAAGAAAGAAAGAAAGAAAGAAAGAAAGAAAGAAAGCTGCTATGAACCTTAATGAACAACTTTTTGTATGAACATGTTTTCAGTTCTCTTGGGCATATAAATGGAATTGCTGGGTCATACACTATGTTTTACTTTTTAAGGAACTGACAGGTTGTTTCCAAAGCAGCTGTCCTACTTGGCATTCACACAACACAGGAGGGCTATAATTTATATCCTCACAAATACATGTTATTGTGTGTAGTTATTATGAAAGCCATGCTAATGAGTAGTTTTGCAAACAATATTGAGTATTGCATCCTTCTGGCCCTTTGTATGTCTTCTTTGTAGAAATATCTGTTCAAAGCTTTTGTCTTATTAAATTGGATTATCATTTTATCATGGATTTGTATGAATGGCAGAGGAGAACGCCATTTAAGATGAGAAGTAGAAAGGATGAGTAGAGGGTGCTTACCACAGAAGCCTTCCTCAGGGAGCTAATGTCTAAGGATGCCTAGGAAGCAATAGAGCCAGCCTTCTTCTATTAAACAACTGCTTACCAATGTTCCACCCTTTCCCACAGTGTGCTGGCACAAATGGATTGAGTCCTTACTCTTGAGGAGAGAGGCAACTATGTCAGACTATCCATTGCTTCTGTAGAGCCCCAGGTGGCCTGACCCTGAATCTTCTCGGTTAGTGTAGGTCTTGGATCTCACCTGTGCCTTCCATTCTCTACCCACACTTGGATTTAACCTAATGACCCAGTGGGGGAATTCGAGTGGCTGTTTATTACCACTGGTTGCCTTGGAGCCAGCTGACCAGCCAGCCCTGTGGCACTCAGGTCCTTGCTGGGTTCTGGTTCCGTAAGACACCCTATCTAGGATGAGACTTGGTGCTTTCTAGTACCACACACACTTCCCTGAGCCAAAAGACTCACTCCAGTCAGGGCTCCTGAGGACCTAGTAGGTTCCAAATACACAGAGTATTTTATACACCCAATACATGACAGAAGGAAGCCCTGCTTAGGGCTGTTCCAATATATTACAGCTTTTAAATAGGTTATAGAATAGCATATATCATGTTGTCATATTTAAATTTTTATTTTTTTAAATTATGTACAGTGGGGGATATGTATGCATAAATGCAGGCGCCTACAGAGGCCAGAGGTGTTGGATGTCCCTGGAACTGGAGTTACAGGTGTTGTGAGCCACCTGATGTAGGTGCTTGAAATCAAACACAGGGAACAGTAAATGCTCTTTTAACTGCTGAGCTGTCTCTCCATCCTTCCCTTAATTTTTAAAAATAATTATGCCTGGATGTAAATGTGACAGATATAATTTAATAAAGATTACTTAATTTTTTTCTTTTTGCTTATCAGTAGTTTCTAATTTTTTCATAATAATGTCATCTTGCTAGTATATTTAAGAAAAAATAAGCTTAGTGCCACAAAATATTATAAGACAAACATCACCTTATGTTTTGTTTTATAAATGTAAATTAATTATAAATTAATGCTATAATACTCTTGTGATTTGCTCTCCTCAATAGTTCATAAAATCATATCACTTGCTAATTGTGCCACCGATGCTCAGGGTGGTTAAGAAACAGAAGCCCGTGGTTGATTACAAAACAGAAAGTCCTCACTTCTTGCACATACTGGCTGCCCAAGCTTCTCAGTCTTAGCACCAGACCTTGGCATTTGCCAGCCTCTGTGGGTGTGAAGCCCTGGCCTAGCTTTCAGAGGCTTAGACCAGAATTGCCACAGAAGCATCAAAACAATAGAATGTGATGTCGTGGGCATCCCAGAGGGAAATGAGGCTAGATTGAAATGCATTTTTGCATCATTGATTTTCCCTGTTGATTGAACCCTGTTTATCTCATTTGCCAGATCAGCCTCAAAGTGCATGAACTATTTGTGCCTCATTAGTTTCCAATAGATTGATTTTGCTAGGATTGCAAATTGGCCATCTTGAATTGCAGCCTGCAGAAGCAGCTCTTCCTCACCCACTGGGACACAGACCCATGGGCCCACAATAACCCAAGCAGCCATTGACATGGAGAGCCTGGAGAGTTGTCTAAAACCACAGTACAAAGCACCTGCCAGCCCTCCTGGGAGCCAAGAAGGCTAAAATACAGACTTATTGCAAACAAGTGTCATCTCTCTAATCTTTCTGTCACTTATAATCTCCTAGTATCTCTCTTCTCTCCTCTCTCTTTATAATGATTTTACTTTTAATAAGAACAGAGGGGCTGGGGCGATGGCTCAGTTAGAAAAGCTCCTGCCACACAAGCTTGAGGACCTGAGTTTGTCATCCCTGTCATCCTTGGGTAGACAGAGACAGGTGGATGCCTGAAATCTGGTGAAGCTTCAGGTTCAGCAAGAGACTTTGTCTCAAATAAAGATGGAGGTCAGTCTAGGAAAGACACCTGGATTCAGCCTCTGGCGTTCTCTCTCTCTCTCTCTCTCTCTCTCTCTCTCTCTCTCTCTCTCTCTCTCTCACACACACACACACACACACACACACACACACACACACACTTTCTCTCACATACACACACACAAACACTCACACACATACACAGGAGCACATGCACACACACACACACATACACACACTCACACACGCACACACCACATACACCATTTTCTTTTTAAGTATATAAAAGCAAGAGAAAAGGCTAAAGGAAGCCAAATGAGCATAGTGAGGTTTCAAGTGCTGAGTATGTGGGTGGTATTCATCTTTACCTTTAAACTTTTCTGCATTTTCAAAATAACCTACAATGATTAGTAACATATTTTCCTCAAACTTATAAAAGTAAAAATGAAGCAACAAAATGGCATGTGTGAGAGCAACAAGGGAAAGCCATTCATTCATCTCATCATCTCATTCATCATCACATTCATCTCATTCATCATCACGGGGTACCGGCCTCTGCCAGGTGAAACAACAAACTTCAAGCTAGTCCAAATGAAAGGGAGGAAATGCGTTTGATTGGTAATTAAAGTGTCCATGGCAAACCTGGCTCAGGTATAATTTAGTCCAGGGACACCAGAGCTGTCACTAGATCACTTTGCACCTCTGCTTTGCTCCAAGTATTGGCTGCAACCTCTCCTACTGCAGGCCAGACCACCTTTCCCACCTAACAAGCAGCCTAGTGATTCCGGATTCACACCCTGCCAAGTCTCAGAACCCAGGTGAAACGCCCCAATAGTTCCAATGTGACAAATGTTGTAGGAGACTGGGGTTAAACTGGTTGGGGTCATGAACTACGATAAGTCATCCCTGAAACAGTGTGACAAGGGACTGGCTGGCCTGCATCACGTGCTGCGATGGAGATACACAGAAGGATAGGAATGAAACACAAAAGCATTTAAGAAAAAACAAAAAACAAAAAACTTTCTAAAACAGAGTTGTCTCCATTGCACGAGTATATGGTATACTTAGTTAAGCCACATATAGAAAAGAAAGAAAAACTCATAGGGACAAGCAATAGGTTCACTGCAACAAAATAAAATACAGCACATTTCAGAACGTAACTGATTATCCTGCAATGCCACAAGCAATAAATTCTAGACCAGGCCAAAATGATCCGAGGAAACTTGATGTAAGAGAATAAATAAAAATGTGGGTTAGTACAGTGAGATGGTGAGGTGCGGAGAGCACAGAAATGGGAATGTCTGTCAAGATGGAGCAGGTGACAGGGCATAGCTATGGAGCTGATCAGGATCAGGATGTGAGGGTAAGAACAGCTGCATATGGTGGCAGGCTGAGGCAGGAGGATTGTTGTGAATTTGAGGCCAGCTTGGGCTCCATAGCAAGACCCTGTCACAGGGTGTGTGTGTGTGTGTGTGTGTGTGTGTGTGTGTGTGTGTGTGGGGGGGGGGGGGGGGTGTGAGGTGGGGACCAAATAAATAAAAAGAGGTTTTAGGAATGTGAGTAAGTTAGAGACCATGGCAGCCTTGAGAGCTAAACTCCAGATTTTGAACTTTTGTTTTAGCCGATGAAGAATCAGCAAGTGTTTAAACAGTAAAGTGTGTGACAGAAGTGACACACAGGGGCAACCTGTCTTGTGGCAGCAACAGCAGGAATGTGTGCCAAGAAAGTAGAGAACAGAGCACCCAGTTGAGGGGTGACTGCAACAGCCCAGGTGTGAAGGAATAAGGACTGAAACCAGGGAGGTGGCCAGGAGGATGGAAATCAAGAAGCATTTCTTCATGCATCGGTGCATTCATTCAGTTGACAAATAGTTGTTCAGTTGTTCATCTCTGAGAAGCAGGAACTGTGTGTGAGATACAGGAAAGTGTTGCAAGACTGGCCTTCTGCTGAGATACAAGAGGCTGGGCAAAAAGCAAACAAAGACCCCCAAGGTGACCAGGATCATGGCATTTGCCACTAAGAAAAATAGGAAGCCTTGGTTTAGGCATCTGAGAGTGCATAATATGAATTCAGTTTTATGATAGATCAGAGCAGACAGAGGGAACTAGACAGAGACCAGAAAGGAATGTGGGACTTAAGTCAGGGAGGGAGCTGGAGGCAAAAGGTGGACACACAGATACCTCTGTGAGGAGAGACTTAAAAGCCACTGTGACATGGGGAGGCCTGAGCCAGCCTGCCCAGGCCCCGAGCAGGAAGAGAAGTGGAGATAATTTTGCTTGCCTGCTCAGCATCAAGTGCAAATAGTTCTGTGCAATGCTGTGCCTCTGTTTTGTGATTCCTGACACCGCAGCCCCATCGGTGCTACACAAGCTGAGATGATTATCGAGAAGTTGATTGAGATCTCTGATCCAACTCTCATTCTACCCCTGGCTTGATTAGAGTCCCCCCCACCCCCTGCTAGGAGAGGGTGTACCACAGCCAGATGGTAAACTGTGGACAGAAATAAACCCTATTCACGTGTAGCAGGAATATTTATATCCAATCCCATAATATCACAGCAGGCATAATTATACCCAATCCTGTTGTGGGGATCAGGCATCAAATATCAACCCAATATGCTGCAAATACCAAGGAGATGTAGCTACTGGGACAGGGGTCGATCAGCTGCCCCTGCAAGATGGCTGGGCAGAAACAGAGTGGGACCACTTGGAGATTATCAGGGGCTCTATCAGTGGAGGCCAGAGAGGACACGATGCATTCAGAAACTCATGCTCTTGTTTCAGTAGTATTGTTTCTGTTTATTACGTTTTAAACATCCTGAAATTGATGTTTATTCACAGCTCAGCCTTAAAAAACATAGAAGATATCCATAATCCCACAATACAAACCAACATTAATATCCCTCATATCATTAAAATATGTGCTAAAATAGTATTTTAAAACTTCTGCTCATATTCATATTCATACAATTCCTACATCGTAGCACCCTGATAATGTTTTAAACACCGAACAACACATTTTATTTGTGAAAAAACAAAAAAAAAAATATTACAGGACTTTGAAGGGAACCAAGAACCCGGAGCCTCAAGGGTCTGGGCAGTTTCTAAGAGATGCTTAGAATCTGGACAAGTACAGATGAAGATGAATTCCCAAAAAACAAAAGAGCAAGAACAACAAAAATCAGACACAAGAATGCAGGAAGGCTTTAAGAGCCCTGAGCTGTGGTTTGGATCTTAAATGTTCCCTGAAGGACCATGTGTTGGGGCCTGTTTTTAGGGTGGTACTATGGGAAATGATAGACTCTTTCTTAAGTGGGGCCAAGTGGGAGGAAGTTAGGCCCCAGGGGGTGTGCCCTCCAAGGGGACTCTGGAGCCCAAATCCTGTTCTGTCTGCTCCCTGACTAATGGTGTGACTGGTTTTGCTGCCTGGTGTACTTTACTATGATGTGATGCTTGTGACAAACACAGAGTGGATGCTCCACAACCGTGGGCTTAAAGAAATCTTTCCTTTCATACATTAATCCTCTCTGATATTTGGTTGTAATGATGGAATCCTGACTAACATGCCCTGTACAAAGCTCTGAATTGCATAACTAAGTTTTTTGTTTTTTGTTTTTTTAAGTGCTGACTGCTGAATATGCCTGTTGTTCCCTAGCAGGAAAAAAAATGCAGATTTTTTTAAGAGATAATATCTAGGCTAAGGATCTGGATAAATATTTCCCCCAAGAAAGATATGTAAGTAGCAAGAGTCACTAGAAAATCTACTCAACATCCCTAGTCATCAAGGGAATAGAAATCAAAACTACAATGAGATTTAAAAAAAAAAAAAAAAGTCAGGTGATGCTTTGGAATGATGTAGAAAACTGAAACCTTCATATACTGGTAGTGAAAATGCAAAATAATATAAACACTGGGAACACAGTCTAAAGTCCCCAGATAACTAAACATAGAGTAGCCATATGACCTAGCAGCTCCACCAAAATACATACACAACAGAAATAAAAACATATGCCTGCATAGAAATTTACACATTTTCTATGTAAATTACACAGTTTGGAGTAGCACTATTCTGACTGACCAAGTAATAAATGATCCAAACACATACCAACAGATGAATGGGAAAACAAATGTGGTATATCATAGGGGAGAATATTATTTGACCATGACAGGAAGTACTGACACAGATTACAGAGAAATCAGTCATGACAGTCTACATATTATATGATGCCATTCATAAAAATTAGCCAGAACAGAGAAGTCTATAGCAACATAAAATAGATTAGTGGTTGTGTAGAGCTGAGTGAGGGAGGTGGGCTGAAAGGGATAGACAAGGTCAAGAGTGATGAAAACGTTGCAGTTATGTATCTGAGGTTCCAGCACCTCAAAGCCCAATCATAACAAAAGGCTCCGTTCCTCTCAGACCATCATCAACCAGGCTTTGAAGGACTTTACCTGTGTGGTGGTGATGCCTTCTCTTTAAGAGTGGTCTTCTCGCCGGGCAGTGGTGGCGCACGTCATTAATCCCAGCACTTGGGAGGCAGAGCCAGGTGGATCTCTGTGAGTTCGAGGCCAGCTTGGTCTACAGAGTGAGCTCCAGGATAGGCTCCAAAAGCTACACAGAGAAACTCTGTCTCAAAAACCAAACAAACAAACAAACAACAACAACAAAAACAAGGAGTAGTCTTCTCTAAGTCTTTTCACTGAAATACAAAAGTCTCAAAAGAAAAAGAAAAAGAACCCGTCAGGTGGTCTTTTCTTCTGCACTCAGTTCTTTTTTTCCTTGGCATGATACAGGCATTGGGCTTTCTCATGACTGGATCTGTGAGGAGTGATAGGTAGGCTAATAAATTGTTTCTAAGTAAAAGGCATAAAACCAATTATAATGAAAGCAGCCATCAGAACTCATTATTTTGAGATAATTAATATCATTAAACAATTGACCCTTTTCCCCTCAGAGGGCTTATAGTGTGCAATAGTTTGTTCTCTTTATTCCCACTTCATAACATAGTATAAAATCCATGTGATTTCAGATTGTTATTGCTATTAGTGGTGGTGGTAAGGTGTGTGTTCTTCCCACATATGTGTATAGGTACATGCAGAGGCCAGAGGAAGATGCCACATGTCTCCGTTTATCACTCTTCTTTCTGTTGTTGTTTTTGTCTGTTTGTTTTTGGAGTCAGGATCTCTCAGTGAACAAGGCATGTGCACAGCCAAGTTCAGCTTTTGGTGACTGCTGAATATTCTACCGCAGGTTCTCTTGCTTGTATGGCAAGTACTCTTAACCACTGAGCCATCTCTCCAGGCCCCTTGTTTGTTTTAATATCTGCAGGAATGGTTTGTGGTTTACAACAATACATTTAATGGTTTATGATAATGAATTGGTGATTTTTAATGCATTTTTTAAAGATTTATTTATTTATTATGTACACAGAGGAGGGCGCCAGATCTCATTATATATGGTTGTGAGCCACCATGTGGTTGCTGGGAATTGAACTCAGGACCTCTGGAAGAGCAGTCAGTGCTCTTAACCTCTGAGCCATTTCTCCAGCCCTGAATTGGTGATTTAACCAATATTTACTTCAGAACAAGAATTCTTTCTGGCTTTGAGTCTCCTCTTATACTAGAAAAGGCTCTTGAAGTCTCCAGGCAACCAAGAACATAAGGCTATAGAAAGCAAACTTTGGATCTGATCACCTAGACAACATGACTGCCCTTCCTTCTGAATCCCCTGCAGCCAAGGCCAAGGTTTATCACTTCTCATCTCAGTGATAAGCACAGTCCAGAACCCAGCAGGCACTTGATGAACATGGGTTGAGCTGATCTGACGTGCTCAAAACAAGTTACTTTGGGGCATCACTAAGGAAATTCCAGAACCTCTGTAGAGCAAGCATAGCTCTTTCAGGAGCAAAAGAGAGAGCTAGTGCTGGTAAAATCCCCAAGCAGCCACTTAAAAAGCCAGGATGTGGCTGTAATCCCAGAATTAAATGTAAGGGTAGTAGAGAGACAGAAGGATCCCTGGTGCTCACTGGCCAGCCATCAGTGAGCTCCAGGTTCAGGGAGAGACCTTGTTCAAAAATTAAAAAGTAAGGTAGAGATAGAGAAATACACCTAGCTGGCCTTGACCTCTGGCCTGCACAAGTGCACATGAGCTCCCTCATACACAAACATATGCACACATACATACACTGCATGCACACAAACAAAACAAGGAGAAAGAGATCCTGCAGGGATGGGCCCTGCTGTGCAGAGCAGAGCCGAAGGGTGCCAGAAAGATCAGGGAAGCAGAGTTGGGTGTCCTAAATACTTTCCCTGTTACTGTGATAAAATTCTCTGACAAAAGCAATTTAAAGGAGAAGGGGTTTGTTTTGGCTCAGTTTGAGGGTGTGGCGGTCTTAGGCTACGTTGCATTCAGTTAGGAAGCAGCTAATGATAAATGCTGACGCTCAGCTAGTGCCCTCGCCCCCAGCCCCACACCCACCCTCCACAACTGTTTCAGACACAGTCTCACTATATAGCCTATGCTAGTCTAAAACTCACTTATTTAGACCAGGTTGGCCTTAAACTCAGGTAATCTGTCTCTCAAGTGCTAGGATTAAAGGCCTGCACTACCACATTAGGCTCTCACACTCTTTCTCTCCTTTATATAAAACTATTTAAATTATATTATGATAATGATGATGATGATGATGATGATGATGATGATGGTGTGTGTACCTGTATAGTGTATGTGTATGAAGGCAAGTAGACAAGTGTCACAGTACACAAGTGAAAACTGGAGGAAAATATTAAGGAGTGAATACTCTCCATCCACCATAGGTTCCAAGAATCAAACTCAACATGTCAGACTTGTACAAGTAAAAGAAATAACTTTCCCTGCTAGCTGCCTCAGTCTTTCTCCTTGTGGTGATTAGTTTTAATTCTCAACTTCACACACTCTAGAATCACTCGGGAAAAGAGTCTCGTCAATAGATCATCTAGATCAGGTTGGCCTGTTGGTATGTCCAGTACAATTACCTTGATTACACTGAGGTGGGAAGACACACCCACCACAGGTGACACCATTCCCTAGTCAGGGAATCTTAAACTGTCTAGGAGTGGAGAAAGAAAGCTGAACACAAATATGCACCCCCATTACTTTCTTCTTCTGAGTATGGAGGTAAGGTGAGCAGTTCTCCAAAGCTCATGCCACCGAAACCTCCCTACCGTTCCAGACTGTAATCTAGAATTGTGAGCTCCAATCTGCCTGTCACTAATGGAAAGTTCCCCCAAAACCTCCTTAGCACATGACTTTGCTAGTTCAATGAGAACATAGAAGCCTACCCCTGACTTTGGGAAAAAACAAGGTTCTGGGTATAATTTGCAACTTCCAATTTCCCAAAAGAATCTGGCCCAGGCTGGGGTTATCCTGGGAATTTAAGCTCCCAGGCCTCTTCCCTGCCTGCTGTCTTCTCCTCCCCTATGCCCTTATGGCTATCTCCTGAGATGCTTTCTAAGTAAAACGGTGGCCCATGAATCCTTATGTCAGGGTCTGCATCTTGGAACTCAGCCCAGGACAGCAAGGGGCCCATGGCCTGATTTACATTTATAAAATGCACTCTGGCTCCTGGGGGAGGGCAGCCTGTAGGTGTGTGTAGGCTAGTGGCTCAGATGAGTGACGAAGGAGGCTTTCTTTAGGAAGATGCTAATGGTGAGAACAGAAAGAGGGACCTAAACTCTGCTCTTATTTAAAAAATTGTTTTAGCCGGGCGGTGGTGGCGCACGCCTTTAATCCCAGCACTTGGGAGACAGAGCCAGGCGGATCTCTGTGAGTTCAAGGCCAGCCTGGTCTACAGAGGGAGATCCAGAAAAGGCTCCAGAACTACACAGAGAAACCCTGTCTCAAAAAAAAAATGTTTTAGATTTATTTCATTTTATGCATATGGATGTTTTGTTTTGTGTGCATGTATACACCACATGAGTGCCTGGTACCCACGTAGGTCAGAAGAAGGTGTTGGATCCTCTAGAATTGAAGTCATGGGTGGTGTGAATCACCATGCAGGTGCTGGGAAATGTGCTCATAACTGCCGAGTCATCTCTCCAGTCCCTAAAGTCTATTTTGAAGATGGAATGAGCAAAGTTTGCTGGAAAAAAAGAATGAAAGGAAGAGATCTCTGTGTTTCCTGGGTTGGGTGATAATGCTTAGAGATATTGTGAGAGTGAAATCTCCTCTCTGGGCAAGGAGGAGAGCCTTGTAGCCATTTGAAGATCCACCCACAAATCCAGGCTCAGCTACTGAGCAAAAGCCAGGATCTAGCAGGGGCTACACAGGAAAACAAACTAAAACACAGAGAGCACACATCCAGGCTGGCAGGTAGCTGCAAAAGTCACTGCAGCTGCCCAAATGCCTTTCGAGTTATCTAATGGGCTGTTTCTGTTTCCCCGCTGCTACAGTTCTCCACCCATCTGATCCAGGTCATGTCAGGCATTGTGAAATGCTCAGGGCCTACAGGTCAAAGTGCACTTGTGTAAGAATCATGCTTCCTCAGCCTGTCTAGCTTACACCTTTGGTGACCGGTCGGTCATCTTGCGTCTGAAAAGAGCAAGATGTCTTATTTATTTATTTATTTTTTTCATCATCATTATTGTTAACACTTACTGAGTATTTGCTAAGTGGCAGGTGCTTTGCTTAGCACTTTATAATATAATCTCATTTAACCTTTGCATTGACTCTTTGAGGTGGTGCTCTGGTCTTCCTTTGTGTCCTACCTCAGGTCCTTGTTCATGTCCTTAATTGCTATATATTCTGGCTTTTAAGTAACTAATGTAGTAATCTGTTTCCCTTCTTCATCGTGTTCTGCCCCCTCCCTCAACAGACATACACTAAAATTAGATATTTGTCTATTATGTTTTGGACTACATTCACTAGGATAGGTATGGCTTCACTACATAAGTAATGAGAATGAAGAAGTCAACGATGGAATCTTGATCATACACCTTCAGTAATGGGGAGCTTCTGCAGCATGGGGCCACTACCACCCCCCATTTTTGGAAAGCCTTAGCTTGAAGTTTGCCTCAAGACTGAACTTTAATCCACTTCTCGGTCATTTGCTCCCTGAAAAGACTCCTACAGTGATTGCTCCTCTCTGTCAGCCCCTCACATTCCCTGCCCCAACCTTCTCTGATGCAAGCTAATCCACCCATCTTCTCTGAAGCTTCCTCATTGACATGGATCTTAGGCTCACTGGCATCTAGAAGCCCACTAGTCTTACAAGATTCTTTTTACTGACCCATACAACACAGCGTGCCACCTGGAATCTATCTAGTCTTAGAAGGTAAAAAAGGTGGGGAGAAGCAGAGAAGTTTCTGGAGGAGTGACTAAAGATTCATTAGCAGCCCAAGCTCTGGAGTCAGCATACCCAGGTTTAAATCCCAATCCCACACATCACTGAGGACTGATCTTGGGTGAAATGCTTATTTCTCTAAACTTCAGTTTCTCTATCTGTGCTGAGAAAAACCAGAGCACCCATGTTTCAGAGTACCATAATGGTTAAATTAAGACAATGGATGTAAACAATGTCTGATGTATTTCTAAGCACCCAGAGCTTCCATGAACTTCATATCTGACTTACTCTCCCCAGTCAAATCCAGTTCCAGCTCAGATCCCTCTACATTTTTTCAGTCATGATAAAGCTCCCTGGTGACCTCCTGGCCATTGTTTCATCCCATGTTCTCATCCATAGACTCTTCCCCTAGGATTCTCCTTCTCTGTCTAGACTCTTCCCCTAGGATTCTCCTTCTCTGTCTAGACTCTTCCCCTAGGATTCTCCTTCTCTGTCTAGACTCTTCCCCTAGGATTCTCCTTCTCTGTCTAGACTCTTCCCCTAGGATTCTCCTTCTGTCTAGACTCTTCCCCTAGGATTCTCCTTCTGTCTAGACTCTTCCTTCCCCTCAGGATTCTCCTCTCTCCCACCTCTTACTCCTCCTCCATGCATCACCATTATCCATTCTCCCTTTCTCATTTATTCCTCTTGTTGTTTAATCTGCCTTGGTTTTTATTTTGCCCATTTTCCTTTAAAGTATGGAAAGTTGAATCAGTAAGGCATGTTGTTCTCAATTCTATAGTAGGAAGACAACAGTGAGCTCAGTAAGTGTTACCTCTCTTTCCACTTAGGCATCTTAAGCTGTGACTCTTTCACATCTACTCTTTGCCACAGACTAGTAGGTAGAAGTCAGCATGGAAAGTGGACCATTAGCCATAAGGACAAAGGTGAGTTAGAAGACCTGGACTTCTCCTTGAAGCTTCTCTCCCCTCACCTTAGATCCCCAATAAAAAAAGAACTTCTTGTCATGTTCTTCATTGTGACAAAAATTCCTCTGATAGTTTAATATTAATTGTGGCTCCCTACACTGCACCCTCAATTATGTTTTGAGCTAAATAGTCTTTATCCAACTGGAGGGAACTCTCTTCTACACACCTTCTTAGCTATGATGATAAATAGTTGAGTTTACTAGCCTTGAGATTCTAGGCAGCATTGGAGCACTAAAGATGAGGAAAACAGAGTACCTCCCCAGCAGGTTGGCTGGGAAGTATCAGATGAAAGGATTGAGGTCAGGCAATGAGGCTGGGGATGAAGGAGCATTATGTCCTGAGAGACTGTCATGGTACACATAACCCTCACACTTAATTTTTAAATTGAGACATTGCAGCATAGCTCTAGTGGACTCCTGGGGATAGTAACAGCAAAGCCGGGCTTTAGATCTTATAATCTACTGAAGCAACACTGAATTTTTCAGAAGCATTTTGACTAAAGCTGAAATAGCTGAAACTCCATCTACTTTTCTAGTGGAAGCTTTTCTGGAGATGGACTGATATTCCCTGTCTATTCCAATCCGATCTGTGAAAGCTGGTTCCTGTTCTGCTGTGGGCAAATCAGAAATCATGGGGGATTTTCCCCCTTGAAGAAAATCCAGAAAAGAAACCAAATCATTTAAACCCAACAGAGACAAGACCTGGCCACAGAACTATCTAAGGGGACTTTTAAAGAGTCCAGTCCTGGACTGGAGAGAGATGGATCAATGGTTAAAAGTACTTACTGCTCTTGTAGAGGACTGGGGTTTAATTCCCAGCACCCACATGGTAACTCATAACCATCCATAGCTTTAGTTCTAGAGGATCTAAAGCTCTCTTCCAACTTCTGTGGACACCAGGCACCCTTGTGATGAACATACTTTCATGTAGGTAAAACATTCATACTCATAAAATAAAATAAAAAAGCTAAATTAAAAAAAATACATATAAAGATTTCAGTTTTGCATGTGTGAACCTTGGCATTCAAGGTGGGCTGTTCGCTCTATATTGACAGCTTGTCAGGAGGCTGGGGAGGAGCCAGGGCCTGCTCCTGCTGTTCTGACAGGAAACACTTTTGGAAGAGATGCTGCTGGTAAAACATTGATAGGGAGCATATCACAGAGGGAGGGCTCCAGCAAAACTGATAAGATTCCAGAGCAAGTACTGAACACACAGTCATTTCCCAAAAAACCAACCTGTGCCTGATACAAAGTTGATGAAGGGGAAGACCCTAAGACCAAGTTCCTGTATTCCTTGGCTTTTTGCTACTGTTTCAAACATCCGAGACAACAAACTTTAGAGAGACAAAAAGGTCATGTCAGCTCAGTTTGGGAGGTCTCAGTTCTTGTTGCACAGGCAGATTCTCACAAGCCTCGGGTAAGAGGGAAACATATCACAGAACACACAGAATAGCAAAACCACTCACCTCATGGCAGAAATGTAAGAGGAAAAGGGTGATGTGAGGGCTGATTCCTATTGGTAGATGCTTCGAAAACACACAAAACAGTCTTGCATTAGGCTCCCCCCTGAAAGTTTTTCCAGCCCCCACTAGTGTCAAGCAAGGGACCAACACTTTCATATGTAGGCTTCAGGAAGACACTCCAGATGCACCTCAACTGATTGCTTGTCCACCTCTGTTACATGCTTGCTCTTATTGTGTGGAGACCACAGTGAACGGATAATTGGTCAACCTGACCCATGCAACCTAGAGATGACTGCGCATGTCTTCCTTCCCCAGTCATGCTCTTAACTGGAGAGGAAAACACGGGTTCTGCAACCTGTCATAAATGGAAAATTTAGACTTGCCAGCAACGCGTGAGACAGTTTTGGAAGGCGGCGAGTAAACATAACCTAGGAGAAAAAGTTGAAGGAGCCAGCATCGCTCGGCTTTAAAAGGAGAAGGTGACAGTCTATTACAGTGGCTGCTTCCAGCACAGAAAACAAGATCATCTGCACTTTCCAAATCTCCTCTGTGCTCAACCAGTGGTGCTGCTCTGGAAGAGCAGTGAACTTGGCCTCAGAAGAGTGAGCTCCAGTTTCACCCTTGCCAGCACATGACCTTGGCAATCTTCTTCTGTAGGGCTCAGGTTCCAGCTCTGTAAAATTTAAAAGTTGGGCCTTTTGGGGAACTCCTCATCAAGACTTCTTTTAAGGGTCCATAAAAGACTAAATGTCTTTACTATCCACACTGTTAATGTTTATTATTATTTGTAACAGGCTTTTTCTTTGGGGCCACCAACCAGCTCCCAAATCATGACATGGAGACCTCTTCTTAGTTATGAAAGTGTTGCCTAGCTTGGCTCATTTCTGGCTAGCTTTTTTTTTTCTTCTTCTTCTTCTCCTTCTTCTTCTTCTTCTTCTTCTTCTTCTTCTTCTTCTTCTTCTTCTTCTTCTTCAACTTAAATTAACCTGTTTCTCGTTATCTACCTTTTGCCTTGGAGCTTTTAACCTTCCACTCTATATGTCCTACTCTGTGTCTTCTGGGTGGTGGCTGCCTGGCTGGCCCCAGGAGTCTCCCTTTCTTTCTCCCTTGTTCTTTCCTCTCATTCTCTCATTCTCTCAAGCTTAGATCTCTCCTCCTATTTATTCTCTCTGCCCCACCTATCCCTCTCTTGCCTAGCTATTGGCTATTGAGCTTTTTATTAGACCAATCGTGTGCCTTAGTTAGGCAAGATGAAACAGCAACACATCTTTTAATAATTAAACAAATGCAGCAGAAACAAATGTAACACACCTTTACACAGTACTATTCCACAGCATAAATAAATGTAACACATCTTTAGTAATCCACAACAATTATTATTGTTGTTGTTGTTATTTTATGTGCATGAGTGTTTTACCTGCATGTATGTCTGTGCACCACATGAATGCCTTGTGCCCATGGAGGCCAGAAGAGGGCATTAGGTCCCCTGGAACTGTAGTTACAAATGATTATGAGAAACCACATGGATGCTAGGCATCAAACCTGGGTCCTCTGGAAGAGCAACCAGTGCTCTTAACTTTGGAGCCATCATGCCAGTCTCTGAGATAGAATGCTTTTAAATCATCACAAACCAAAGGGATTAATCCAGTGATCCACTGGGTACAGAATGCAAGAGGGAGAAAAAGCTAGTGAAGCAAAGTCACTAAGTGTGAGAAACAAGACTGGCATGGTAATGCACACCTGTAACAACAGCACTCAGAAGGATGAGGTGAAAGGATTTCAAGTTCAAGGCCAACCTAGATTACATAGAGAACCCCTGTCACAAGATTTTTTTTTCTTATTTTTAGTTAGGAAACAGACTGAAATCACTCTAGAACTGGTATGATGTTGTGGTTCCTGCATCACCTCAGACTCATTAGTCCCCAGCATGTACCTCCTTAGCACAAAGGGTTAATGATGTACTTGCTGGGGTTCAAGCACACAGGTGTAGAAAGAACATCCAATGGATTTTCCTGTACCCATCACCCAGCCTAAAGAATCTTCCCCAGGGGCTGGAGAGATGGCTCAGAGGTTAAGAGTACTGATTCTCTTCCAGATGGTCCTGAGTTCAATTCCCAGCAACCACATGGTGGCTCACAACCATCTGTAATGAGATCTGGTGTCCTCTTCTGGCATGAAGTAATACAAGCTGTATACATAATAAATAAATCTTTAAAAAAAAAAAAATCTTCCCCAAAGGCTACCCTAGCCTTTCTGTAATTCCACTAACTGACCTGCCTGCAAATTATTCTGAAGCAAGTTCCAGAAATCCTATAATTTTGCCTATAAATATTTCAATGTACCCTTATTTTATTGCTGTTACTTGGTTAGTTTTTGACACAGGGTTATACTATATAACTCAAGTTGGTTTTGAATTCATAATCTATTGCCTCAACCTCTAGAATGCTGGGATTATAAGTATGTGCCATTGTGCTCAGCTTCAAGGTATCATCTTAAAAGATAAATATTTGGTAAATACTATACCACCACAATATCATTATCACATCTAAAAATCTATGATGCACTCTTAAATTAACTCAATGTGAACTCAAATGTTCAGATTTCCATGATTTGCCAAAAAGTGGTTTTTAAAATAATTTGCTTAAATTAAGATTTAAGTTTCACTACTGTGTAATAAGTATACTGATTCAATTAATCTAGAGTCCTACTCTAGTTTGATTAATCTAGAACCCTATTCTACTCTCAGCTACTTTTGATTTACTTATTGAAGAGACAATCATTTGTATTCCCTACAAATTGATAGTGAGGTCAAAAGTTGGATGAGGTCCATCAAGAAAGTCTCATAGGTAGATTTCCGTATTTCTATAAAAACGTTGAAAATTATTAATCATCATTGTCTAAATACATTATTTCATTACGAGCAGCAAAATGTTGATATGGTAACTTAATTTCTCAGCTGGACTGTATCTATAAGGAAAAGCAAACCTTCACTAACTCCCTGCTTATCTTACACACAGTTAGAAATGGAAGGGCAGAATAATGATTGCTCTCTTTATTGTATTTACCTTTTCTAATTAATGGATTGAGAGCTGGGATGTACCTCACTTGGTAGAGTTTTGTCTGGGTTTGATCTTTAGCAACACATAACCCAGAAGTGAAAGCAGGAGGATCAGAAATTCAAAGTCATCTCTGGCTACAAAACCAGTGCAAGGCCAGCCTAGGCCACATGAGACCCTGTCTCAAAAAAAAGTGTAGATTAATTCTTTACCATATTTTAAAGCATGACAGATGAAAGCCATCTCTTTAGGTTTTTTCTGTGAGGAACTCATGTCCTCAAGGCTGTTAATGAGTTTCATGGGAAGAACTATTGTGAGGATAACCACTCAGCCAAACTCAGAAGACTAAACAACATAGCAAAATTGCCTAGCCATCTAACATCCCATTTGATCTCTTTCTCCAGGGTGCGCTCAAGTCCTTTAATCATGGTGGTAATGAGACAGAGAAATATTAACTCAGCAAACAGCAGGCTCCAGTCCCAGATTTCTGGCTTTCTGTGTGGGAATCCGATGAACAAATATCCCTTTCCATATGCAAATGGTCTTCCCCTTGTTCTGAGAGTGGACCTCTTTAGAAAATTCCTTCTATGCTGCTTCAAACATTTGGATCTGGTGGAGACTTTCAAAAGGTAATATCAAAATTTTACAACTAGGAAAGTGCAGAGATGGATCAATCAGAAGAGACCTGGCTGCAGTGAGAGGGTAGGCTGCTAAGGCCCTGGCTGTCCACTCTCTAGCTGTTAGTCATGGAGACGTCCCAGTGTGGGCCAGAATGTGGGTAAGGAACTCAGGAGGCTTGGATGAACAGATACATTGGTATGCAAATATTTTACTTAATGAGTTTTTAATTTCAGATGTTACATTTTCCTGTTTTTGATGATTATTTGATTCTATTTTCTAAATTTCAATTGTCTGTTGAAATGCTCTTTTACCCTAATGTGTTTCCTTTGTTGTCTTTTACTATATTGTAATGTAATATTGTAAATTACTATATTGTAATTTACAAATCCTTGTCTGCTAACTCCAATATTAGAACCATTTGTGGGTCTGCTTCCTTTTCTTGATTATTAGGTAATGCTCCTGCTTTTGAACCAATTCTAATTATAGAAGAGACTAGAGGCAGCAGGTACTGATTGATGCTCCTTTTCTTCTGCTAGCAGATGTGGTGGGGGCTGATCGTGTCAGTCTGGTTGCACAGGCAATTGGGTTGGACCAATTTCCAATTTTCTTGATCCTCGTACATCTCTGAGTCTTTCTGGTGGTTTGAAGAAGCCCACTTATGCTTTGGACTGATGACCTGGCAAGTCTCTTGTCTTCTCCCTGAAAGCCTCTGGAAGATTCAGTTCTGTTCTTAGGAGTGTGAGCTAAGCAAGCTCCTTGGTGGCTTACTACCAAGTTTGGCAAACTTCTTGAGAGGCACACCCATCTTATGTTTGATGTAGGCCTCTTCTTCCATCAGAATACTCAAGCCCATGGGAAATGTACCAGCCTCTGCTGCTCCATCAGACTCACCAATGTAAATGCTCCATGGGGCAAACTGTCCATGTGTTCAGAGCTCCTGGACTCTATTGTTCTGCCTGGTCACAAGAAGCATCAAACTCTACTATGTTCTCTTCGTCCCAGTAACGACCTCACACTGGGGACATTCTGTAGCCTCACTTGGCACCTGGATTTGGAAGGAACAAAACAAAACAAAACAAAAAAGGAGACCAATTGTCAGCTATGACCAGTTCATTCAGAAAGGGCTCATTTCTCTCAAAAATTTAGTCCGCTAGACCTCATCGCTGTCAGAGCTCTATGTGTCCTTAAAATATGGTTTTTATTTTTATACCATACCTAGATTTTGCTAGACATTTTAGCAGCATATACTTCCCATGCAGAAGAGGGTATTCCAGCCGGGCGGTGGTGGCGCACGCCTTTAATCCCAGCACTAGGGAGACAGAGCCAGGCGGATTTCTGTGAGTTCGAGGCCAGCTTGGGCTACCAATGAGTTCCAGGAAAGGCGCAAAGCTACACAGAGAAACCCTTTCTCAAAAAACAAAACAAACAGAAGAGGGTATTCCACACAGCTATTTTAATATTTAACCATGGTAAGGCCATACAAATGTGTCTGAGTCAGCCCAGATCATACCACGACTTCTCATACCCCACTGCAGTGAGGACCAATGACCCAAATAGACAAGTCAGGATCTTTTTAAACTGAAATGGGGAGAGATAGGGAGAAAGAACCTCCTTATTTTTGCAGTGGGTAGGAAGTGTTACAAAGTTGTGAGAAAAGTCTGGAAGAAGTGAGCCAAGAACTAGAGAAATGAAGCCCTCACTCTGGAGAGGAGCAGTTATATCTAGGGAGTCTGGGTGGGTTTGGAGCCCCTCATTCTCCTCACTTGATTTTTCTCTGGGTTGAAGACTTGAGCTACACATTTCCCTTTTGCGCCTGAGCTGACTGACTCCAGGCATTTGAGAGACTGGACCATCTCAATTTATCTTTATCGTTGCCGGGCCTCCCCCTCCTCCCCCAACCCCGCCCTTCCTCCAGGTTCATATCCTTTTCTTCTTCAGCTATGTGGAGGTGGTTTATGTTACCTGAAACTCGGAGTCTTAACTAAGACTGCTGCTATAGTGACAGACACGTCCAGCTGGGTCTGCAGAAAGTTACTCCCTCACCACGGAGGAAGAGAGAGCATGGATGGAGATGGACGGAGGCCTCGGCTTTATTAGATAATGAGTCCTGGAAGAAGGAGAAATTGGAGCTTGTGGATTCGGGTCACACAACCCCAAGTGGGAGGAGCTTTAGGTATGTCTAAGATGCCATCTGAATGTCTGCCTAAGCCAGGCTATTTCCGACTTTAACCAAACCAGGAGAGTGAGTTCCCCAAGTGGCATCCAAAGATGGGAAGGAAGACAGGAGATTCCTGTGTTTGCACATTTCCCCTACACTCAGGCCCCCTGGCTTGCAGATGAACCTTGAGTTTACACCAGAGAGTAAACAAGAGAGCTATTTGGACATCACACACCACGTTGCCAGTTTCCGTTCTCTTCAATTATTTACCGTCTAATTGTCTACAGTGAAACAGAATCTGCCAGCAGAATTCAAGACGTGGCCTCATGAGTGAGCTGGAGAGGGAAAGCCAAAGCTGAGTGAAGCGGTGTGTGCTGGCTTGACACAAGCTAGAGCCGCCTGAAAGGAGAGAGCCTCACTGAGAAAATGCCCTCTAAGATCTGGCTGAAGGAAAGCCTGTCGGGCATTTTCTTAATTAGTGATTGAAGAGGAAGGGCCCAGCCCATTGTAGGTGGGGCCATCCTGGGCTAGTGGGTTCTATAAGAAAGCAGGCTGAGCAAGTCATAGGGATCAAGGCAGTAAGCAGCACCTCTCCATGTCTTCCACATCAGCTCCCGCTTCCAGATTCCTGCCCTACTTGAGTTCCCGTCCTGACTTTCCTTGGACTACAATGTGGAAGTGTAGACCAAATAAACTCTTTCCTCCCCAGTTGCTTTTAGTCCTGGTGTTCCATCACAGCAATAATAGCCCTAAGATACAGTTGGAGCAGAAGCAGGCCACCCGCTCCTGCATCCAGTGTCCTTCAGAGGCTTAGGGTGGAAACAGCACTGTGCAGAGACAGAGCCTGGACTGGAAGGAACCCCAGAACTCCTGTCCAGTCTCTGAGGCCCAGCGCTTTTTCGGCACTGCTTTGGGCCACAGTTTGGACTTGGCTCTCAACCGACAGTGTCTCCAGATGCCCCTAAGCCCTGGTTTCTTCATCTTCAAAAGACAGAAAGCAAAAGGGATGGGAGGGAAAATAAGTCTCTCTTTAGATTAAAAAAAAAAAAAGACTGCCATGACTAATATTATTTTGTCAATCATAGGAAAAATATCAGTAGCTGTGAAAACAAGGAAAATGTCTTAAAGTGGAAAACTTAGAAAACTAACGATACAAATAAAATCCGCTGCGCTCTCACTGCTTATATTAGTTACTTTCCTCGTTGCTCTGACAATATGACAGACAAGCAACTTAAGGAAGGAAGGGTTTTTTGGCTCACAGTTGGAGGGCACCGTCCATCGCCCATCGTGGTGGGGAAGCCGTGGCAGCTGGAGCATGAGGCAGCTGGTCACGTGCCATCCACAGTCAGGAGGCAGAGAGGAACAAAAGCTGGCGACAGCTCACTTTTTCCTTTTTACTCAGGTCATAGCACTAACCCACGGATGGTTTCACCTATGGTTAGGATGAGTCTTCCTACTCCAGGCAATGGAATCCAGAAGCCCCCTGCCAGACATACCCAGAGCTTTGTCTTCTGGGTGACTCTAGTTCCTGTCAGGAATCAATTTTATCCATCACATTGCTTAATAGGATTTTCTCAGGAACATTTTGATAGATCTTTCTTTCAGCTTATCTAGACAACTATATATAACACAATTGAGAAATACTATAATTTTTTAAACTTTTACTTGTCGGAGGAGGTGGGGCTTGTGCTACCTCCTGAATGAAGAAGTCAGAGGATAATGTGTGGGAGTCAGCTCTCTCTTTCCATCATGTGGGTTCTGGGGATCAAACTCAGATTGTCAGGCTCCGTTGACCGGCAAGTGTCTTTACCTGTTGCACCATCCTGCTGACCTGAGAAGTATTATTTATAGCCTAGTTTCCCTATTGACATTTTACAATAAGTTTCTTTCCAGTGCCAATAAATACTTATTTGAGTGTGCTTTCTGTTTCTGTAATAAAACACCATGACCAAAGCCAACTTGGGAAGGAAATGATTTATTTCATCTTACAACTCCCAGATCACAACCCATCACTGAATGGATGGGAAGTCAGGGCAGGAACTCATGGCAGGAAGTGAGCCAGAGCCACGGAGGAATGCTGCTTACCAGCTTGCTCAGCTACCTTTCTTATACAGCCCAGGCCCATTTACCTAAGGATAGTGCTGCCTATAATGGGCTGGACCCTCCTAAGTCAAACAGAAATCAAGACTAGTCTGAGGGAGGCAATTCCTTAACTGTGGTTTCCTCTTCCCAAGTGACTCTAGTTTGTGTCGAGTTGACAACTAAGCAGCATGACATTCTTCAAAAAAAGATTTTTTAAAAAATATATTTATTTATTAAAATTTTTTCATTTTACATACCGTCCCCAGTTCCCCCTCCCTCCCCTTCTCCCGCCTCCTCACCTCCCTCCCACTCTACCCCCATCCACTCCTCAGAGTGGGTAAGGCCTCCCATGGTAGTCAACAAAGTCTGCCATACCAAGTTGAAGGAGAGCCTAGCCCCTCCCCATTGTATCAAGGCTGAGCAAGGTATCCCACCACAGGGAATGGGCCCCAAAAAGCCAGTTCATACACCAGGGGTAAGTCCTGGTCCTGCTGCCAGGGTCCCCACAAACAGATCAAGCCACACAACTGTTACCCACAATCAGTAGGCCTAGTTCAGTCCCATGTTCCCGGGCTGTCAGTCCGGAGTCAGTGAGCTCCAACTAGTACTGGTCAGCTGGCTTTGTTGGTTTCCCCATCATGATCTTGACCCCTTCTCTCTTCTTCTTCTTCTTCTTCTTCTTCTTCTTCTTCTTCTTCTTCTTCTTCTTCTTCTTCTTCTTCTTCTTCTTCTTGAATGCTGAATGCTGTTTATTGAAGGAGGGAGGAGTTCTTAAATACAGGCTTACAGCACAATGGGAGAACCCCAGAGGCCAGAAGTTTGCTTCTGATGGAAAAACAAGATTTTTGATGATGAATTGTTGCATGGTAAGGAGGTCTATGATTAGAACTCAGTGGACTCATTCAGTTTCACTATAGTGGTAACAATTCAGTCACAGGCTGTCAGTGAGGATCAAGAACAAATCTGAAAACCGCTCTTCCTGCCAGATCAACCTCAAGCAGCACAATGACCACCCCCACCACAATAACAGCCCCTGTAAAGGAAGTGAGGAAAAGGGAGTTGAGCAGTTACGGTCTGCGGTGTATGTGAGTGCCTAGATGAGGGCCATGCATGAGCTTAGTCATTGCATCTAATCCATCATGTGTCTGGGCCTAAGAACTATGAGCCATTTGCCACCTTTCTATCCATGTTTCCTTCCAATCCCTGTTCTAAGCATAGGACTCCCCTTCCCACATCCACATAGCTGAAATCTACAGTATGAAAATCTAGCTTTTTTTTAAATTCATGTAAATTCAATTTGGGGGCTTGATTTATGTAAGTCTGGGGTCAGGAAAAGGAAAAGTGTGTTAACAGGAAAAGATGAGTCATCCATTTGCCACTTCAGGTCCTATCTATACCAGCAGGTACAACTTGAAGTTTGCAAGGAAATTGCTCCATGTCTTCCAAATGGATTTTGGGGTAGAGAATGAAGGAAGATACAGACACACCCACAGGCTGGAGGAGATGTCACCCCCTTTATCCTCAGGCATCTTGGGGGAAGGGGATAGGGGTAAGTAAAGGCATGTTGCAGAAAGTCAGGGAAGCATCCACACCTGCTCATTATATCAAGTGTCTAGGGACTCCCTAAATAATTAAGACGCAGTTGGCTTCTTCCCAGGGCAGGTGCGGAAGAGTTTCCAGACCAGCAGCTTCTCTTGCAAAGCTGAAGCAGAAATGAGGATCTGATTACTTGAAAGGGGGTCCAGTTAGTAGCTATGGCGACCTCCTTAGCCTTAGGACTTGCCTTGAAGCTAAGGCACAAGACATTTCTGGGGAAACTCTTCAGCTGTGGCTCAGTGGAGGTTGAGAGTTCTGAAGTCCACTGTCCCTTGTTTAAGTCCAGGTCCCACTACCTTTTACCACATGACCTTGAGATGTAAACTCAACCTTTCTAACCCTCAGTTTTTACATTCATAAAACAAAGACAGCAATTCTCTGAGATCATTGCAGTATCATATAAAAGGGTCCAACTATGCCATCTGAAACATAGTAGCCATGTCCAAAGAACAGCATTACCTCATTTCTTAGGAAGGGATGCTTGGAGGTTAAGAGCAATGTCCAGGACTGAAGAAAATATATCCTTTTCTTTTCTTTTTTTTTTTTTTTAATTTATTTATTTATTATGTATACAGAAGAAGGTGCCAGATCTCATTACAGATGGTTGTGAGCCACCATGAGGTTGCTGGGAATTGAACTCAGGACCTCTGGAAGAGCAGTTGGTGCTCTTGACCTCTGAGCCATCTCTCCAGCCCTGAAAATCTATTCTTTAGAAGGACACATTGTAATATTAACCCATGTATCATGTGCTGAACATGATGTTGAGTGCCTCACATAGGATCTCAAAAACCTCACTAATGGATCAGTACTACAAGAGTTCAGAAATGTTATATACGTTTCCTTGGTTAAACAGCAAGTTTAAAAAAAAAAAAAAAAAAGCCCATGTCCTTACTGCGTAGGCGAGTGAGCCTCTGGATGCAATTTAGTGATTTCTTGGTGAGCAGACTGGGAATGGGTGAGAGCTGGTTGTTAGACTGAAGAAAAGCAGACTTGCCCAGGCCCATGGGGCTAGACTGCCCTCTAGCGTTAGGGAAGTCCCGGGGCCAGGTGCCTCAGAAGGAGTGAGCTTTTCCTCTGAGATTAGGTGAAACCTCTTCCCCACAGCAAGCGCTGTCTCTGCCCTCATAGCACCAGGGATACAGGCATATGTGGCTACATCAGGTTTTGAAGGTGGTTCTGGTGGTCCAAACTCAGGCTTTCATGCTTGCACAGAAAACATTCTTACACACTGGCCCCCTAGGAATCCTTTTTAAAACCCAAGGCCTCTAAGACAGTTAGTTATCCTCCCCCTAACATGTACTGTTTAAACTCCATAACAGAATCTGGAGATCAGGTGACTGGACAAATAGCAATTTATTTCTAATGGTCTGGAGCTTGGGAAGTTCAAGGTCCAGGATTCGGTTCTTGGTGAGGGCTTGCTTCTTGACTCACAGAAGAGAGTCTCGTTTTTCTGTGATTTTAGGTGTGGTCCTTCTGTATTTTAATGATCTTTGGGGCAGTTTGAAGGTATCTGAGATACATAAATTCAGTGATGACTAAAGGTGTGTGTGTGTGTGTGTGTGTGTGTGTGTGTGTGTGTGTCTGTCTGTCTGTCTGTCTGTCTGTCTGTATAGGAGTGCCAAAGTTGTTGTACTTAGCTTTCAAACGTCTCCCAACTCCCAATACCTGGGCAGCAGTAGACATCACATATGGAGAACTACAAATTTGCGATTTAGTGATTGAAAGTACATACATCCCCATGCCTAAATGGGAAAATTCTGTCTGTGTGACAGATCTGTTGAATTAGTTATCTGTTTTACTAAGTTCTGCCAACTATTTTTAAGAACTCTAAGTTTGAGGAGCTCCAATTTCCAGAGAAATAGGACCAAAGTCCTAACCAAATCATGTCTGAATTATACCTCTGGACTTCCTCAGTTACGTAAACAAATACAACTGTTTTTCTCTATACTAGTTTGAGTTGTACTTCCTATTACTTGTACATGGAAACATTCCCAGGTACAAGAGGTCTTTATCACCACAAAGCACAAAATCTTACCTCCAAATCAAACAATATCTGTCCTAGTTAGGGTTGCTATTGTGTGATGAAACACTGTGGCCAAAAGCACGTTGGGGAAGAGAGTGTTTATTTAGCTTACACTTCCACATCTCAGTCCATCACTGCAGGAAGTCAGGGCAGGAATTCAAATAGGGACAGAGCCTGGAGACAGGAGCTGAAGCAGAGGCCATGGAGGGGTGCTGCTTACTGTCTTGCTCCTCATAGCTTGCCTAGCCTGCTTTTTTATAGAACCCAGGACCACCAATCCAGGGATGGCACCACCCACGATGGGCTGGGCCCTTCCCCCTCAATCACCAATTAAGAAAATGCTCTCCAGGCTTGCCTCCAGCCCAGTCTTAGGGAGACATCTTCTCAATTGAGGCTCCTTTCTCCCTGATGAGTCTCTTTTGTCCCAAGTTGACATAAAACTATCCAGCACATAAACTTAGGGGCACCCGAGTAGTAATGACACAAACGGCATCTCATAATTATAAAAAAGGGATTTGATTAACAGAAAGTCTGAGCCAGTTAAAATTCCCAGATGACCAAAAATATACAGAAACTTTGTGTTTGCTCAGAGATGCAAATTCTGTATTTATTTTTTTTATTAATTTTCTTGGGGGGAGGACATTTGCACACAAATGTAAAGTTGGAGGACAGCTGGTGGGAGTCTGTTCTTTCCTTCCACTGTGGGTTAAGAGGACTAAGCTCAGGCTGTCTGGTTTGTGTGACAAGCACGTGTATGCTGAGCCACCTTTCTTCCTACATTTATTCTCCTCTACACTACAGTGCTCGTGTGGATCTAGAAACTTTGTTCCCACCCTCTCCCATTCAGCCATCTCAGGATCACCTCTTTTAGGCAACAGGCAACATTCTCCTGGACACTCGCTCCCAGGTTCAAACTAAAATCTCTGTTGCTTCTTCATGCCCTTCTTGATGACAGCTGCCCACATTGTCCAGGTGCATCCATGTCTGATGAGACTCTAGGCTCTGCACCTCACTCTTCATGGGGAGGACAAGTCTGGCCTTTTGGGGGAGCAGATGCAGTAAGGAGAGGAAATCTGACTCTTGAATTCATCAGTAACAAGAAACCTCCAGAATTTGTGAACAGCACTGAGCTCACAGCTCATGAGGAATCACAGGAAGTGGCCATCTCTCCCTCTGCCCAGTGCTGTGCCAACTATCTACCATATCACCTACGTAGCAGGCATAGCAATAGTCCCAAGAACAAAGAAGCTAAACATCCTGCCAGACCACTCAGTTTCCACATGGCAGAGCAGAGGCGTCAATCCAGGTACACCATCCAGTCTCCAACACAAAAGAAATAGGAAGCCAGCTCAAACTAGTTTTGTTTTTTATTAAACATAATTTCTTGATTCTTTGGGAATTTCACATCATGCACCCTAATTCTGCTCATCCTCCCCTGCAGGGACCCCCAAAAGAATATTTAAAAAATCAACCCAAAACAAAGCAAGCAAGCAAGCAAGCAAAGAAACAAAAACAAGAACAAAGCAGACAAACAAAAATCCCACCCTCTCCACTTCTTCTTTCCCACCTCTCCGACACCTCTTCGTTTGTCCTGGTGGCACTGGGAGTGGTGTGTCACACAGTCTACCCTTTTGTCCAGTCAGCTTTCCTATCAAATGTCCACTACAATGAGTCACTGGTCTGGTTCACCGCCTCTGGTTTCTGGTATACCATCATCAGTGGACCCTCATTGGAACTCCTCTAGGATATCCCAAGGCCACCCTAAGTCACAGGACCAGTCCCTTCATGCAGCCCAAACTAGTTTAAGCAAGAAAACTGAATTACTGAGTTGAGTCAAGGAGAGCATTTCAGACACAGGTGGAAGGAGGTGGGCTAACCACACAGCCTCTGGCTCATTTTTTGCTGGATGACTTTCACACATACTCTCCCTACACAGTAGGCAGACTGGGCACAATCAGCTTTAATCTCCTTGAAATAGACTGGCCCCAGGAGACTAGAGCTTGCTTTTCGAATAATTGCATAAAAGTTCCAGCAACATGCTATTTGGTCAAATTTAAACCACATGCCCAGTGAAGTGCTTGTATCAACAAGGCCCAAATCATGTAAACACCAACTGTAGAAGAGGGGAAGCTATGTCCTGCTTTGAACCACACCAACTGATAGGCTGGCGACAAGACCATGGAGAGACAGGTTCAGGAAGTAAGATGAAGGGCAGGCATACCTCTCCCCATGCAGTCCTTGTTGCCTGTCTCTTTATGTTGGTGTGTCCCGTGCTGTTGCCATGGGATGTAATCACAGAAAATCTATAACCAAGTAGAACTGCAGTTTGAGTATGATGATCATGAACTTCTACACACCAGGGGGGGCGTTTTTTTTCTTTTGCCCCTAGTGGAAACTGGAAGACTCAGGGTTGGTTGATTTTGTGGCATGTGTGATTAGGAGTTGGTAGATGTCAGGACCTCAGGAGTAGCCTCAGAATAAGAGGTCCCTTCCCATAGGGCCACCCAAGTAGGGCCACTTTCAAGACTATGGCTGCCTTCTAGTTCCCTTTAGGTTTCTTCATTTTGGATGGAGGAGAGGGTGCTGGTGACCCAGTCTCTATGGAAATTGACACATTTAGGGGAAATGACCTTGTTGACTAAGTTTTATCTGCCTTTTCTAGGCCACACCCCATCCCTGTCCCATGCTGTAAAAATGGGAGTCTCCAAGAGAGATATCAACACCACTGTTAGGACATACTTCCTTAAAATCTATAACCTGCCCTAAATCAGCAGCCACTGCCCTCCAGACTCGCTGGTTTCATCCTCACCCCGGACCTCACTTGTACCAACCTGCTGCCTGCAAGCCCTGCCACTGGTCACTCCCAGAACCCATCTTCCCCAGAGCCCGCATAACCAAGGGCTCAGCTCTTTTGGGCTGCTATTTCAGATTCCTGGGGCATGTTGTCTGGTGTGAGCTGGTTGTCTCTTCAGCTGGACCTTGCTTATTGCCTTTTCAGGCAAGCTATGTCAGAACTCCCCCTTCATGGGGCAGGGCAGGCTGGGTGACTTGCCAGACCATGTAAGGGTCTGGATGAGAGGTAGAGCCTGGAGCCAGCCTGGGAATGTGATCTACACGACTGTGATTCTTATGCCCATAAAACTACGCTGAGGGTCAGAAGCAGCATGTCAGTGAATACTTAACTTTTGGAGGCCCTCGAGAAACAAGACGTCTTTGAAATGCAGACTGTAGAGGACCAGAGCCTGAGACCAGGGCTAAAGAGAAGGGAGTGTGGGGATTAGGACTGTTTAGAGACACTTCCCAGATCAGGAGTGTGAACTTACAGCTACAGCGAACCAAGGACGTAGGCTGTGCCATGGTGTGGATGCCGTGGGGACATGACATGTCACACACAGCCCCAGACGGCAGATCAACCTATAACTAGCCTCCAAGTCCTCCATTCCCACTGACCTGCTTTCCTCTGGAGGCCGGAGTCCCTCCCTGGAGGGTTTCCTGGCACCACTTCCAGTGAAACTGCTCCCCCCACCCCCAACTTCCAGAGAATAGCATGCTGAGAGCAGGCAGGGGAGGAGGGTCACCAGGGAGGGAGAGGAAGATGAGGACAAATAAGGGAGAAAACTTTCACCGTGTACACGGGCTTTTGTAAGAATTTTATTTCTCAAAAAAAGGGGGAAGAATCCAAAGTATTAAAATAATCCTCTAATCTTTGTTCTGGAGGTCAAGGATAGGACGACAAAATAATTCATTATAAAAAGGTCAGGCGTAATTGTAGATGTTCCTCCCACTTGGAGGCACATCTTGAAATTCATACCTCCAGTGTGATACTCAGATTCCAACTACATCAAAGGTACCATGTGTCTGCTGGCCAGGGACAGACTGCAGCAGTCTGGGATGCACACCCATAACTTCATGAAGGCCAACCTTCCCAGGGATATCAGTTAGTTCACTTTAGGCATCATTTCCAGTGAAAATGTTAAAGATTTTAAGGAGTTGCTCTTCCTTAAAAATTCCCAATCTCCCCTTCTGAGGATGAGCATGTTTGAAAGAAATGAAATTACATATGTTGAGTCGGAGGATGCCGGGGCTGGTCCTGGTTGAATGCCAAGACTTTACCTCACTGAGGTGATACAAGCAGCCAGGATGGTCCCTTGTCATTGATGTGAGATGGTAAGAGATGGCAGTCCTTCGTTTCTGAGGGGAATGGACTGGCAAAAGCCAAGCCTCCACCTGAAACAATGATGCTCTTCCAAAAAGACTGGCCTGTGTGGCTTGGGAGACAGGCTGGCTGGTGACAGAGCCTTTGCCTAGCATGTTCGAGGCCCTAGGTCCAACCCCAGTGACAGAGACAGAGACGCACAAGAAGCTGGAATGGAATATGAACGTTAGCTAAGACTGGAGATGCTGAGTTGAGCCAGAAGCACAGGTGAACTGTCCAGCAGGCAGACCCTTCTGAGAGGTGGGGATGAAATCGAGTTCTCTCTGGAGATCTTGGAGTAGGCCAACTGTGCCAGCCTGCACAGAACAGTCCTGACCACCTGGCTCCTCTCAGCTGAAATTTCTCTGGGGAACAGGGAGGTTCTCGTGGAGGTACTTTAAGCTGCCGTGCTCCGAGAAGTCTGAGACCACGTGGTCTTGCCCTCGAAGCAGCCACTTAGTAGTTAGCAGTCCCTCTAGTCCAACCGGCCCCCGGGCATGGATTCGAGACGTGCTGATTCCTACTTCAGCTCCTATTCAGAGACAAAACAAACAAATCGTGAAGCAAGGTGCAGCTTTCCCAGTCGCTGCTGCCTGCATACCTATGAGCCCACAACGGGCATCTTCTCTCTTTGCTAACTTTGGACTCGCCCTCCCAGGCCGGCTGCTGCTCCTCATCCATGTGGGTGTGTTCTCTGCCACTATAGACTATAATGTCCCTTCTCCCACTGACCTTCCATCTATTTGTATCAGCTTAAGCATCTCAATTATGTGCCCCATCTTAACATCTGGGCATGTTTGGAAGTCTACAACAATGTCTAGTATAGAGTCCGTCTCCCTAAACAGCCATGTTTGTTTGTTCATTTGCTTGTTTGGAGATATAATCTTACTGAATAGCCCAGGCTGGCCTTGAATTTTTCATCTTCCTGCCTCAGCCTCCTGAGTGGTAGGACTTTGGGTGTGAGCCATTATGCCAAAAAGTATTTATTTTTGAAAGATTCATTTATTTTTATTTTATATGTGGAAACTTGCATGTATATATGCATACCACATGCATGCTGGTGTCCATGGAGGCCAGAAGAGAATGTCAGATCTCCCAGAATTGGAGTTACAATTATAAGTCACCTGATGTGGGTGCTGGGAAAAGAGCCCTAGTCCTCTGCAAAAGCAACAAGTGCTTTTAACCTGAGCTCCCCAAACAGTCTTTATACTCTAGAAAGCATAGTCTGTAGGAATTTAGCACAAAGGCACCTGCCAGCTACTGCTCATTTCTCTTCCCTCCTGCTCCTGAGACCAGTGATTTCCCTAGGTCTGGCTCAGTGTTCTCCACTGTGTTCAGTGGAGGTTGGGATCCCTCACACATCACAACTTCACCAAGTGTGTACAGTGTACCAGGCCTAGGGATGAGGTAGCAAAGCACAAGGTCCTGTTACTGTGAAGTAGATGTTCACTGGGCAAGGGAGCCAAAGGATGGGCCAGCTATCACTTCTCCACAGTGAGGGAGTTCAAGGGCTGTGAAAGTGAAATCAGAATCCCGATGCAACAGAAATGGCAACTCAGTCAATGACTAAGAAAACTGGTAAATTCCCTCAGAGCCTTCCATAATCAGGGAGTCATTTCTCCAGGCAGATCACGTGTTCCAAAAGACTTGAAGGAAAGGAGGCTAGGGTGCAGCTCAGTTACAGAGCAATTGCCTTGCATGTTGGAGGCCCTGGGTCTGATCCCTAGCACCAAAGAGAAAACCCAACACCAACAACGAAACAACGTAAGGGGATTAAAATTCTCAAATGTTGGTTGGGAGTGGTGGCACACGCCTTTAGTCCCCACAGTTGGGAGGCAGAGATATATAGATCTTAGAGTTCAAGGCTGGTCTGGTCTACATAGCAAGTTCTAGGATAGCCAGTGCTACATAGAAAGACTCTGTCTCAAAAAACAAAACACTACCACCAACACTAATGCCAACACACACACATACACACACACACACACACACACACACACACACACACACACACACACACACTCCCCTACACCTCCAATATTCACAAAATGTGCCACAAATGTCTTATTGGGATGCCTGTGTAATGGTCCCCTGGAAAATCAGACTGTTCAAACAACTCTATGGAGAGAGAGAAGTTTTGTAAGTAATGAAAGGACCAGGTGTCTGTTTCTAAAGATCACATTTGTTTGTGCTGGTGCCAGGGGTGAATCCCGCCCCCACTTCCTTGCTGGTTCCTGATCCTGGTGCTTGGGCTCTGTGTAGGTACCAAGTCCAACAACTTCTGTCCTATGTGTGGTTCCTATCTCCGAGGCAACCTGACCGTGTCACTCAAATCTGCAATGGCATGCTCTCTGGGGACCACAGCAGCTTGTGAACGAAGATGAGCTGTGCCTGCCTGCACTGCAATGGGGGCACCCGGGCTTGTGCATATTAGGTCTGACTGGCTGTGTGACTCTCGGCAACTGACTTGTCTCTCAGTTCCCCCATCTACGGGAAAGGAATTAGGAGCAGCTACCTTCTTCACAGGCGAAAGGTCTACCAATGCAGGTGGGAAAACGGGGTTATTCTCGATGATTCTGTCTGTTTATAGCTAGATCATACACTGACTGGAGGGAGGTGTCTTTACTTCACCAGAGTCTTTGGAGCCTGTGGTGGGAGAGCCACAGCGGACGCCTTTTCTCTGGCTTTCTTACCCAGTCCAAAGCGGTAGCCATCAGAGAAACGAGTACTAGCATTCCAGAACACACAGGCACTGTCCACGTGCTGGAGGAAGAACTCTGCTGTTTTCTCTACAGGGGAAAGAGAGAGGAACCAAATGAGGATGACCATGGAGAACATGTCCGCTTTTGGCCACTCCCTGGTGACTGTTCACCTCGCAGGCTTAGGAGAGCTCTGAAGGAGAAGATGGCAAACCAGACCCCATGGTCAGGGCAGGTAAGGGACTGCTGGAATCAGATCTCTAGGCGGTTATGCCTCCATGTGGAACAGCCTGCCTAGGTCTGGCCTCCAAGCCCACACACATTAGCTCTGCGGCCTTGAGCAGGTGTGTGAACATCCCTGTGATGCATGAGAAAGTAGACCATTACCTGGTTCTCAGGGTGGAAGTTGGCCCCTGAGAGCCCTCACCCAGCGCCCCATGGTGAGTGGGCAGTTAATGATTGCTGCCGCTTGTTGCTATGGTTACAGTAGCAGTAAACTGGCTGTGAATTCCTCAGGGGCCACATAGCTTCCTTTACCACCAGGCGTCCGAGACAGACACCCTGACATGTTCATTGGCATGCTATTTGGGTGTTAAATGGATGAATGTGCAGTCTGTCCTGCCTTCCGGTGCTAGCTCCCTCAGCTGTACATTTTTTGTTTTTCTTTTGTGGACTCAAGGTCTTGCTATGTAGTCCAGGCAGGCCTGCAACTTGTGGCAATCCTCCTGCCTCAGATTCCTGAGTTCTGAGATTACAGGTGTTTAGTCACAATGTCTGGCTTTGAACTGCTTGGTAAGGCAGCTGCGTGGGTAAAGACAATGCATCTGAAGCATGGGAAGCCATCTTTAAATGGTGCCAACCATCTCTGCCCTGCCAACGGGGGGGGGGGGGGGGCCCTGGGCTGGACCAACAGATAGATCACAGAGCACTAGGGCCGTCACTGGTCAGTCTGGAGTGTGCCTTCCTGCAGGACCAGAGGTCGAGAGGAAGAGCACCAACTGGAGGTCAGAGCAAAGAAACCTGGCACCACACGCCTGAAGTCCTGCAAACTGACCATTTTCTGTGACGATGACATCTGTGTGGGAGCTGCCGTATTTATGGATGTGATCAATGGCTTCCTGGACACCGTCCACCACTTCAATGCACACTTCCAGGTCACCATATTCTATTCGGAGTGACTTCACTTCTGAGGGACTGAAGGTCAGGTAGGAGGCAAACTTGGGGCCTGCATGAATTTTTACCTGTCAGAGAGAAAAGCCAATACAAAAACCAGGGAATGCAGCAGCAGCAATGGGAACAACAGCTGGGCCTGTATGCTGAGCCTGGGGGAATCGGAGTCTGTAACGCAGCAAAGCCCTGGCAAGTGGCCGCCAAGCTGCTCGTGGGCCTGGAGGGTGACTGAGCCCTCCTCACACCAGCATGTCCTGCTCTGTGCTAGGCCAGGACTCGCTGGCCACTCTTCCAGCAACAGGCCCTTGAGCAAGCTGGGGTAGGGATTCAGATGAAAAGCCTTTGAATGCTGATGTAGGAGGCACACAAGCCCTTGACTTCTGGCTTTTTACTAAAGGAATCTCTGACATAAACTCCCATTCTCTATAAAGTGGAACTTGCACTGGATTCATGAGAACAAAGAGGCACCATATATGTATGTATCTTCCCCACACCCCAGGGAAGCCCCTCAAACTAGTTACCTGTATGATTCTGGCCTGTCACACCAGCTCCAGGCTCTCCAACTGATCCCGTTAATGTTAGAGGGACTTCATCATTCTGACTGCACACAGGCCTTGCTCTCTGAGACTACATAGGACTAGGTTCAGGCTTGATTCCTTCAGGCCTTGGCTCCAGCTATGACAAGCTTGTATCTGTCTTCCCTGGTGGCTTGAAGCCCTGCTGTGACTTTATTGGGCACTGTCTACACTGTACTGGGGAACCCCATCTGTGATCAGGTCACACCAAGGATCAGTTCCTACATGAAAAAGTGCTGCTTACAAGACACACATGGCCTCATCATGGTTTAAAGCCTCTGAAGGCAGTCCCCATCCTGACACTGAGGAGGCCGAAGGTTTGTCCACAGTAGGATGAGGGGGCTCAGTTCTAGCCAAGGATGGCTTTCTTCTGGAGCAGGTGACTGTGACAGCTGGCATCTACGGAGAGCCAATCAAATGGGCCACTAGTGGACAGACTTAATGAGCAGTCATGTGTTCCGATTCCCTTTTACTCTGTGGGGTGCACTTTGACCTTCAAAACAATGACTTCAGGTGCTGGGTAGTTCCATCTCTTAGCCTGACTGGGGATTAGTGAATCACACCTCCACATGTGTCTGTGATGGGGTTTTCAGAGACACTTAGATGCTGAGGGCTCTGGCCTAATGAATGGACTAGGCCTTGACGGATCTGTAGTAGGATGGCATTATTGGGAGGAGGTGGAAGGTAGAAAGACAAGCCTACTTGAGGAAGGAGACCACTGGAGACATGAACTTGAAGGCAGTATTCCTCCTTTCTCTGCTTCCTGGCTACCATGAGGTGAGCTGCTCCCCCATCATGATGGAATGAACCCTCTGTGAGCCAAGTTAAGGAGTTACAGACGGCACCAGGCTCTCGTGTAACTAAAGGAAGTGGCTGCTTGGTCATTTCTCAGGTTCTCTAGCTGCAGCCTTAGGGAAAACACTGGATCCCACTAGGGAGTCACATCTCCCAAGACTTCCACTGACAGCCTCTATTCTGTGTTTTAGACCAGACTGATACACAGTGCTGTGCTCAGACATAGAGATGCTAGGCACCTACTTTTCTTTTGTGGATGTGTGTGTGTGTGTGTGTGTGTGTGTGCGCGCGCATGCGCGCGCGCACACACACACACACACTTTGTTTTGTTCTTCCAGACAGGGTTTCTCTGTGGAGCCCTGGCTGTCCTCAAACTCAGAGATCCACCTGCCTCTGCCTCCTGATTGCTGGGATCAAAGGCCTGTGCTCTTTTGTGGATTTGTATGGCCCTCTATGTAGTCATGTTTATGTTATAACAATCTTCCTGTAAGTTGCTTTTCCCTGGGTGTTCTGTTTAGCTGTAACAACACAGAAGCCTAATACAGTTCTTCACTGGGGCCATGGTGTACTGATAAGCATCTTTCCCTTCTAGCAAAAGGATGCTACAACAGGGTCATGGCAACAGAGGCCAGCAGGCCACTTCCCTGTACTGCACTAGCTTATGTAAGTGTACTCATCCCTGCTACCAAAGCTGGAAATGCAGCCATGCAGGACCTTTAATAGATTGTCCATCTGGCCACAGGACCTAACTTGCAATTGTGAATTTAGGACAGCATTAATCTGTCTGTATTTCAAACTTACTGAATTTGTTTGTATACAACCTTGATGACAGGTTATGAATAAAGTCCAAAAGAAAGCTATCCAAAATGCTCATCCTGAATGTCACTCAGTAAGTGTATATAATTACATTGGCAACTGAAGACATTTTTGGAGGGAGAGAATGAATGCACATAAATTTTACTCTTGAAAACACTTCTGGTGCTCTATAGAGGAATGACTCAGCAGTGACAAGCACTGGCTGCTCTGCTGAGGACCCAGGTTCAATTCCCAGCACCTACTCTGTAGCTGTCTGTAACTCTAGTTCCAGAGGATCTGATGCCCTCTTCTGGCCTTTTGAGGAACCAGGCACATGTGGTATACAGACATACAATGCATAACACTCATATACATAAAACAAAGCATAAAACACTCCCCTGTCTTACCAAAAAACAAACAAAACAAAAACAAAAAACAAAAAAACAAAAAACCCTCACCGCAAATCTAAACCACTTTTGTGCAATCTTTTAAAAAAAATGTTACATAAAAGGGAATGCCTAGTTGGAAATGTAACTGCCACCCAAATAAAACATTGCTGGAAAGATCTTGCTCTGTATGGTGCTATATGGTCTGTTACCTTCGAACCCTTGTGGCAGGGAACATGCTGTGTTCTGTAATATCATCTGTGTATCAGTTCCATCTACCCAGCAGACCGCAGAGGGCAGTCTTATTCACCTCTGTACTCAGCACAGCACTGTATGCAAAGTGCAAGTGTAACATACTGTTCTCTAAAGGGCCTGGAAGCTGCTCCTGGTCCATTCTTCCCTGCGGGTTTAGCATACCTGTTCCACTCTCAGCATATCAATGATCTGGTCAAATAAGGGTGTTCTCAGCAGGTCCCGGTGGATGAGCAAAGTCTCTAAAGCATTACAAGCAGCTGGATAGTCACACTTAGAGTCTCTGACTGAAGAAAAGGGAGAGCAAAGAGTGAGTCCTGTCTACATGATCCACAGGCACAGAGCAAACATCAAGAATTTCCTCTCACTCCCCAGGAGCCCCAGGCCAGCTCACCGAGTCTGGTGACCTTGTCCACACTGGCCTCGGAATCCACATACATGTGGCAGATCCCTTCGCTGTGACCCATCACTGGGATCCCCTTAGCAGCTTTCTGGATGTCTCTGACCAGCTGGGAGGAGCCACGAGGAATGATGAGATCTATTATTTTGTCAAGGCGGCAGAGATCCTCAACTTCTTCTCTGGTATTCACCTGAAGAGGAAGAGAACCAAAGAGGAAGAAGATGGAAATGGCAGCTTCCTCCTTACAGACCAATGTCTGCACTCCCCAGTAACTACCTCCAGCACCGGGAAAACTTATTCTGAAAACAGGTTCCTGACTGTGGAGACTGAAACACTGCTGAGCGAATGCTGGCCAGACTGTTCAGCGACAGTAGTCCTCGCTGGGAACCATGCCCTGCATTTCAGAGAGAGCAGTCATGGAAGGGAGGGTGGTGGGAACCTAACCACAGGGCAGAGGACACTCAGGAGGGGCCCAGTGCTGTGGGTGGGTGATAAGGAGGCACAGATGATGCCAGGCTACAGGATCATCAAAAGAAGTGGCCGCTTGAGGGTATGCTGGGTCTCATTAGGGGGTCACATTTTCTTCCCCAAGACTTCCACTGACAGCCTCTATCCTGGGATGCAGGCTACACTATCACAAGAGCCTGTGTTGGGACACAGAGATGCCAGGCATCTCCTTTTCTTTTCTGAATTTGTTGCTGTTTTCCATCTAGTCATGTTACAACAGAAATATAAATGTACACATGCTGGACTATTCATAACTACTTCGTTTCATGAAACCAATGCCTGGACCAAACGAAATGCCCACGGACAAAACAGATGAACTGCAGTATGTGTGTGGCTATAGATGGATGACGAGAAAGGTGATGGAAAAGGAGGAAAAAACTGCTGGATGCAAAGATACAGGAGAATGCCACCAAGATAATAACGAGCAGAAGTCATGGAGCAGAAAACTGTATTCTGGGTCACTCCATCCAAGTTCAGGCACAGGCCAAAGTGAGTGACTGTGATGGACGGCAAAGAAAGTGGTTACCCTAAGGTGTGCTGGGGACACGTGGTTAGTGGCCATGCGTATCCACACAGATACAGTTATAGAGATGTCTATATGTGATCTGCATGTACTACTCTAAGTATGGTACACACTGGCAGGCAGGGACGGAGGGAGGGAGGGAGGGAGGGAGGGAGGGAGGGAGGGAGGGAGGGAACCCATTCAAGCCAGGCTGTGCTAGAGCTGGGCTGAGTTCCTAAGCCTGGGATCCTCTCTGAGCATGCAATGAGGCAGCTCCACCCACCAGGAGGAAGGGAATCCTGAGACGTTGAAGGGAGGGGGCCTTCCATGGGAAAAGAAAGATCTAGAAATGGCTTAAATCAAATCTAAACCCTCCCATAAACTGGTGAATTTCTGTACCCGAGTCTGCTTTTACCTAGTCCAGAACATGGACCTACAAACAAACCGCATTTCCTCGAAGGGTTATAGTGAGAAGGAGATGAGATAATGAAAGGGCCTCACGTGACTCGCGGCTGTTCCCACTGAACTCATCCGGCAGCTCAGGCCACGTTAGTGACCACGGTAACAGTAGCAGCAACACGGTCTCATTCTTCCATACCACATGATGACAAACTTTCTTAAAGTGACGTAAGTCAAATCTAAACTGTTGGGGAGTTTTATTTTGAGGTGTGTTACTTTTGTTCATGTTGCATTTGTTTAACTGTGAAGCTGTGTTACTGTGCCTGTCTAACACACCTGATGGTCTACTAAAGAGCTGAGGGCCAGGATGAAACAATCTGAGTGGGCATCTATGGATGAGAAATGTGGATATGGGGGTCCTCTAAGGGACAATTTTAGATGGTTGGATAACAACTGAGGAAATCCTCCTGCCTAGAGACATTTTAACCTGCATGCTACATGGAGGCCTGGGGTTGCGATGGGGCCAGTATTTAGAGAGGGCCTGAGTGGCTTTTCACTAAGTGGGGGAATGGTCTTATAGATACATCACTCCAAAGAACTCCAGAAGAAACTACATCCACTCACTAAAGTGCGGCTGTCTGCATTTGGCTATCCGCACGCCAGAGCCTCTCCCATCTATTCTGGAGTTCTTGAGCTGCTGCTGTTCAAAAACCAGGGTTCCAAGGCAGAGACTCCTAAAGCACCAAAACCCCAGGGCAATGAGGAATGCCAATAGGAAACTTTAAGAACTCCTTGGAAACCTAAATCTTTCTGCGCCTAATTCCCAGGACTTCTGAATTTATAGTGTAAAGTAACCACATTTTTTAAAGTAACTTTAAATTTTTAATAAATATATACATTTTTCAAAATTAAAAAAAAAATAAAAAGAGCTGAACGGCCAATAGCAAGGCAGGAGAAAGGATGGGTGAGGCTGGCAGGCAGAGAGAATATATAGGAGGAAGAAAAGAGATGGAGGGGTGGAGAGAGAAGAAGTAGCCAGAGAAGAAGGAGGACCCAGGGGCCAGCCACTCAGCTACACAGCAAACCAAGGAATAAGAACCAAAAAAAAGGTATACAGGAATAGAAAAGGAAAAGCCTGGAGGCAAAAGATAGATGGGTTAAACTTAAGAAAACCTGCCAAGAAACAAGCCAAGCTAAGGCCAGGCATTTATAAATAAGAGTAAGCTTCCGTGTGTGATTTATTTGGGAGCTGGATGGCGGGGCCCCCCAAAAGAGCAAAACCAAACAACACTAAACTCTACCAAAGATTGGTAAATTCTTTACCCCTGAATCAATTGCCTCAAATAACTCTACCAATGAGAGGAACCCAGCCCTATAGTGGGTCTATCACTCCTATAACCTAATGAATGAGGGTCTAAGGGCCAGGGATATGTATGGCTCAACAGGTAAAGATGTTTGTCACACAAGCCTGGAGACCTGAATCCAATTCCTGGGACCCATGTAAAGGTAGAAGGGGAGAAGTGACTCCATGAAGTTGTTCTCTCTCTCCCTCCCTCCCTCCCTCTCTCCCTCTCCCCCCCCCCACACACCCCAGTAATAAAGAAAATTAAGTTTAAAAAGAGTGAAGGTCTAATTGATACTGAGTAACCCAGCAGTGCCAGGGTGTCTGTATGGTAGCAGCTCTCCCAAGCCAATGAAAACCCACCTGGCTCTGCAGAATGGCAGTGTTTACAGGTTCTCTAATTGAGCTTACTTGTAGAACCATCTTGGCTTCACAGAACCATACACTTGCTAAAAATTTCCACAGACCTCACCTGGCCCTATGACCTACCAGCTGTATGGCATCCTTGACTCCATGGATGGACAGGGCCTCCTGGGTCAGGAGGTGAAGAATGCGGTTGCTGTGTGCGGCCTCCTTCCCTCCTTTGAGCAACAAGCCATTGCCACTTGCAATAGCCAAAGCTGCCACCTGCAGATCGAAGGGAAGACAGGCAGAGTGACAGTAACGTCCGCATTGCTGTGTGCTTTATTATAGTGTCCGTCTCACCTTTACCAGCATCCAAGTACATTTCAAACTCATTTTATCCCACTTTATACTGAAGCCCAGGAAGGGGGGTGACCCCCGGGCCACACAGCTTACAAATGCAGGACTGGCAAAAAATACTCTAGGATGTCTGACTCTGGGGAACTCAACTGTGTGGCTTCCACTAAAGCACCAGCAATGCAATCTGAGTTCACTCCCTCCCTGCTCTGGTCACAGTGGGGAGTGGGATGCTCAACTGCCTCCATAGTGAAGTACCTGCTCCACTGAGTCAGCAGAGGCTGGGAGGCACCTGTGGCCACAACCTACTGTGGTCCTGAAACTGACCTGGGCGCTCTAACTGCCTGATGCTGAGAATCTGGAGAACATGAACTCAAGCCAGCCCTGGATGGTGACAGCATCCTGCTGGGAACATACACTGCTCAGGGCAGGGAAGAATGAGCTATCTCATTAAAGCAGTGAGAGAGGCCGACTCAGTCATCCTAAGCCTGAAGCTTGGTTTTCTGAATACTTTTCAGATAAACCACCCAGGTTTGGTAAGGGAGGGTAAAAAAGGCTACTAAAACTCTTTGCTTCTTTTCTTGGCCATTTAAATCTCCAGGTTAGGTTTGTTTTTGTTTTGTTTTGTTTTTTTTCCAAGATAGGGTTTCTCATGTAGTTTTGGTGCCTGTCCTGGATCTCACTCTGTAGAACATGCTGGCCTTGAACTCACAGAGATCCGCCTGGCTATGCCCCCCAAGTGCTGGGATTAAAGGCGTGTGCCACCACCGCCCAGCCAGATTAGGGTTTCTTAATCCTTTCTATTTGCTTGAGTTGCTCTTGAGCCCCTTAGGAAGGTTATGCAAACTTTCTGCTGCTAAATGCAGACACACCACATTCCATACCCAATTTTTAGGATTTGTGTGTTGCCATCCAGGGCTTACACTTCAGGTGAGGAGCCTCAGCCACAGGGGAAAGCCTATTCCTTGTGAGGATTTGGGTGGCTGAGAGGTGGCGTTTCATGAACAGAGCCACACAGAGCCAGCACCCATTTCTCCTAGCACAAATGAGTTTTGCAGCCAGCACCAGGCTCTTCTACAGGATGGACTCGTGGCCAGAGGGGTAATGAGACAGACTGAGGACACGCAACTACGGGAAGGGAGTCCTGTGAGGAACCAGCTGCTGTGAGGTCCAGTCAGGGAGTATGCTCCACAGAGAACTGTAGACTTCACAGTCCCCTATGCTTTACATACAGAGCAGCTAGCTTTTCATTTTATTTATTCATTATGTATACAAAAGAGGGCGCCAGATCTCATTACAAGTGGTTGTGAGCCACCATGTGGTTGCTGGGTCTTGAACTCAGGACCTCTGGAAGAGCAGTCGGTGCTCTTAACCTCTAAGCCATCTCTCCAGCCCTAGCTTTTCATTTTAAAACAGAATTTCCCTTTGAGATCTCAGAGCCAATACAAAGAAAGAGTTGATCTCATCCCACTCATAGCTTAGTGGGGGAAATGGTTATCAATTTCTCAGCGTTTAGGGCAACGAAGTGAGGCCGACTTCTACTGTACCTCATGTTTTGGGTGCTTTGACATGTGCTAACCACATTCCTTAAAGAGGGCTGCATGCTGTCTTCCACTAACTACCCAAAGTGCTTTTTCCAATAGATGTGCTACACTCCGTGACGCTGATAATGGAGTCCTTTTGTGTGTGGGTAGACGGGTGTTAGGTGGATGAGTGCAGTAGACCAGCAGGGATGTGCAGTCTCAGAACGAAGTGCACGGTGAGCCAGGAGAGCTGAGAATGTGCTCTCCCTGTCCCTCAGGGGTTGATCTGGGCTCAGGTGACAGCTCTAGACTTACGAGTGTGACAAGGACTATTAACTGTCTAATGCTCAGCTGTACCTCTGCCCTGGGATGGCTGGAAGGAAGGATGAAGAACATAAGTCACCTCAGTAACAAACTGACAGCACCATGGAAACAGCTGTCTTTGGGGTTGAAGAAAAGTATCTTTCTCTCTCTTTTTCTCTTGGAGTGTTAATTTTTCTTTTTCTTTTTTAAAAATTTATTTATTATGTATACTGTGTTCTCCCAGCATGTATGCTTGCCCACCAGAGAGGGCACAGATCTTATAGATGGTTGTGAGCCACCATGTGGTTGCTGGGAATTGAACTCAGGACCTCTGGAAGAGCAGCCAGTGCTCTTAACCTCTGAGCCATCTCTCCAGCCCTATCCTTCTCTCTCTTACATATTCACATGTTCATACATGCAGATACACACACACACACACACACACACACACACACACACACACACACATCTTATGGTGACTTATATCTAGTCCTGATAATATATGCTTCCTCCAAACCATTCCCAATGGCAGGGTCATGGTCACACATACCTGAGGTAGACAGTCAGGACGAGACTCAAAGATCACCAGTAAAACACCTATTGGGACAGTCACTTGCTCCAGTTCTAGGTTTTTGGCAATCCGAGTCCGGCGCAGAACACGGCCCACACTGTCCTGGGAGGAGGCTGCAATCTGCCGCAGCCCGATGGCCAGGCTGTTCAGTTTAGATGTGGAGAGGCTCAGGCGCTTCAGTAGAGGGGCTGCAAGTCTCCCTGAAAAGGCAGGAGGGCGACATGACAAAGGAGCAATGTGGGCAGGCTTTGGCCACCCGCTTTACTGTAGTAAGGACAGACACGGAACTGAGGGTCGGGGTGAGGTAGTGACATGCGGCTTTACATAGCTCTTCCTGGAAGTGGGGAGGGACTGCTTGGCAACTGAATATCTCATGTCCACCAAATTATCACTTTTCAGCACGCAACAAGTACATCAGAGCATTTCAAAACAGGGAGGCCTGAACTCTACCTAACAATTCCGACAAGAAGCGGCAATGTAGTTGTTACACATAATCCACCACAGCTACCGACAAGCTGGGCTATCTGGAGTATGGCATGTAAAAACTGCTAACTGTGAAACATCAAGTCTGTTCATCAAAAATGGCTGATGAGGGCTGGAGAGATGGCTCAGAGGTTAAGAGCACTGACTGCTCTTCCAGAGGTCCTGAGTTCAATTCCCAGCAACCACATGGTGGCTCACAACCATCTGTAATGAGATCTGGTGCCCTCTTCTGGTATGCAGTCATACATGCTGTATACGTAATAAATAAACAAACAAACAAACAAACAAACAAATCTTTTAAAAAAATGGCTGATGAACATGTGCACAGGCAGATGTCTCAATGGCATCAAGAACAATGACAGTTTGTCTACTTTTCCTTTCTGCTGCTGCTGCTGTTATTGTTATTATTTGAGACAGCGTCTCATCATGTGACCATCATGCCAGCTGTCTTCCACCATCTTAAACTGGCAAAGCAGAGAATGGAGGGAGAGGACAAAGGGCATGTGGGCCTAGTATAACTGGTTGTGGGAGCCCAGGTCTCCCACATTTTATGACAAGATACTCTTGAGGAGTGAGGGATAAGAAATTTAGATAGAAGATAGAGGCGAGAGAAACAGATAGAAACACAGGATGGCCTTGGCAGGGCCTGGATCCTTATCCACCACCCGCCTCCTGTCTCTTCTAAAGGGCTATTTATAGGGACACTAAGGGGTAGAGCAAAAGACCTCCCCCCAGCACAGCCAAGTGCACACCCTTTTCAATCACCTGGTAACCACACACGTGGTCAAGCAATCCTCTAATGCAGCCCTGCTGGGTAAAGCAAGCTCAGATGTCACTAGGAAACCTTTGTGGGCCTCCACAACTGGTCATCTGTGATACGACTTTAGCCATATCATCTACTCTGCCATGAGCACCACACAGACCTCTCTGGACAGCACCTGATGCCAACCATAAAGATAGCACGCTGGTTTACTGGCCCAAGAGATACCTCATCTTTCATTACAGGCAGCACGAACCATTTCTGTGGTTCTTTCGTATGGACAGTTCATCTGAACTGGAATCCCGGGCCCACCACTGGTCATATGACTTTGGGTGAATGACAGCTTTGCTGACTGGGACTAATAAAGAGTAGCTCCCTCGGCTACAGTAGGTTGTGCAATTTAAAGGTGATCCTACTGGGAAAGTCCTTAGCACAGTGCCTGCTAGTACAATGGTCTCAGCTATCATTAGCTAAGCATCCACAGCAGCCAGAGCTCACATGACTCTTGGGAACAGGGAAAGCTCCTTGGAGGGTTGGATTAAAATATCTGAAAACGGGGCAGGAGGAAGTACCATGAATAGTTAGAAAAAGCTTACGTAGCACTAGCCAGCCACCCTCGATAAAAACTACACACAGTAATGTACTTTCTTCTAACAAATTCGCCTCTAGACAGATGCAAGAATTAACAGTAAAAGATAGACCACCACCACAGCGGAAAATTCGTGACTGGCTCCCTACCCTCTGCCTCCTCCAGGTCTTTTTTGTTGGCTAGCAGGATCTCTTCCCGCTGGTCCGTCAGCAGGTCAGCCAGATGATGGATAATTTCTGCTCTCTGCAAGAAAAGCGAATCATGAAGACACCAGGAAGCTCCAAGAACGCACATGCTTCTTTGTCCACCCTCAGGTGCTAGGCTTGTCCCTGGAGCCAAAGTTGTCACAGACTGAAGTCCCTTTGCTTTCTCTCACACATTCCTGGCGTTGTCCACCTCCTTACGTGTTTCCAACCTGCTCCCACTTCTTCTTTCTCTTCCATTCCTGTATACTGCCATCAGGATCCACGGCTCAGCACCGAGGGGAGTTATGTGGTTTGTCCACAAAATGAGCTGGCACGTGGAATTAGGAATGACATGCTCAACTTTACAGAGTTTTGTATCAATAGACATTTTATTTCCCAGGTAAGGATTTGCATATGGCTTTTCTTTATAATTTTTCTTTGAGATTTTGTTTTATGTGTATGAGAGTTCTGTCTGCATGGATGTCTATGTACTGCAAGCATGCAGTGTCTGAGGAGTCCAGAAGAGGGCGCCAGATGACCTTGGAACTGGAGTTACAGATGATTGTAATCTACTGTGTGGTTGCTGGGAATCAAACCCAGGTCCTCTGGAAGAGCAGTCAGTGCTCTTCACTGCTGAGCCATCTCTCCAGCCCTGGCCACCATTTTGAGAAATGATCACTGAAGTAGAGCAGAGTAGAGAGAGGAGCCAGGCTCCTCCTTCGCTTTAGTTTTCCTACTTGTAGTCATTCCCTCCTCCCTTCTTAGACCAATGTGCTCCACAGAAGAAACCTGCACCATGGCAGCCGCAGCCGCACACCCCCCTCCCCCCAGCAGCCAGCCCTTTTCACCTGGCCCCACCATCTCCAGCTCTACTGAACTGCTACCAACACCGATTCACCAGGGACCAGGAGGGGGCTATCACAGGACAGGCTCTGAAGACCCTCTGTCAGGTGACTAATTCACCAGGGACCAGGAGGAGATGATCACAGGACAGGCTCTCAAGCTTCACTCTGTCAAGTGTTGCAGACAATTCAGCATGAACAGGAGGAGGTAGCTCTCCTATGTGTCCATGTCTGCCATGTGTCAGATCCTAATCCTGTCTTTGATCAAACCATGGTGACAGAAAGAGTTCCTTCAGACAAAGGGGAGCATAAATTTAATCCAGATAATTCTGCTAACACTAGGAATAAACGGGGCCTGCAGACTTGACCACTAAACAAAAATGTCTAGCATGCTTTGTTCCGAAAACCCACCAAACTGTCAGTGGACGTCCTCACCTGTTCAGGCTCTAATGTGGCCAGCATCCTCCCTCCGGATCGGGCCATCTCCCCCTGCTGCTCCACTGTAGGGCCTGTAAGAACATGTGCAAGCATCATACCACGGTCGGCTTCACACTCTCACTTTCCCATCACATGCTTCACTGAACGCAGAAGGAACGCCTGGTGTCTTGGTATGTATGCTTGGTTGATACCCAGAGATCACCAGGGCAAACAGAATGGCACCCTCCCCACCCCAAACCAACAACAACCAAAACCACAAACACACAGATCCACACCAGGGTACCTCAGGGAAAAATACAGAAACTTCCCGTGTCTGACGTAGACAAGAGTCTCTGTGCCTTCCAGAGTTCAATCTCATTTTGGCAAGCACATTCCTCATGTGCTTGCATTTGTGAGTACAGACAGCGAGCACATCTTTGTGAGTGCTTCAGAGCTCAATCCGTGTCTTAAGCACCTCTGCATCTCTACTGCTCACTAGTTCTTAGCAGCCAGTGCTGGCCTAGCAAATGGCTCCTGATTTTGGAGAATAGGTGGACTAACGAGGCAGGGTAGATAAGACTCTCACAAAATCCAGTTCTGTGAACTGTTTAAGACATCAGATTTTATGGTGTGACCACACTGATTTCATAATCTGGATTGGCAGGCTGAGAGTTCAAGCTTCAGTTCCATCTAGGCTGGGGCGGCACGGGCTATCACCCACAGGCCCCGGGACTTGAGGGAAAACTACTCACCAGCAGGCTTTACTTCCGAAAAGAAGGTGCCGACTTTCTTCCCCTCCACTATGTCTGTGATGACGTGCCCAGACACCTTTGGGTGGGTCCCGTTGGCAATGACGACAGATGTGCCACCTTGCAAAGCCCAGAGGGCTGCTTTCACCTAAGGGGTCAGGTCAGATCCAGAGAGGAGAGTCAGACCTAGTCACTCACACTCTGAACTTGCTCAATGACATAAGATACAATTTGATTATCTAGCAAGCTAATGAACAGGGAGATGTGTCTAACAGCTCAGATCTGGGAAAACACATGCAGCCTGCCATCACTTTACAGTCCAGAGTCAGCATGTACTGCCTGAAGGGGAACCAATGTGTCCTGATTTCTGAGACCCACCAGAACTGGACTCAAAACGTGCACATTTTGATTGGTTATGCCTGGACATTTTGATTTGTCATGCCTGAACTTAGCAACAACCGAGCAGTTAGAGGAGTGACGAACAGGGTTTGTGTGAACAAGACCCTGCTCTTTTCTATGGCTCCTGCATGATGTCTGCATTAAGGGTAAACAGCTGCTGAGAACAACTGAGGGGTGGGGGGTTGGGGGGGTGGGAAGGAGTTTTGAAAAACTTCCAGAAATACCCGAGTTGGTAACGGAGTTTTTACTGTGTGAAAATGACCCAAGTTCTGTCCTCTATGGGCTGACAACACTGTGAATTCTCACTGCCTACTTGACTGGGTTTGTATTATCATGGAAATCCACTTCGGAATGTCTACGAGGGCATTTCTAGAAAGTTCAACTGGAGAAGGAGAGCCCTAAATGTGAGCTGGGGTCACAGACTAGGTAAGGAGGAGAAAGTGAGCCGGCACCGGTACATCTTTATTTCTTCTCTGTGGATACAATGTGACCAGCTGCCAGGTCGGGAGGACTGCATTCTCTAACTCTGAGCCAGAACAGCTTTGTCAGCTATCCAGTCATCGCAACCAAAAGGAATGAACACACGCACAAAATGCACTGCTTATGTTAATAAAAAGACATGTAAAGACATGATGAAACACAGGTATACAGCAGTCATGAAACGTATTTAGAAAGGTGCATATTTAAATGTTGCATGTGCTATCTGAACCATAAGCTCCCTGACAAGTTTAGCAGTAAAAAAGGCTAAAATACCATCTGGGCTTGAAGACTGGGATAGTTCAGCATCCGCTTACCTTGGCTTCCATGCCCCCTAATCCCACTCTAGATTTGGTTCCAAACGTCACTGACTGCTGATCTCCAGGATAGAATATATCAATGAGCTTCGCATCGTCTGAGCCTGGAGGACTGTCAAAGAGGCCTGAAGAGTGGGTCAGAGTCAGTAACATGGCATTGACCCACGTGTGTGTCCCCACAGGCCTCCCCAGGCACTTCTGCTATACATAAACCAAACAAATCAACAAAAACAACAAACACACCGTACCGACAGACACCTGTCTCACTTGGAAAGACGACAAGGGACGGGTGGAGCCGACCCACACTGAGCAGGAGCACCTTCTGTGCTCCTTTATGCCACCCCAATCGAACGCCTCCTGACCTCTGAGCAAGGCCTCCTGACCATCCTCGGGCCAGTGCCTATAGCACTAACAGAGGCCTTCCCTCTGTTATCACTGCTTAGCCTGCTGCACCCTGGGGATATCGGCAACAGAGAGACAAGTGCAGAAACAGTTCGGTGGCCATACACCATGTGGGCAGGATGCGATGTGGAGTGGGTACTCATTAACTCGCACCATACCCTTTGACTGATAACCTCCTGGTTTATGAGTGAGTGTCTTGGAGGGTGAACAAAGTCAGCAGGAGAGGTATGACTCTTGGCATTCAGGCTGGATTCATTACTATGAAACATATCACCCTGAGCATCTGAGCAGGGAAACACCACAGTGAAGTGAAATGTTATAAGCATACAACATGATGTTACAGAAACCCCTCAGAGTTTTTTTTTTGAAAGCGCAGAGACTCTGGGAGGGGAAAGGAAAGGATGAAGGGCCTGAGAAAAGAGTGTGAGATGAAGGACTCACATTAATGAGACACTGCCCATGGCTGGAAACCGGCTACAGGACATTGGGTAGTAATGCTTTTTGGTTTTGTGTTTGTGTGTACATGCGCGTGCAGGTACACATGAGTGCATAGGTATATACACACGTGCACGTGTGTGGGGGAGGCAGAGGACAACCTCAGTGCCATTTCTCAGTTACCATCCACCTTTATTGTACTCTTTAAAGACAGAGCCTCATTGGAACCTTCAAGTGGGCTAGGCTGATTAGCACCAAGCTCTGTTTCTACCTCCTCAGTTCTCAGGTTAGGAGCCTACACCACTAGGCTTGGCTTTTTTTTCCTCTTTTTTTAAAAATGTTTAATGTTTGTTCTGTAGATCAAACTCAGGTCGTCATGCTGGCAAGGCAAGTACTCTGCCCACTGAGCCACCTCCCCGGCTGTTTTGGGTTTTAAATCGCTGCTTTTCCTGCACAGGATGCCCACATCATTCCTGATCTGTAGGACAATCCTGTTCTGTGTGAAATGCCCCCTTCTCTGGGATCAGGGGAATCAGGGTGCTACCTAGGATGAAGCAACGATAAGGCATGAGCAGCAGTAAGTGCCCAGCCGGCATGCACGGCTCAGGCAGCCCCACAGCTCCGGGATTCTGGACAGGGTTCTTCCCAGAAGGTGACGAGCCTGGACTGAGGGGCTGACCTGGTTTAGGATAACTGTGAGGGAAGGACTGTCCCACTGGGAAGCCTTTCCCAGAGGTCCGTCCTCTCAACACTCTGTAACTCCTCCTACTCCTCTGACCCAGTCCTTCAACCCCACCCTCAGGGTCTTTAACATGTGATACTGTTGGAAGGGTTAACTCTTGACGGCAAAGGCACTTATCAATAAAGCGGAGTTTGGCCCCCAGGATTCACATGATGCCACAGAGAATCCAACTCTTACAGCTTATCCTCTGACCTCAGCACATGCTCCTGCACCTCAACAAATACACGCAATAGTTGTTTTTAAGGAATAAAACCTTCTCATTAGGACGGACATTCTATGATTATAACACAGAAAACCACAGAGTAACAAGTAGGTACTGTCAGAGAAATTAGAGCCCTCGTGCACTGTGGGTGGCAATGCCAAACAGCACCAAACACCAAGG